>NC_090934.1:23724131-24026705 GCF_040938575.1 Ambystoma mexicanum | reverse complement strand
ATGAGTGTGAGGGGTTTGGGGCATATCAAATGAGCGTGTGGGGCTTGGGGCATATTTAATGAGTTTGAGGGGCTTGGGACATATCGAATGAGCGTGAGGGACTGGGGGCATATGGAATGAGTGTGAGGGGCTTGAGGCATATGGAATGAGCATGAGGGGCTTGGGGCATATGGAATGAGTCTGAGGGTCTTGGGGCATATATTATGAGTCTGAGGGGCTTGGGGCATATGAATGAACGTGAGGGGTTTGGGGCATATGGAATGAGTGTGAGGGGATTCAGGCATGTGGAATGTGCATGAGGGGCTTGGGTCATATGAAATGAGCGTCAGGGGCTTGGGGCATGTGGAATGAGCTTGAGGGACTGAGGGCATATGGAATAAGCGCAAGGGGCTTGGGGCATATGGAATGTGCATGAGGGGCTGGGGGCATATGGAATAAGTCTGAGGGGCTTGGGGCATAAGAAATGAGCGTGAGGGACTGGGGGCATATGGAATGAGCATGCAGGGCTTGGGGCATATGGACTGAGTGTGAGGTGATTGGGGCATATGGAATAAATCTGAGGGGCTTGGGGCATATGGAATGAGTCTGGGGGGCACGGGGCATATAAACGAGCGTGAGAGGCTTGGGGCATATGGAATAAGTGTGAGGGGTTTGGGGCATATCAAATGAGCATGAGGTGCTTGATGCATATCGAATTAGCGTGAGGGACTGGGGGCATATGGAATGAGCGTGAGGGGCTTGGGGCATATGGAATGAGTGTGAGGGGTTTGGGGCATATCAAATGAGTGTGTGGGGCTTGGGGCATATCGAATGAGCGTGAGGGACTGGGGCATATGGAATGAGTGTGAGGGGCTTGAGGCATTTGGAATGAGCATGAGGGGTTTGGGGCATATGGAATGAGTCTGAGGGGCTTGGGGCATATGAATGAGTGTGAGGGGCTTGAGGCATATGGAATGAGCATAAGGGGATTGGGGCATATGGAATGAGTCTGAGGGGCTTGGGGCATATGAATGAGTGTGAGGGGCTTGGGGCATATGGAATGAGCGTGAGGGGTTTGGGGCATATGGAATGGGCGTGAGGGGCTTGGGGCATATGGAATAGGTCTGTGAGGCTTGGGGCATATGGAATGAGCATGAGGGGCTTGGAGCACATGGAATGAATCTGAGGGGCTTGGGGCATATGAATGAGCTTGAGGGGTTTGGGGCATATGGAATGAGCATGAGGGGCTTGGGGCATATGGAATGAGCGTGAGGGACTGGGGGCATATGGAATGAGTGTGAGGGGCTTGAGGCATATGGAATGAGCATGAAGGGTTTGGGGCATATGGAATGAGTCTGAGGGGCTTGGGGCATATAGAATGAGTCTGAGGGGCTTGGGGCATATGAATGAACGTGAGGGGTTTGGGGCATATGGAATGAGTGTGAGGGGATTCAGGCATGTGGAATGTGCATGAGGGGCTTGGGTCATATGAAATGAGCGTCAGGGGCTTGGGGCATGTGGAATGAGCGTGAGGGACTGAGGGCATATGGAATGAGCGCAAGGGGCTTGGGGCATATGGAATGAGCGTGAGGGACTGGGGGCATATGGAATGAGTGTGAGGGGCTTGAGGCATATGGAATGAGCATGAAGGGTTTGGGGCATATGGAATGAGTCTGAGGGGCTTGGGGCATATAGAATGAGTCTGAGGGGCTTGGGGCATATGAATGAACATGAGGGGTTTGGGGCATATGGAATGAGTGTGAGGGGATTCAGGCATGTGGAATGTGCATGAGGGGCTTGGGTCATATGAAATGAGCGTCAGGGGCTTGGGGCATGTGGAATGAGCGTGAGGGACTGGGGGCATATGGAATGAGCATGCAGGGCTTGGGGCATATGGACTGAGTGTGAGGTGATTGGGGCATATGGAATAAATCTGAGGGGCTTGGGGCATATGGAATGAGTCTGGGGGGCACAGGGCATATAAACGAGCGTGAGAGGCTTGGGGCATATGGAATAAGTGTGAGGGGTTTGGGGCATATCAAATGAGCATGAGGGGCTTGATGCATATCGAATTAGCGTGAGGGACTGGGGGCATATGGAATGAGTTTGAGGGGCTTGGGGCATATGGAATGAGTGTGAGGGGTTTGGGGCATATCAAATGAGCGTGTGGGGCTTGGGGCATATCGAATGAGCGTGAGGGACTGGGGCATATGGAATGAGTGTGAGGGGCTTGAGGCATATGGAATGAGCATGAGGGGTTTGGGGCATATGGAATGAGCGTGAGGGGCTTGGGGAATATGGAATAGGTCTGTGAGGCTTGGGGCATATGGAATGAGCATGAAGGGCTTGGGGCATATGGAATGAGTCTGAGGGGCATGGGGCATATGAATGAGCGTGAGGGGTTTGGGGCATATGGAATGAGCATGAGGGGCTTGGGACATATGGAATGAGTGTGAGGGGCTTTGGTCATATGGAATGAGTGCAAGGTGCTTGGGGCATATGGAATGAGTGTGAGGGACTGAGGGCATATGGAATGAGCTTCAGGGGCTTGGGGCATATGGAATGAGTGTCAGGGACTCGGGGCATATGGAATGAGCGTGAGGGACTGAGGGCATATGGAATTAGCTTGAGGGACTTGGGGCATATGAAATGAACATGAGGGACTGGGGGCATATGGAATAAGTCTGAGAGGCTTGGGGCATATGAATGAGCGTGAGGGGCTTGGGGCATATGGAATGAGCTTAAAGGGTATGGGGCATATGGAAAGAGTGTGAGTGGCTTGGGGCATATGAATGCATTGAGGGGCTTGGGGCATTTGGAATGAGCGTGAGGTGCTTGGGGCATATGGAATGAGCGTGATGGGCTTGCGGCATATGGCATGAGCGTGAGGGACTATGGGCATATGGAATGAGCGTGAAGGGATGGGGCATATGGAATGAGTGTGAGAGGCTTGGGGCATATGGAATGAGCATGAGGGGCTTGGGGCATATGGAATGAGCGTGAGGGGCTTGGGGCATGTGGAATGAGCGTGAGGGACTGAGGGCATATGGAATGAGCGTGAAGGGTTTGGGGCATATGGAATGAGCGTGAGGGGATTAGGGCATATGAATGAGCATTTGTGGCTTGGGGCATATGGAATGAGCATGAGGTGCTTGGGGCATATGGAATTAGCGTGAGGGACTGAGGGCATATGGAATGAGCGTGAGGGACTGGGGGCATATGGAATTAGCGTGAGGGACTTGGGGCATATGGAATGAGCGTGAGGGACCGGGGGCATATGGAATGAGCGTGAGGGGCTTGGGCATATGGAATAATTCTGAGAGGCTTGGGACATATGAATGAGCGTGAGGGGCTTGGGGCATATGGAATGAGCTTGAGGGGTATGGTGCATATGGAAAGTGTGTGAGGGGCTTGGGGCATATGAATGCAGTGAGGGGCTTGGGGCATATGGAATGAGTGTGAGGGGCTTGGGGCATATGGAATGAGCGTGAGGGGCTTGGGGCATATGGAATGAGTGTGAGGTGCTTGGGGCATATGGAATGAGGGTGAGGGGCTTGGGGCATATGGAATGAGTGTGAGGGGCTTGGGGCATATGGAATGAGTGTGAGGGGTTTGGGGCATATGGAATGAGTGTGAGGGGTTTGGGTCATATGAATGCAGTGAGGGGCTTGGGGCATATGGAATGAGTGTGAGGGGCTTGGGGCATATGGAATGAGCGTGAGGGGCTTGGGGCATATGGAATGAGTGTGAGGTGCTTGGGGCATATGGAATGAGTGTTAGGGGTTTGGGGCATATGGAAAGTGTGTGAGGGGCTTGGGGCATATGAATGCAGTGAGGGGCTTGGGGCATATGGAATGAGTGTGAGGGGCTTGGGGCATATGGAATGAGTGTGAGGGGCTTGGGGCATATGGAATGAGTGTGAGGTGCTTGGGGCATATGGAATGAGCGTGAGGGGCTTGGGGCATATGGAATGAGTATGAGGGGCTTGGGGCATATGGAATGAGTGTGAGGGGTTTGGGGCATATGGAATGAGTGTGAGGGGTTTGGGTCATATGGAATGCGCGTGAGGAACTGGGGGCACATGGAATGAGTGTGAGGAGCTTGGGGCATATGGAATGAGCGTGAGGAGTTTGGGGCAAATGGAATGAGCGTGAGGGGTTTGGTGCATATGGAATGAGCGTGAGGGGCTTGGGGCATATGAAAGAGTGTGAGGGTCTTGGGGCATATGGAATAAGTCTGAGGGGCTTGGGGCATATGGAATGAGCATGAGGGGCTTGGGGCATATGGAATAAGTCTGAGGGGCTTGGGGCATATGGAATGAGCATGAGGGGCTTGGGGCATATGGAATAAGTCTGAGGGGCTTGGGGCATATGGAATGAGCGTGAGGGGCTTGGGGCATATGGAATGAGTGTGAGGGGTTTGGGGCATATGGAATGAGTGTGAGGGGTTTGGGTCATATGGAATGCGCGTGAGGAACTGGGGGCACATGGAATGAGTGTGAGGGGCTTGGGGCATATGGAATGAGCGTGAGGAGTTTGATGCATATGGAATGAGCGTGAGGGGTTTGGTGCATATGGAATGAGCGTGAGGGGCTTGGGGCATATGAAAGAGCGTGATTGGCTTGGGGCATATGGAATAAGTCTGAGGGGCTTGGGGCATATGGAATGAGCATGAGGGGCTTGGGGCATATGGAATAAGTCTGAGGGGCTTGGGGCACATGGAATGAGCGTGCAGGACTGGGGGCATGTGGCATGAGCATGAGGGGCTTGGGCACATGGAATAAGTCTGAGAGGCTTGGGGCATATGAATGAGCGTGAGGGGCTTGGGGCATATGGAATGAGCTTGAGGGGTATGGGGCATATGGAAAGAGTGTGAGGGGCTTGGGGCTCATGAATGCACTGAGGGGCTTGGGGCATATGGAATGAGTCTGAGGGGCTTGGGGCATATGGAATGAGCGTGAGGGGCTTTGGGCATATGGAATGAACGTGAGGGACTTGGGGCATATGGAATGAGTGTGAGGTGCTTGGGGCATATGGAATGAGCGTGAGGGGCTTGGGGCATATGGAATGAGTGTGAGGGGCTTGGGGCATATGGAATGAGTTTGAGGGGCTTGGGGCATATGGAATGCGCATGAGGGGTTTGGGTCATATGGAATGCGCGTGAGGAACTGGGGGCACATGGAATGAGTATGGGGGTTTGGGGCATATGGAATGAGCGTGAGGAGTTTGGGGCATATGGAATGAGTGTGAGGGGCTTGGGGCATATGAAAGAGCATGAGGGGCATGGGGCATATGGAATAAGTCTGAGGGGCTTGGGGCATATGGAATGAGCATGAGGGGCTTGGGGCATATGGAATAAGTCTGAGGGGCTTGGGGCATATGGAATGAGCGTGAAGGGCTTGGGGCATATGGAATGAGCGTTAGGGACTGGGGGCATATGGGATGAGCATGAGGGGCTTGGGCACATGGAATAAGTCTGAGAGGCTTGGGGCATATGAATGAGTGTGAGGGGCTTGGGGCATATGGAATGAGCTTGAGGGGTATGGGGCATATGGAATGAGCTTGAGGGGTATGGGGCATATGGAAAGAGTGTGAGGGGCTTGGGGCTCATGAATGCAGTGAGGGGCTTGCGGCATATGGAATGAGTGTGAGGGGCTTGGGGCATATGGAATGAGCGTGAGGAGTTTGGGGCATATGGATTGAGCGTGAGGGGTTTGGGGTGTATGGAATGAGCATGAGGGATTGGGGCATATGGAATGAGCGTGAGGGGCTTGGGGCATATGGAATAAGTCTGAGGGGCTTGGGACATATGGATTGAATGTGAGGGGCTTGGGGCATACGGAATGAGCGTGAGGGGCTTGCGGCATATGGAATGAGCGTGAGGAACTGAGGGCATATGGAATGAGCTTGAAGGGTTTGGGCATATAGAATGAGTGTGAGGGGATTGGGGCATATGAATGCAGTGAGGGGCTTGGGGCATATGGAATGAGCATGAAGGGCTTGGGGCATGTGGAATGAGCGTGAGGGACTGAGGGAATATGGAATGAGCGTGAAGAGTTTGGGGCATATGGAATGACCGCAAGGGGCTTGGGCATATGGAATGAGCATGAGGGAATTAGGGCATATGAATGAGCGTGTGTGGCTTGGGGCATACGGAATGAGCGTGAGGGGTTTGGGGCATATGGAAAGTACGTGAAGGGCTTGGGGCATATGGAATGAGCACAGGGGGTTTGGGGCATATGGAATGAGTGCAAGGTGCTTGGGGCATATGGAATGAGCGTGAGGGACTGGGGGCATATGGAATGAGCGTGAGGGGCTTGGGGCATATGGAATGAGCATGAAGGACTGGGGGCATACGGAATGAGCCTGAGGGACTTGGGGCATATGAAATGAGCGTGAGGGACTGGGGCATAGGGAATGAGTGTGAGAGGCTTGGGAATATGGAATACGTCTGAGAGGCTTGGGGCATATGAATGAGCGTGAGGGGCTTGGGGCATATGGAATGAGCTTGAGGGGTATGGTGCATATGGAAAGATTGTGAGGGGCTTGGGGCATATGAATGCAGTGAGGGGCTTGGGGCATATGGAATGAGCGTGAGGGGCTTGGGGCATGTGGAATGAGCGTGAGGAGCTTGGGGCATATGGAATGAGCGTGAGGGGCTGGGGGCATATGGAATGAGCGTGAGGGGCTTGGGGCATATGGAATGAGTCTGAGAGGCTTGGGGCATATGGAATGAGCGTGAGGGGCTTGGGGCATATGGAATGAGCATGAGGGGCTTGAGGCATATGGAATGAGCGTGAGGGGCTTGGGGCATATGGAATGAGCGTGAGGGGTTTGGGGCATATGGAATGTGCATGAGGGGCTTGGGGCTTATGGAATGAGTACACGGGGTTTGGGGCATATGGAATGAGTGCAAGGTGCTTGGGGCATATGGAATGATCGTGAGGGACTGGGGGCATATGGAATGAGCGTGAGGGTCTTGGGACATATGAAATGAGCATGAGGGACTGGGGGCATATGGAATGAGTGCGAGGGGCTTGGGGCATATGGAATGAGTCTGAGGGGCTTCGGGCATATGGAATGAGCGTGAGGAGTTTGGGGCATATGGAATGAGCGTGAGGGGTTTGGGGCATATGGAATGAGTTTGAGGGGCTTGGGGCATATGGAATGAGCGTGAGGGGTTTGGGTCATATGGAATGCGCGTGAGGAACTGGGGGCACATGGAATGAGTGTGGGGGTTTGGGGCATATGGAATGAGCGCGAGGAGTTTGGGGCATATGGAATGAGTGTGAGGGGCTTGGGGCATATGAAAGTGCATGAGGTGCATGGGGCATATGGAATGAGCTTGAGGGGTATGGGGCATATGGAAAGAGTGTGAGGGGCTTGGGGCTCATGAATGCAGTGAGGGGCTTGGGGCATATGGAATGAGTCTGAGGGGCTTGGGGCATATGGAATGAGCGTGAGGGGCTTTGGGCATATGGAATGAGCGTGAGGGGCTTGGGGCATATGGAATGAGTGTGAGGTGCTTGGGGCATATGGAATGAGCGTGAGGGGCTTGGGGCATATGAAAGAGCGTGAGGGGCTTGGGGCATATGGAATGAGCGTGAGGGACTGGGGGCATATGGAATGAGCGTGAGGGGCTTGGGGCATATGTAATAAGTCTGAGGGGCTTGGGGCATATGGAATGAGCATGAGGGGCTTGGGGCATATGGAATAAGTCTGAATGGCTTGGGGCATAAGGAATGAGCATGAGGGACTGGGTACATATGGAATGAGCATGCAGGGCTTGGGGCATATGGAATGAGTGTGAGGTGATTGGGGTATATGGAATAAATCTGAGGGACTTGGGGCATATGGAATGAATTTGGGGGGCACGGGGCATATGAACGAGCGTGAGGGGCTTGGGGCATATGGAATGAGTGGGAGGGGTTTGGGGCATATCAAATGAGCATGAGGGGCTTGGGGCATATCGAATGAGCGTGAGGGACAGGGGGCATATGGAATGAGCGTGAGGGGCTTGGGGCATATGGAATGAGTGTGAGGGGTTTGGGGCATATCAAATGAGCGTGTGGGGCTTGGGGCATATTTAATGAGTTTGAGGGGCTTGGGACATATCGAATGAGCGTGAGGGACTGGGGGCATATGGAATGAGTGTGAGGGGCTTGAGGCATATGGAATGAGCATGAGGGGCTTGGGGCATATGGAATGAGTCTGAGGGGCTTGGGGCATATAGAATGAGTCTGAGGGGCTTGGGGCATATGAATGAACGTGAGGGGTTTGGGGCATATGGAATGAGTGTGAGGGGATTCAGGCATGTGGAATGTGCATGAGGGGCTTGGGTCATATGAAATGAGCGTCAGGGGCTTGGGGCATGTGGAATGAGCTTGAGGGACTGAGGGCATATGGAATAAGCGCAAGGGGCTTGGGGCATATGGAATGTGCATGAGGGGCTGGGGGCATATGGAATAAGTCTGAGGGGCTTGGGGCATAAGAAATGAGCGTCAGGGACTGGGGGCATATGGAATGAGCATGCAGGGCTTGGGGCATATGGACTGAGTGTGAGGTGATTGGGGCATATGGAATAAATCTGAGGGGCTTGGGGCATATGGAATGAGTCTGGGGGGCACGGGGCATATAAACGAGCGTGAGAGGCTTGGGGCATATGGAATAAGTGTGAGGGGTTTGGGGCATATCAAATGAGCATGAGGTGCTTGATGCATATCGAATTAGCGTGAGGGACTGGGGGCATATGGAATGAGCGTGAGGGGTTTGGGGCATATGGAATGAGTGTGAGGGGTTTGGGGCATATCAAATGAGCGTGTGGGGCTTGGGGCATATCGAATGAGCGTGAGGGACTGGGGCATATGGAATGAGTGTGAGGGGCTTGAGGCATTTGGAATGAGCATGAGGGGTTTGGGGCATATGGAATGAGTCTGAGGGGCTTGGGGCATATGAATGAGTGTGAGGGGCTTGAGGCATATGGAATGAGCATAAGGGGATTGGGGCATATGGAATGAGTCTGAGGGGCTTGGGGCATATGAATGAGTGTGAGGGGTTTGGGGCATATGGAATGAGCGTGAGGGGTTTGGGGCATATGGAATGGGCGTGAGGGGCTTGGGGCATATGGAATAGGTCTGTGAGGCTTGGGGCATATGGAATGAGCATGAGGGGCTTGGAGCACATGGAATGAATCTGAGGGGCTTGGGGCATATGAATGAGCTTGAGGGGTTTGGGGCATATGGAATGAGCATGAGGGGCTTGGGGCATATGGAATGACCGTGTGGGACTGGGGGCATATGGAATGAGTGTGAGGGGCTTGAGGCATATGGAATGAGCATGAAGGGTTTGGGGCATATGGAATGAGTCTGAGGGGCTTGGGGCATATAGAATGAGTCTGAGGGGCTTGGGGCATATGAATGAACGTGAGGGGTTTGGGGCATATGGAATGAGTGTGAGGGGATTCAGGCATGTGGAATGTGCATGAGGGGCTTGGGTCATATGAAATGAGCGTCAGGGGCTTGGGGCATGTGGAATGAGCGTGAGGGACTGAGGGCATATGGAATGAGCGCAAGGGGCTTGGGGCATATGGAATGTTCATGAGGGGCTGGGGGCATATGGAATAAGTCTGAGGGGCTTGGGGCAAAAGGAATGAGCGTGAGGGACTGGGGGCATATGGAATGAGCATGCAGGGCTTGGGGCATATGGACTGAGTGTGAGGTGATTGGGGCATATGGAATAAATCTGAGGGGCTTGGGGCATATGGAATGAGTCTGGGGGGCACAGGGCATATAAACGAGTGTGAGAGGCTTGGGGCATATGGAATAAGTGTGAGGGGTTTGGGGCATATCAAATGAGCATGAGAGGCTTGATGCATATCGAATTAGCGTGAGGGACTGGGGGCATATGGAATGAGTTTGAGGGGCTTGGGGCATATGGAATGAGTGTGAGGGGTTTGGGGCATATCAAATGAGCGTGTGGGGCTTGGGGCATATCGAATGAGCGTGAGGGACTGGGGCATGTGGAATGAGTGTGAGGGGTTTGAGGCATATGGAATGAGCATGAGGGGTTTGGGGCATATGGAATGAGTGTGAGGGGCTTGGGGAATATGGAATAGGTCTGTGAGGCTTGGGGCATATGGAATGAGCATGAAGGGCTTGGGGCATATGGAATGAGTCTGAGGGGCATGGGGCATATGAATGAGCGTGAGGGGTTTGGGGCATATGGAATGAGCATGAGGGGCTTGGGACATATGGAATGAGTGTGAGGGGCTTTGGTCATATGGAATGAGTGCAAGGTGCTTGGGGCATATGGAATGAGTGTGAGGGACTGAGGGCATATGGAATGAGCTTCAGGGGCTTGGGGCATATGGAATGAGTGTCAGGGACTCGGGGCATATGGAATGAGCATGAGGGACTGAGGGCATATGGAATTAGCTTGAGGGACTTGGGGCATATGAAATGAACATGAGGGACTGGGGGCATATGGAATAAGTCTGAGAGGCTTGGGGCATATGAATGAGCGTGAGGGGCTTGGGGCATATGGAATGAGCTTAAAGGGTATGGGGCATATGGAAAGAGTGTGAGTGGCTTGGGGCATATGAATGCATTGAGGGGCTTGGGGCATTTGGAATGAGCGTGAGGTGCTTGGGGCATATGGAATGAGCGTGACGGGCTTGCGGCATATGGCATGAGGGTGAGGGACTATGGGCATATGGAATGAGCGTGAAGGGATGGGGCATATGGAATGAGTGTGAGAGGCTTGGGGCATATGGAATGAGCATGAGGGGCTTGGGGCATATGGAATGAGCGTGAGGGGCTTGGGGCATGTGGAATGAGCGTGAGGGACTGAGGGCATATGGAATGAGCGTGAAGGGTTTGGGGCATATGGAATGAGCGTGAGGGGATTAGGGCATATGAATGAGCATTTGTGGCTTGGGGCATATGGAATGAGCATGAGGTGCTTGGGTCATATGGAATTAGCGTGAGGGACTGAGGGCATATGGAATGAGCGTGAGGGACTGGGGGCATATGGAATTAGCGTGAGGGACTTGGGGCATATGGAATGAGCGTGAGGGACCGGGGGCATATGGAATGAGCGTGAGGGGCTTGGGCATATGGAATAATTCTGAGAGGCTTGGGACATATGAATGAGCGTGAGGGGCTTGGGGCATATGGAATGAGCTTGAGGGGTATGGTGCATATGGAAAGTGTGTGAGGGGCTTGGGGCATATGAATGCAGTGAGGGGCTTGGGGCATATGGAATGAGTGTGAGGGGCTTGGGGCATATGGAATGAGCGTGAGGGGCTTGGGGCATATGGAATGAGTGTGAGGTGCTTGGGGCATATGGAATGAGGGTGAGGGGCTTGGGGCATATGGAATGAGTGTGAGGGGCTTGGTGCATATGGAATGAGTGTGAGGGGTTTGGGGCATATGGAATGAGTGTGAGGGGTTTGGGTCATATGAATGCAGTGAGGGGCTTGGGGCATATGGAATGAGTGTGAGGGGCTTAGGGCATATGGAATGAGCGTGAGGGGCTTGGGGCATATGGAATGAGTGTGAGGTGCTTGGGGCATATGGAATGAGTGTGAGGGGTTTGGGGCATATGGAAAGTGTGTGAGGGGCTTGGGGCATATGAATGCAGTGAGGGGCTTGGGGCATATGGAATGAGTGTGAGGGGCTTGGGGCATATGGAATGAGTGTGAGGGGCTTGGGGCATATGGAATGAGTGTGAGGTGCTTGGGGCATATGGAATGAGCGTGAGGGGCTTGGGGCATATGGAATGAGTATGAGGGGCTTGGGGCATATGAAAGAGCGTGAGGGGCTTGGGGCATATGGAATAAGTCTGAGAGGCTTGGGGCATATGAAATGAGCATGAGGGGCTTGGGGCATATGGAATAAGTCTGAGGGGCTTGGGGCATATGGAATGAGCATGAGGGGCTTGGGGCATATGGAATAAGTCTGAGGGGCTTGGGGCATATGGAATGAGCGTGAGGGGCTTGGGGCATATGGAATGAGTGTGAGGGGTTTGGGGCATATGGAATGAGTGTGAGGGGTTTGGGTCATATGGAATGCGCATGAGGAACTGGGGGCACATGGAATGAGTGTGAGGGGCTTGGGGCATATGGAATGAGCGTGAGGAGTTTGGGGCATATGGAATGAGCGTGAGGGGTTTGGTGCATATGGAATGAGCGTGAGGGGCTTGGGGCATATGAAAGAGCGTGATTGGCTTGGGGCATATGGAATAAGTCTGAGGGGCTTGGGGCATATGGAATGAGCATGAGGGGCTTGGGGCATATGGAATAAGTCTGAGGGGCTTGGGGCACATGGAATGAGCGTGCAGGACTGGGGGCATATGGCATGAGCATGAGGGGCTTGGGCACATGGAATAAGTCTGAGAGGCTTGGGGCATATGAATGAGCGTGAGGGGCTTGGGGCATATGGAATGAGCTTGATGGGTATGGGGCATATGGAAAGAGTGTGAGGGGCTTGGGGCTCATGAATGCACTGAGGGGCTTGGGGCATATGGAATGAGTCTGAGGGGCTTGGGGCATATGGAATGAGCGTGAGGGGCTTTGGGCATATGGAATGAACGTGAGGGACTTGGGGCATATGGAATGAGTGTGAGGTGCTTGGGGCATATGGAATGAGCGTGAGGGGCTTGGGGCATATGGAATGAGTGTGAGGGGCTTGGGGCATATGGAATGAGTTTGAGGGGCTTGGGGCATATGGAATGCGCATGAGGGGTTTGGGTCATATGGAATGTGCGTGAGGAACTGGGGGCACATGGAATGAGTATGGGGGTTTGGGGCATATGGAATGAGCGTGAGGAGTTTGGGGCATATGGAATGAGTGTGAGGGGCTTGGGGCATATGAAAGAGCATGAGGGGCATGGGGCATATGGAATAAGTCTGAGGGGCTTGGGGCATATGGAATGAGCATGAGGGGCTTGGGGCATATGGAATAAGTCTGAGGGGCTTGGGGCATATGGAATGAGCGTGAAGGGCTTGGGGCATATGGAATGAGCGTTAGGGACTGGGGGCATATGGGATGAGCATGAGGGGCTTGGGCACATGGAATAAGTCTGAGAGGCTTGGGGCATATGAATGAGCGTGAGGGGCTTGGGGCATATGGAATGAGCTTGAGGGGTATGGGGCATATGGAATGAGCTTGAGGGGTATGGGGCATATGGAAAGAGTGTGAGGGGCTTGGGGCTCATGAATGCAGTGAGGGGCTTGCGGCATATGGAATGAGTGTGAGGGGCTTGGGGCATATGGAATGAGCGTGAGGAGTTTGGGGCATATGGATTGAGCGTGAGGGGTTTGGGGTGTATGGAATGAGCGTGAGGGATTGGGGCATATGGAATGAGCGTGAGGGGCTTGGGGCATATGGAATAAGTCTGAGGGGCTTGGGACATATGGATTGAATGTGAGGGGCTTGGGGCATACGGAATGAGCGTGAGGGGCTTGCGGCATATGGAATGAGCGTGAGGAACTGAGGGCATATGGAATGAGCTTGAAGGGTTTGGGCATATAGAATGAGTGTGAGGGGATTGGGGCATATGAATGCAGTGAGGGGCTTGGGGCATATGGAATGAGCATGAAGGGCTTGGGGCATGTGGAATGAGCGTGAGGGACTGAGGGAATATGGAATGAGCGTGAAGAGTTTGGGGCATATGGAATGAGCGCAAGGGGCTTGGGCATATGGAATGAGCATGAGGGAATTAGGGCATATGAATGAGCGTGTGTGGCTTGGGGCATACGGAATGAGCGTGAGGGGTTTGGGGCATATGGAAAGTACGTGAAGGGCTTGGGGCATATGGAATGAGCACAGGGGGTTTGGGGCATATGGAATGAGTGCAAGGTGCTTGGGGCATATGGAATGAGCGTGAGAGGCTTGCGAATATGGAATAAGTCTGAGAGGCTTGGGGCATATGAATGAGCGTGAGGGGCTTGGGGCATATGGAATGAGCTTGAGGGGTAAGGTGCATATGGAAAGATTGTGAGGGGCTTGGGGCATATGAATGCAGCGAGGGGCTTGTGGCATATGGAATGAGCATGAGGGGCTTGGGGCATGTGGAATGAGCGTGAGGAGCTTGGGGCATATGGAATGGGCGTGAGGGGCTGGGGGCATATGGAATGAGCATGAGGGGCTTGGGGCATATGGAATGAGTCTGAGAGGCTTGGGGCATATGGAATGAGCGTGAGGGGCTTGGGGCATATGGAATGAGCGTGAGGGGTTTGGGGCATATGGAATGTGCATGAGGGGCTTGGGGCTTATGGAATGAGCACAGGGGGTTTGGGGCATAAGGAATGAGTGCAAGGTGCTTGGGGCATATGGAATGAGCGTGAGGGACTGGGGGCATATGGAATGAGCGTGAGGGGCTTGGGGCATATGGAATGAGCATGAGGGACTGGGGTCATATGGAATGAGTGCGAGGGGCTTGGGGCATATGGAATGAGTCTGAGGGGCTTCGGGCATATGCAATGAGCGTGAGGAGTTTGGGGCATATGGAATGAGCGTGAGGGGTTTGGGGCATATGGAATGAGCGTGAGGGGCTTGGGGCATATGAAAGAGCGTGAGGGGCTTGGGGCATATGGAATGAGCGTGAGGGACTGGGGGCATATGGAATGAGCGTGAGGGGCTTGGGGCATATGTAATAAGTCTGAGGGGCTTGGGGCATATGGAATGAGCATGAGGGGCTTGGGGCATATGGAATAAGTCTGAATGGCTTGGGGCATAAGGAATGAGCATGAGGGACTGGGTACATATGGAATGAGCATGCAGGGCTTGGGGCATATGGAATGAGTGTGAGGTGATTGGGGTATATGGAATAAATCTGAGGGACTTGGGGCATATGGAATGAATTTGGGGGGCACGGGGCATATGAACGAGCGTGAGGGGCTTGGGGCATATGGAATGAGTGGGAGGGGTTTGGGGCATATCAAATGAGCATGAGGGGCTTGGGGCATTGTTAGGCAGAAACCTGTGCAGTTCCCTTGGGGAACACTGCAAAAGATTTAAGACTACAGGTAGAGCAGTAAACCCCTTTGGTAGCAGTCTGTACCACCCAGATTTACCTGGTAGCTGTGGCTGAGCAGTCAGACTTCTCTCAAGAAGAGTTAGGCAGTATGCAAAGTATACACAATATGTACCAAAATACAATAGCACAAGCAAACACTGACCAGAGCTTGGTTTCAAAAGTATATAGTTATTTATTTAAAATACACATAAGTTAAAAACACTCTAGCAAAATATAGTAAACACTTCAAACACAGTTATAACGAAAGTAGATTCAATCCTTTCTCCTATCTAGACAACTCTAGGTTAACACCACTTAATTAAAACAGAGGTGAGTGCTTAACGTTAGATGACACTCTAGTAGTTTCCAAGAAAGGGAGAGAAAAAGCAGAAATGGGTTAAACACACCACTCTAAGGTCCAGAACACTTGCAATAGGCTCAAAGAAGCACAAAGTCACAGGTGAGCAAAAGTCACTGGGCAGGGCCCACTCTTAGAGTAGCCGGAGCGAAAATGTGCCCAAGATCACACTGTTATTAGGGATTCAAAGTCTTGCAAAGAGTTAGAAAGAGTTTAGAGTGGCTTAGAAAGTTTAGCCAGGGTGTCCCAGGCACTCCCAGGTTCGAAAGCCGGGGGCTAAATCTACCCCGTACAGTCGGTGGCAAGGGAAGCCAGGCGGAACACGGTACCTTAAGTGGAAAGGATCCTCCAGCGGTGGCAGTTGTTCCAGGCAGTGGCAGCAAGGCTCGACGTCGGTCAGGGGAGAAGAAGTTCTCGCTGAAGAGCAGAAGAAGAAGGTCGTTGCACTGCCCGGGAAGAAACCAGCCGCGGAGTCCTCCGGTAAAAGGGTTGTACCGACTTTCGTGGTTGGGGTAAAAGTGGTGGGGTTCCGGTTGCCGGGGTGCTTGGCACTGGCAAGGCGGCCACGAGATACCGCGAGAAGCGAAAAGAAGGCGAAAACTGGTTGTCCCCACCAGTCAAGGGAAGGAGCCACTCTGTTAGGAGTTCTCCTCGGTCGTCGGGAAAAGTGGTGAGACGGTTCAGCAGGGCTCCACCGGGTGGTGTCGTCGAAGCAGGTCGGCTCAGCTCTTCCCTCGTCGGATTCTTGGTCCTGTGGCGACTTCTGAAGTCCCAGTCCCCAAAGCCCTGCTTTTATGCAGCAAACCCCCATTCACCCAGCCTAGCTGTCACTCAAACATGCTAAGTGGTGAGCCGGGCGGCTCACCACTTGGGCCAATCAGGACGGAGTGCGACTTGAGTTACCAAGGTAACTCAGTCCAGGGTGCCTAAATCCCCCTCCACCCCTCCTAAGTACCCCAGACAGAGTGGCACCACTTTGGAGGGCTTCTGTGGAGAAGCCCGCCAAAAGTGGAACAAAGGGCTCCACTTTGGGTCAGAGTTACAGAGGCGAACACCAACGCCATTTTAGAATCAAGTTTTGGCAAAAAGTCCCAACCGGAGTTATAAAAATAAATATATAAACCGGCGGTATGTTTAAGGCTACCGTAAATAAATAATTAAATGTGTTAGCCTAAAACAATGGGAAATCCCATAGGAAAATATTCGCGGTCGAATATAAAACGTAGTTTCCACTGCCACCAGCCAAAACTCGATCAGGGGGGACGGAGAAGTGCCCCCTCGACTAACAGACCCTGGGGCAATCGAATTGCCCCAGCCAGTACGTCCACAATATGATGGTTTGTACTGGTTCTGTTCAGGATTCAAGACTAGCAAAGTCTTTGGTGACTTTACATGCCCTGGGAGACAGTAGTCAGTCCCAGGGTATGGAGTCTATGTTGGGGGGTCCCTAGGACGCCCCTGGGTCACGGCACAGAGGGTGCTGTGTAACCCACATCACAAAAATACATGAGGCCCTATGGAGTAAAAGACCCCATAGCCCATTCAACACAAGGTTTGTCCAAGATAACACAGTTCAACATGTCCAAGAGTGAGGGTAAAAGAGTCTCACTCTTGGCAGGAGAAAAAAAAGAACCCCAGAAATCCAGCAAAGCTGCTGGGGGACTCACTAGGTAGGGAAATTCAGCCTAAACAGAGAATTCTCCCTAACACTCGCCCCCCCCAGACTAAGGGACAGGAGGATTTAATCCACTCCTGGATGAACCTCATACCTCTAGTCGATGATATACATCCTAGAGAGTCCATCAGCATTTTGATGGTGACACCTTGACCTATGTTCAATGGAGAACTCAAAGGTTTTCTTCTGCAAGCTAACGGACCTACAGACCCTTTGAGGAACATCAGTCTTTTTGTTATAGGGGATCTGGTTGACCAGTCCCTCAGAAGTTGGTACAACTTCTGAACCTAGGTTAGGCTTTTTGAAGGGGTCCTTATAAAGGATTCCCTTAGATCTAGAGGGGCCTCCAAGGTTCCTCACCACCTCTCTTGTGGGAGCAGGTTGGGTCTTAGGCCTCTTGGTTGGAGGGGTTGGGGTTAGGCAATGCACCTGCTTCCCCTTCCTCTTAGATCTACCCTTACCTATTTTAGGAGTTTCCCCCCTAATATTAGGATTTGAGTTGGGGTCTTCAGTAGAAGGTCCAACAGTCTGAAGGTTTTTGGCCTTAGACTTTTCTTTTCTGGTTTTCCACCAGCACTGAGAATTACCAGTTCTCTCAGGTCCAGATAGGGGCCTAGTTGGGCTATCCACCTCTTCCTCAGAAGCCGGGGGAGTCAGAGACTCTGAGACTAGGGGAACAATGATGGAGCTTGGTTGGGGCTCCCATGTTCCTAGCATACTATCCGGAAAGGTGCCTGGGTCAGAGGTCAACTTACTAAACCCAGGGCTTGTAGTGGGGTTCTCAGTAGAGGGTCCCACAGGCTTAGAAGGGTCCTTCAAGGTAGCCTTTCTAGCCAATTTGGTTAAGTTCTGCTTCTCCATACTGGGAGGCCTGGGGGTGTGTGACACTACTCCTAGAGTTCTTAGGTCATTCCCTAACAGGACCTTCCCAGGTACCTCAGCCTGAACACTGACAGGGATCCTTACTGTCATGTTGTTACATTGAATGAGGGCTGGTAGAATAGGAACCATTTGGACAGGGCCTCCAGACATCTTAGTGGGACCTTTGGGTGCTTTGGCCACATCTTCAGGTTGAAAGAAGCTTTCATCCACTACTGTTCTGCTGGCCCCAGTGTCTCTCCTGGCAGGAGTATCCTGGCCATTGACAAGAACACTGTCCACATAATACACCTTAGAGTTAACAGGTAGGGAGTTATACACAACCCTATTCTGGGGACTAACCAGACCCATAGGCTCTAAGTTTACAGTTGCTTGAAGACCCAAGGGTTCTTCAGCAAAGAGTTCAAAGTGGGCACTAGCCATCTGTACTTCATCCTCAGGAGTGAAGGCTAAGGAGACTGTGCTGATCCCTGCAGGTTTACCCTTGCACTTGGGATCTCCTTTGATATGGTCAGTACCCTGACAGACATAGCATTGTCCAAATGCTCTCTGGAAGGGTGGCTTGTTCTGACCTCCTTCTGGCTTGTGGCCAGAAGGTACAGTAGCCTGACTAGGTTTCCCATGTGGCTTACCCTGGTTATTTTGTGGTTTGGGGCCCTCTTTGGGATAGGAATTATTAGAATTCTCTTTGGAGTCTTTTTTAGGCTGTTTCTCCCCATCCTTCTTCTGAGTTACCCCAGAATCCTTGTGAGTGGCCCTGTTGGCAACCCACAAGTCAGCAGCCCTAGCTAGTTTCCGGGAATCTAATTCCTTGGAATCAGCCAAGTGTTGTCTGAGCTCAGGAGAGCAGGCATCATAAATAGTCTCCAACATAAACAAATTCTTCATACCTTCATAAGTGTTCACCTTGTAACCCTTAATCCATCCCTCTAAGTTTTTCAAACATTCACTCACCCAGGTAGCCCAAGGGGTACCATCATGCTTTTTGAGGCTCCTAAACCTCTTAAGATACTGGGAAGGGGTCTTCCCAAACCTAGCTATCAAAGCTAGTTTCACACATTCATAGTCCTTCCTATCCTCCTCCCCCATCTCCATTACCACATCAGTTGCAACAGGGGGAAGCCTAGAGAACAACCAGGTGAGCAAGTCATTTCCTGTGATGTTCTGGAGCCCATGATTATATTCAAACAGAGACAACCAATCCAACACATCCAACTTAGGCTCATACATACCAACCAATTCTTTAGGCATCCGGGGTCTTTTAGGACTGGAACTTCTAGAGGAGCCAGAGAGAGAAGCATTCTCAACAGATAATTTCTTCATTTCTAAGTCATACTTGAGCTCCATTTCCCTTAGCCTTAATTCTTTGTCAGTTTGAGCATTAAGTTTCTTATACTCCAATTCTAGCTTCATTTTCTCCAGTTCAAAGTACTGAGGACTAAATGTGGGACCTGGTAAAGGTCCAGTAGGTACAGCAGGTAGAGCAGGCAGAGGCCTAGGGGGGACAGTTACAACAGCCTCACCCTCCTCTTCTGACTCCTCCTCAGAATCATCAACATTTTGCTCCATGTTAACTTCAATACTGTCATCTACAGTTGCTGGAGTGGTAGGTTCCTCTGAACCATCACCCAGACTTTGGTTAGCCAACAATCTTTCAATCAGCTCCATTTTCTTGCCCTTAGTCAGGAGATCCTTATGTTTACAGAGCACTCTTAAACAATCAGCAGTTTTGGCTGCAAGGGACTCTTGACTATAGCTTTCTATAACTGACATGTTAGAGGATTACTTTTTACAGTGCTAAGCTTTGTGGTTAGTTGCACTAAGGTATCTAAAGCACAATAAAATGTATACTCAATACAAATCCCACCGCTGTACACCAGTGTTAGGCAGAAACCTGTGCAGTTCCCTTGGGGAACACTGCAAAAGATTTAAGACTACAGGTAGAGCAGTAAACCCCTTTGGTAGCAGTCTGTACCACCCAGATTTACCTGGTAGCTGTGGCTGAGCAGTCAGACTTCTCTCAAGAAGAGTTAGGCAGTATGCAAAGTATACACAATATGTACCAAAATACAATAGCACAAGCAAACACTGACCAGAGCTTGGTTTCAAAAGTATATAGTTATTTATTTAAAATACACATAAGTTAAAAAACACTCTAGCAAAATATAGTAAACACTTCAAACACAGTTATAACGAAAGTAGATTCAATCCTTTCTCCTATCTAGACAACTCTAGGTTAACACCACTTAATTAAAACAGAGGTGAGTGCTTAACGTTAGATGACACTCTAGTAGTTTCCAAGAAAGGGAGAGAAAAAGCAGAAATGGGTTAAACACACCACTCTAAGGTCCAGAACACTTGCAATAGGCTCAAAGAAGCACAAAGTCACAGGTGAGCAAAAGTCACTGGGCAGGGCCCACTCTTAGAGTAGCCGGAGCGAAAATGTGCCCAAGATCACACTGTTATTAGGGATTCAAAGTCTTGCAAAGAGTTAGAAAGAGTTTAGAGTGGCTTAGAAAGTTTAGCCAGGGTGTCCCAGGCACTCCCAGGTTCGAAAGCCGGGGGCTAAATCTACCCCGTACAGTCGGTGGCAAGGGAAGCCAGGCGGAACACGGTACCTTAAGTGGAAAGGATCCTCCAGCGGTGGCAGTTGTTCCAGGCAGTGGCAGCAAGGCTCGACGTCGGTCAGGGGAGAAGAAGTTCTCGCTGAAGAGCAGAAGAAGAAGGTCGTTGCACTGCCCGGGAAGAAACCAGCCGCGGAGTCCTCCGGTAAAAGGGTTGTACCGACTTTCGTGGTTGGGGTAAAAGTGGTGGGGTTCCGGTTGCCGGGGTGCTTGGCACTGGCAAGGCGGCCACGAGATACCGCGAGAAGCGAAAAGAAGGCGAAAACTGGTTGTCCCCACCAGTCAAGGGAAGGAGCCACTCTGTTAGGAGTTCTCCTCGGTCGTCGGGAAAAGTGGTGAGACGGTTCAGCAGGGCTCCACCGGGTGGTGTCGTCGAAGCAGGTCGGCTCAGCTCTTCCCTCGTCGGATTCTTGGTCCTGTGGCGACTTCTGAAGTCCCAGTCCCCAAAGCCCTGCTTTTATGCAGCAAACCCCCATTCACCCAGCCTAGCTGTCACTCAAACATGCTAAGTGGTGAGCCGGGCGGCTCACCACTTGGGCCAATCAGGACGGAGTGCGACTTGAGTTACCAAGGTAACTCAGTCCAGGGTGCCTAAATCCCCCTCCACCCCTCCTAAGTACCCCAGACAGAGTGGCACCACTTTGGAGGGCTTCTGTGGAGAAGCCCGCCAAAAGTGGAACAAAGGGCTCCACTTTGGGTCAGAGTTACAGAGGCGAACACCAACGCCATTTTAGAATCAAGTTTTGGCAAAAAGTCCCAACCGGAGTTATAAAAATAAATATATAAACCGGCGGTATGTTTAAGGCTACCGTAAATAAATAATTAAATGTGTTAGCCTAAAACAATGGGAAATCCCATAGGAAAATATTCGCGGTCGAATATAAAACGTAGTTTCCACTGCCACCAGCCAAAACTCGATCAGGGGGGACGGAGAAGTGCCCCCTCGACTAACAGACCCTGGGGCAATCGAATTGCCCCAGCCAGTACGTCCACAATATGATGGTTTGTACTGGTTCTGTTCAGGATTCAAGACTAGCAAAGTCTTTGGTGACTTTACATGCCCTGGGAGACAGTAGTCAGTCCCAGGGTATGGAGTCTATGTTGGGGGGTCCCTAGGACGCCCCTGGGTCACGGCACAGAGGGTGCTGTGTAACCCACATCACAAAAATACATGAGGCCCTATGGAGTAAAAGACCCCATAGCCCATTCAACACAAGGTTTGTCCAAGATAACACAGTTCAACATGTCCAAGAGTGAGGGTAAAAGAGTCTCACTCTTGGCAGGAGAAAAAAAAGAACCCCAGAAATCCAGCAAAGCTGCTGGGGGACTCACTAGGTAGGGAAATTCAGCCTAAACAGAGAATTCTCCCTAACAGGCATATCGAATGAGCGTGAGGGACAGGGGGCATATGGAATGAGCGTGAGGGGCTTGGGGCATATGGAATGAGTGTGAGGGGTTTGGGGCATATCAAATGAGCGTGTGGGGCTTGGGGCATATTTAATGAGTTTGAGGGGCTTGGGACATATCGAATGAGCGTGAGGGACTGGGGGCATATGGAATGAGTGTGAGGGGCTTGAAGCATATGGAATGAGCATGAGGGGCTTGGGGCATATGGAATGAGTCTGAGGGGCTTGGGGCATATATTATGAGTCTGAGGGGCTTGGGGCATATGAATGAACGTGAGGGGTTTGGGGCATATGGAATGAGTGTGAGGGGATTCAGGCATGTGGAATGTGCATGAGGGGCTTGGGTCATATGAAATGAGCGTCAGGGGCTTGGGGCATGTGGAATGAGCTTGAGGGACTGAGGGCATATGGAATAAGCGCAAGGGGCTTGGGGCATATGGAATGTGCATGAGGGGCTGGGGGCATATGGAATAAGTCTGAGGGGCTTGGGGCATAAGAAATGAGCGTGAGGGACTGGGGGCATATGGAATGAGCATGCAGGGCTTGGGGCATATGGACTGAGTGTGAGGTGATTGGGGCATATGGAATAAATCTGAGGGGCTTGGGGCATATGGAATGAGTCTGGGGGGCACGGGGCATATAAACGAGCGTGAGAGGCTTGGGGCATATGGAATAAGTGTGAGGGGTTTGGGGCATATCAAATGAGCATGAGGTGCTTGATGCATATCGAATTAGCGTGAGGGACTGGGGGCATATGGAATGAGCGTGAGGGGCTTGGGGCATATGGAATGAGTGTGAGGGGTTTGGGGCATATCAAATGAGTGTGTGGGGCTTGGGGCATATCGAATGAGCGTGAGGGACTGGGGCATATGGAATGAGTGTGAGGGGCTTGAGGCATTTGGAATGAGCATGAGGGGTTTGGGGCATATGGAATGAGTCTGAGGGGCTTGGGGCATATGAATGAGTGTGAGGGGCTTGAGGCATATGGAATGAGCATAAGGGGATTGGGGCATATGGAATGAGTCTGAGGGGCTTGGGGCATATGAATGAGTGTGAGGGGCTTGGGGCATATGGAATGAGCGTGAGGGGTTTGGGGCATATGGAATGGGCGTGAGGGGCTTGGGGCATATGGAATAGGTCTGTGAGGCTTGGGGCATATGGAATGAGCATGAGGGGCTTGGAGCACATGGAATGAATCTGAGGGGCTTGGGGCATATGAATGAGCTTGAGGGGTTTGGGGCATATGGAATGAGCATGAGGGGCTTGGGGCATATGGAATGAGCGTGAGGGACTGGGGGCATATGGAATGAGTGTGAGGGGCTTGAGGCATATGGAATGAGCATGAAGGGTTTGGGGCATATGGAATGAGTCTGAGGGGCTTGGGGCATATAGAATGAGTCTGAGGGGCTTGGGGCATATGAATGAACGTGAGGGGTTTGGGGCATATGGAATGAGTGTGAGGGGATTCAGGCATGTGGAATGTGCATGAGGGGCTTGGGTCATATGAAATGAGCGTCAGGGGCATGGGGCATGTGGAATGACCGTGAGGGACTGAGGGCATATGGAATGAGCGCAAGGGGCTTGGGGCATATGGAATGAGCGTGAGGGACTGGGGGCATATGGAATGAGTGTGAGGGGCTTGAGGCATATGGAATGAGCATGAAGGGTTTGGGGCATATGGAATGAGTCTGAGGGGCTTGGGGCATATAGAATGAGTCTGAGGGGCTTGGGGCATATGAATGAACGTGAGGGGTTTGGGGCATATGGAATGAGTGTGAGGGGATTCAGGCATGTGGAATGTGCATGAGGGGCTTGGGTCATATGAAATGAGCGTCAGGGGCTTGGGGCATGTGGAATGAGCGTGAGGGACTGGGGGCATATGGAATGAGCATGCAGGGCTTGGGGCATATGGACTGAGTGTGAGGTGATTGGGGCATATGGAATAAATCTGAGGGGCTTGGGGCATATGGAATGAGTCTGGGGGGCACAGGGCATATAAACGAGCGTGAGAGGCTTGGGGCATATGGAATAAGTGTGAGGGGTTTGGGGCATATCAAATGAGCATGAGGGGCTTGATGCATATCGAATTAGCGTGAGGGACTGGGGGCATATGGAATGAGTTTGAGGGGCTTGGGGCATATGGAATGAGTGTGAGGGGTTTGGGGCATATCAAATGAGCGTGTGGGGCTTGGGGCATATCGAATGAGCGTGAGGGACTGGGGCATATGGAATGAGTGTGAGGGGCTTGAGGCATATGGAATGAGCATGAGGGGTTTGGGGCATATGGAATGAGCGTGAGGGGCTTGGGGAATATGGAATAGGTCTGTGAGGCTTGGGGCATATGGAATGAGCATGAAGGGCTTGGGGCATATGGAATGAGTCTGAGGGGCATGGGGCATATGAATGAGCGTGAGGGGTTTGGGGCATATGGAATGAGCATGAGGGGCTTGGGACATATGGAATGAGTGTGAGGGGCTTTGGTCATATGGAATGAGTGCAAGGTGCTTGGGGCATATGGAATGAGTGTGAGGGACTGAGGGCATATGGAATGAGCTTCAGGGGCTTGGGGCATATGGAATGAGTGTCAGGGACTCGGGGCATATGGAATGAGCGTGAGGGACTGAGGGCATATGGAATTAGCTTGAGGGACTTGGGGCATATGAAATGAACATGAGGGACTGGGGGCATATGGAATAAGTCTGAGAGGCTTGGGGCATATGAATGAGCGTGAGGGGCTTGGGGCATATGGAATGAGCTTAAAGGGTATGGGGCATATGGAAAGAGTGTGAGTGGCTTGGGGCATATGAATGCATTGAGGGGCTTGGGGCATTTGGAATGAGCGTGAGGTGCTTGGGGCATATGGAATGAGCGTGACGGGCTTGCGGCATATGGCATGAGCGTGAGGGACTATGGGCATATGGAATGAGCGTGAAGGGATGGGGCATATGGAATGAGTGTGAGAGGCTTGGGGCATATGGAATGAGCATGAGGGGCTTGGGGCATATGGAATGAGCGTGAGGGGCTTGGGGCATGTGGAATGAGCGTGAGGGACTGAGGGCATATGGAATGAGCGTGAAGGGTTTGGGGCATATGGAATGAGCGTGAGGGGATTAGGGCATATGAATGAGCATTTGTGGCTTGGGGCATATGGAATGAGCATGAGGTGCTTGGGGCATATGGAATTAGCGTGAGGGACTGAGGGCATATGGAATGAGCGTGAGGGACTGGGGGCATATGGAATTAGCGTGAGGGACTTGGGGCATATGGAATGAGCGTGAGGGACCGGGGGCATATGGAATGAGCGTGAGGGGCTTGGGCATATGGAATAATTCTGAGAGGCTTGGGACATATGAATGAGCGTGAGGGGCTTGGGGCATATGGAATGAGCTTGAGGGGTATGGTGCATATGGAAAGTGTGTGAGGGGCTTGGGGCATATGAATGCAGTGAGGGGCTTGGGGCATATGGAATGAGTGTGAGGGGCTTGGGGCATATGGAATGAGCGTGAGGGGCTTGGGGCATATGGAATGAGTGTGAGGTGCTTGGGGCATATGGAATGAGGGTGAGGGGCTTGGGGCATATGGAATGAGTGTGAGGGGCTTGGGGCATATGGAATGAGTGTGAGGGGTTTGGGGCATATGGAATGAGTGTGAGGGGTTTGGGTCATATGAATGCAGTGAGGGGCTTGGGGCATATGGAATGAGTGTGAGGGGCTTGGGGCATATGGAATGAGCGTGAGGGGCTTGGGGCATATGGAATGAGTGTGAGGTGCTTGGGGCATATGGAATGAGTGTGAGGGGTTTGGGGCATATGGAAAGTGTGTGAGGGGCTTGGGGCATATGAATGCAGTGAGGGGCTTGGGGCATATGGAATGAGTGTGAGGGGCTTGGGGCATATGGAATGAGTGTGAGGGGCTTGGGGCATATGGAATGAGTGTGAGGTGCTTGGGGCATATGGAATGAGCGTGAGGGGCTTGGGGCATATGGAATGAGTATGAGGGGCTTGGGGCATATGGAATGAGTGTGAGGGGTTTGGGGCATATGGAATGAGTGTGAGGGGTTTGGGTCATATGGAATGCGCGTGAGGAACTGGGGGCACATGGAATGAGTGTGAGGAGCTTGGGGCATATGGAATGAGCGTGAGGAGTTTGGGGCAAATGGAATGAGCGTGAGGGGTTTGGTGCATATGGAATGAGCGTGAGGGGCTTGGGGCATATGAAAGAGTGTGAGGGTCTTGGGGCATATGGAATAAGTCTGAGGGGCTTGGGGCATATGGAATGAGCATGAGGGGCTTGGGGCATATGGAATAAGTCTGAGGGGCTTGGGGCATATGGAATGAGCATGAGGGGCTTGGGGCATATGGAATAAGTCTGAGGGGCTTGGGGCATATGGAATGAGCGTGAGGGGCTTGGGGCATATGGAATGAGTGTGAGGGGTTTGGGGCATATGGAATGAGTGTGAGGGGTTTGGGTCATATGGAATGCGCGTGAGGAACTGGGGGCACATGGAATGAGTGTGAGGGGCTTGGGGCATATGGAATGAGCGTGAGGAGTTTGATGCATATGGAATGAGCGTGAGGGGTTTGGTGCATATGGAATGAGCGTGAGGGGCTTGGGGCATATGAAAGAGCGTGATTGGCTTGGGGCATATGGAATAAGTCTGAGGGGCTTGGGGCATATGGAATGAGCATGAGGGGCTTGGGGCATATGGAATAAGTCTGAGGGGCTTGGGGCACATGGAATGAGCGTGCAGGACTGGGGGCATGTGGCATGAGCATGAGGGGCTTGGGCACATGGAATAAGTCTGAGAGGCTTGGGGCATATGAATGAGCGTGAGGGGCTTGGGGCATATGGAATGAGCTTGAGGGGTATGGGGCATATGGAAAGAGTGTGAGGGGCTTGGGGCTCATGAATGCACTGAGGGGCTTGGGGCATATGGAATGAGTCTGAGGGGCTTGGGGCATATGGAATGAGCGTGAGGGGCTTTGGGCATATGGAATGAACGTGAGGGACTTGGGGCATATGGAATGAGTGTGAGGTGCTTGGGGCATATGGAATGAGCGTGAGGGGCTTGGGGCATATGGAATGAGTGTGAGGGGCTTGGGGCATATGGAATGAGTTTGAGGGGCTTGGGGCATATGGAATGCGCATGAGGGGTTTGGGTCATATGGAATGCGCGTGAGGAACTGGGGGCACATGGAATGAGTATGGGGGTTTGGGGCATATGGAATGAGCGTGAGGAGTTTGGGGCATATGGAATGAGTGTGAGGGGCTTGGGGCATATGAAAGAGCATGAGGGGCATGGGGCATATGGAATAAGTCTGAGGGGCTTGGGGCATATGGAATGAGCATGAGGGGCTTGGGGCATATGGAATAAGTCTGAGGGGCTTGGGGCATATGGAATGAGCGTGAAGGGCTTGGGGCATATGGAATGAGCGTTAGGGACTGGGGGCATATGGGATGAGCATGAGGGGCTTGGGCACATGGAATAAGTCTGAGAGGCTTGGGGCATATGAATGAGCGTGAGGGGCTTGGGGCATATGGAATGAGCTTGAGGGGTATGGGGCATATGGAATGAGCTTGAGGGGTATGGGGCATATGGAAAGAGTGTGAGGGGCTTGGGGCTCATGAATGCAGTGAGGGGCTTGCGGCATATGGAATGAGTGTGAGGGGCTTGGGGCATATGGAATGAGCGTGAGGAGTTTGGGGCATATGGATTGAGCGTGAGGGGTTTGGGGTGTATGGAATGAGCATGAGGGATTGGGGCATATGGAATGAGCGTGAGGGGCTTGGGGCATATGGAATAAGTCTGAGGGGCTTGGGACATATGGATTGAATGTGAGGGGCTTGGGGCATACGGAATGAGCGTGAGGGGCTTGCGGCATATGGAATGAGCGTGAGGAACTGAGGGCATATGGAATGAGCTTGAAGGGTTTGGGCATATAGAATGAGTGTGAGGGGATTGGGGCATATGAATGCAGTGAGGGGCTTGGGGCATATGGAATGAGCATGAAGGGCTTGGGGCATGTGGAATGAGCGTGAGGGACTGAGGGAATATGGAATGAGCGTGAAGAGTTTGGGGCATATGGAATGACCGCAAGGGGCTTGGGCATATGGAATGAGCATGAGGGAATTAGGGCATATGAATGAGCGTGTGTGGCTTGGGGCATACGGAATGAGCGTGAGGGGTTTGGGGCATATGGAAAGTACGTGAAGGGCTTGGGGCATATGGAATGAGCACAGGGGGTTTGGGGCATATGGAATGAGTGCAAGGTGCTTGGGGCATATGGAATGAGCGTGAGGGACTGGGGGCATATGGAATGAGCGTGAGGGGCTTGGGGCATATGGAATGAGCATGAAGGACTGGGGGCATACGGAATGAGCCTGAGGGACTTGGGGCATATGAAATGAGCGTGAGGGACTGGGGCATAGGGAATGAGTGTGAGAGGCTTGGGAATATGGAATACGTCTGAGAGGCTTGGGGCATATGAATGAGCGTGAGGGGCTTGGGGCATATGGAATGAGCTTGAGGGGTATGGTGCATATGGAAAGATTGTGAGGGGCTTGGGGCATATGAATGCAGTGAGGGGCTTGGGGCATATGGAATGAGCGTGAGGGGCTTGGGGCATGTGGAATGAGCGTGAGGAGCTTGGGGCATATGGAATGAGCGTGAGGGGCTGGGGGCATATGGAATGAGCGTGAGGGGCTTGGGGCATATGGAATGAGTCTGAGAGGCTTGGGGCATATGGAATGAGCGTGAGGGGCTTGGGGCATATGGAATGAGCATGAGGGGCTTGAGGCATATGGAATGAGCGTGAGGGGCTTGGGGCATATGGAATGAGCGTGAGGGGTTTGGGGCATATGGAATGTGCATGAGGGGCTTGGGGCTTATGGAATGAGTACACGGGGTTTGGGGCATATGGAATGAGTGCAAGGTGCTTGGGGCATATGGAATGATCGTGAGGGACTGGGGGCATATGGAATGAGCGTGAGGGGCTTGGGACATATGAAATGAGCATGAGGGACTGGGGGCATATGGAATGAGTGCGAGGGGCTTGGGGCATATGGAATGAGTCTGAGGGGCTTCGGGCATATGGAATGAGCGTGAGGAGTTTGGGGCATATGGAATGAGCGTGAGGGGTTTGGGGCATATGGAATGAGTTTGAGGGGCTTGGGGCATATGGAATGAGCGTGAGGGGTTTGGGTCATATGGAATGCGCGTGAGGAACTGGGGGCACATGGAATGAGTGTGGGGGTTTGGGGCATATGGAATGAGCGCGAGGAGTTTGGGGCATATGGAATGAGTGTGAGGGGCTTGGGGCATATGAAAGTGCATGAGGTGCATGGGGCATATGGAATGAGCTTGAGGGGTATGGGGCATATGGAAAGAGTGTGAGGGGCTTGGGGCTCATGAATGCAGTGAGGGGCTTGGGGCATATGGAATGAGTCTGAGGGGCTTGGGGCATATGGAATGAGCGTGAGGGGCATTGGGCATATGGAATGAGCGTGAGGGGCTTGGGGCATATGGAATGAGTGTGAGGTGCTTGGGGCATATGGAATGAGCGTGAGGGGCTTGGGGCATATGGAATGAGCCTGAGGGGCTTGGGGCATATGGAATGAGTGTGAGGTGCTTGGGGCATATGGAATTAGCGTGAGGGGCTTGGGGCATATGGAATGAGTGTGAGGGGCTTGGGGCATATGGAATGAGTGTGAGGGGTTTGGGGCATATGGAATGAGTGTGAGGGGTTTGGGTCATATGGAATGCGCGTGAGGAACTGGGGGCACATGGAATGAGTGTGAGGGGCTTGGGGCATATGGAATGAGAGTGAGGGGCTTGGGGCATATGAAAGAGCGTGAGGGGCTTGGGGCATATGGAATAAGTCTGAGGGGCTTGGGGCATATGGAATGAGCATGAGGGGCTTGGGGCATATGGAATAAGTCTGAGGGGCTTGGGGCATAGGGAATGAGCATGAGGGGCTTGGGGCATATGGAATAAGTCTGAGGGGCTTGGGGCATAGGGAATGAGCATGAGGGGCTTGGGGCATATGGAATAAGTCTGAGGGGCTTGGGGCATATGGAATGAGCGTGAGGGGTTTGGGGCATATGGAATGCACGTGAGGAACTGGGGGCACATGGAATGAGTGTGAGGGGCTTGGGGCATATGGAATGAGCGTGAGGAGTTTGGGGCATATGGAATGAGCATGAGGGGTTTGGTGCATATGGAATGAGCGTGAGGGGCTTGGGGCATATGAAAGAGCGTGAGGGGCTTGGGGCATATGGAATAAGTCTGATGGGCTTGGGGCATATGGAATGAGCATGAGGGGCTTGGGGCATATGGAATAAGTCTGAGGGGCTTGGGGCATATGGAATGAGCGTGCGGGACTGGGGGCATATGGGATGAGCATGAGGGGCTTGGGGCACATGGAATAAGTCTGAGAGGCTTGGGGCATATGAATGAGTGTGAGGGGTTTGGGGCATATGGAATGAGCTTGAGGGGTATGGGGCATATGGAAAGAGTGTGAGGGGCTTGGGGCTCATGAATGCACTGAGGGGCTTGGGGCATATGGAATGAGTCTGAGGGGCTTGGGGCATATGGAATGAGCGTGAGGGGCTTTGGGCATATGGAATGAACGTGAGGGGCTTGGGGCATATGGAATGAGCATGAGGGGCTTGGGGCATATGGAATAAGTCTGAGGGGCTTGGGGCATATGGAATGAGCGTGAAGGGCTTGGGGCATATGGAATGAGCGTGAGGGACTGGGGGCATATGGGATGAGCATGAGGGGCTTGGGCACATGGAATAAGTCTGAGAGGGTTGGGGCATATGAATGAGCGTGAGGGGCTTGGGGCATATGGAATGAGCTTGAGTGGTATGCGGCATATGGAATGAGTGTGAGGGTCTTGGGGCATATGGAATGAGCGTGAGGAGTTTGGGGCATATGGATTGAGCGTGAGGGGTTTGGGGCGTATGGAATGAGCGTGAGGGATTGGGGCATATGGAATGAGCCTGAGGGGCTTGGGGCATATGGAATAAGTCTGAGGGGCTTGGGACATATGGAATGAATGTGAGGGGCTTGGGGCCTATGGAATGAGCGTGAGGGGCTTGCGGCATATGGAATGAGCGTGAGGAACTGAGGGCATATGGAATGAGCTTGAAGGGTTTGGGCATATAGAATGAGTGTGAGGGGATTGGGGCATATGAATGCAGTGAGGGGCTTGGGGCATATGGAATGAGCATGAAGGGCTTGGGGCATGTGGAATGAGCGTGAGGGACTGAGGGCATATGGAATGAGCGTGAAGGGTTTGGGGCATATGGAATGAGCGCAAAGGGCTTGGGCATATGGAATGAGCATGAGGGGATTAGGGCATATGAATGAGCGTGTGTGGCTTGGGGCATATGGAATGAGCGTGAGGGGTTTGGGGCATATGGAATGTGCGTGAAGGGCTTGGGGCATATGGAATGAGCACAGGGGGTTTGGGGCATATGGAATGAGTGCAAGGTGCTTGGGGCATATGGAATGAGCGAGAGGGACTGGGGGCATATGGAATGAGCGTGAGGGGCTTGAGGCATATGGAATGAGCATGAGGGACTGGGGGCATATGGAATGAGCCTGAGGGACTTGGGGCATATGAAATGAGCGTGAGGGACTGTGGCGTAGGGAATGAGTGTGAGAGGCTTGGGTATATGGAATACGTCTGAGAGGCTTGGGGCATATGAATGAGCGTGAGGGGCTTGGGGCATATGGAATGAGCTTGAGGGGTATGGTGCATATGGAAAGATTGTGAGGGGCTTGGGGCATATGAATGCAGTGAGGGGCTTGGGGCATATGGAATGAGCGTGAGGGGCTTGGGGCATGTGGAATGAGCGTGAGGAGCTTGGGGCATATGGAATGAGCGTGAGGGGCTGGGGGCATATGGAATGAGCGTGACGGGCTTGGGGCATATGGAATGAGTCTGAGAGGCTTGGGGCATATGGAATGAGCGTGAGGGGCTTGGGGCATATGGAATGAGCATGAGGGGCTTGGGGCATATGGAATGAGCATGAGGGGCTTGGGGCATATGGAATGAGCGTGAGGGGTTTGGGGCATATGGAATGTGCATGAGGGGCTTGGGGCTTATGGAATGAGTACAGGGGGTTTGGGGCATATGGAATGAGTGCAAGGTGCTTGGGGCATATGGAATGAGCGTTAGGGACTGGGGGCATATTGAATGAGCGTGAGGGGCTTGGGGCATATGAAATGAGCATGAGGGACTGGGGGCATATGGAATGAGTGCGAGGGGCTTGGGGCATATGGAATAAGTCTGAGGGGCTTCGAGCATATGGAATGAGCGTGAGGGGGTTGGGGCATATGGAATGAGCATGAGGGGCTTAGGGCATATGGAATGAGCGTGAGGGGTTTGGGGCATGTGGAATGAGCGTGAGGAGCTTGGGGCATATGGAATGAGCGTGAGGGGCTGGGGGCATATGGAATGAGCGTGACGGGCTTGGGGCATATGGAATGAGTCTGAGAGGCTTGGGGCATATGGAATGAGCGTGAGGGGCTTGGGGCATATGGAATGAGCATGAGGGGCTTGGGGCATATGGAATGAGCGTGAGGGGTTTGGGGCATATGGAATGTGCATGAGGGGCTTGGGGCTTATGGAATGAGTACAGGGGGTTTGGGGCATATGGAATGAGTGCAAGGTGCTTGGGGCATATGGAATGAGAGTTAGGGACTGGGGGCATATGGAATGAGCGTGAGGGGTTGGGGCATATGGAATGAGTTTGAGGGGCTTGGGGCATATGGAATGAGCGTGAGGGGTTTGGGTCATATGGAATGCGCGTGAGGAACTGGGGGCACATGGAATGAGTGTGGGGGTTTGGGGCATATGGAATGAGCGCGAGGAGTTTGGGGCATATGGAATGAGTGTGAGGGGCTTGGGGCATATGAAAGTGCATGAGGTGCATGGGGCATATGGAATGAGCTTGAGGGGTATGGGGCATATGGAAAGAGTGTGAGGGGCTTGGGGCTCATGAATGCAGTGAGGGGCTTGGGGCATATGGAATGAGTCTGAGGGGCTTGGGGCATATGGAATGAGCGTGAGGGGCTTTGGGCATATGGAATGAGCGTGAGGGGCTTGGGGCATATGGAATGAGTGTGAGGTGCTTGGGGCATATGGAATGAGCGTGAGGGGCTTGGGGCATATGGAATGAGCGTGAGGGGCTTGGGGCATATGGAATGAGTGTGAGGTGCTTGGGGCATATGGAATTAGCGTGAGGGGCTTGGGGCATATGGAATGAGTGTGAGGGGCTTGGGGCATATGGAATGAGTGTGAGGGGTTTGGGGCATATGGAATGAGTGTGAGGGGTTTGGGTCATATGGAATGCGCGTGAGGAACTGGGGGCACATGGAATGAGTGTGAGGGGCTTGGGGCATATGGAATGAGAGTGAGGAGTTTGGGGCAAATGGAATGAGCGTGAGGGGTTTGGTGCATATGGAATGAGCGTGAGGGGCTTGGGGCATATGAAAGAGCGTGAGGGGCTTGGGGCATATGGAATAAGTCTGAGGGGCTTGGGGCATATGGAATGAGCATGAGGGGCTTGGGGCATATGGAATAAGTCTGAGGGGCTTGGGGCATAGGGAATGAGCATGAGGGGCTTGGGGCATATGGAATAAGTCTGAGGGGCTTGGGGCATATGGAATGAGCGTGAGGGGTTTGGGGCATATGGAATGCGCGTGAGGAACTGGGGGCACATGGAATGAGTGTGAGGGGCTTGGGGCATATGGAATGAGCGTGAGTAGTTTGGGGCATATGGAATGAGCATGAGGGGTTTGGTGCATATGGAATGAGCGTGAGGGGCTTGGGGCATATGAAAGAGCGTGAGGGGCTTGGGGCATATGGAATAAGTCTGAGGGGCTTGGGGCATATGGAATGAGCATGAGGGGCTTGGGGCATATGGAATAAGTCTGAGGGGCTTGGGGCATATGGAATGAGCGTGCGGGACTGGGGGCATATGGGATGAGCATGAGGGGCTTGGGCACATGGAATAAGTCTGAGAGGCTTGGGGCATATGAATGAGTGTGAGGGGCTTGGGGCATATGGAATGAGCTTGAGGGGTATGGGGCATATGGAAAGAGTGTGAGGGGCTTGGCGCTCATGAATGCACTGATGGGCTTGGGGCATATGGAATGAGTCTGAGGGGCTTGGGGCATATGGAATGAGCGTGAGGGGCTTGGGCATATGGAATGAACGTGAGGGGCTTGGGGCATATGGAATGAGCATGAGGGGCTTGGGGCATATGGAATAAGTCTGAGGGGCTTGGGGCATATGGAATGAGCGTGAGGGGTTTGGGGCATATGGAATGCGCGTGAGGAACTGGGGGCACATGGAATGAGTGTGAGGGGCTTGGGGCATATGGAATGAGCGTGAGTAGTTTGGGGCATATGGAATGAGCATGAGGGGTTTGGTGCATATGGAATGAGCGTGAGGGGCTTGGGGCATATGAAAGAGCGTGAGGGGCTTGGGGCATATGGAATAAGTCTGAGGGGCTTGGGGCATATGGAATGAGCATGAGGGGCTTGGGGCATATGGAATAAGTCTGAGAGGCTTGGGGCATATGGAATGAGCGTGCGGGACTGGGGGCATATGGGATGAGCATGAGGGGCTTGGGCACATGGAATAAGTCTGAGAGGCTTGGGGCATATGAATGAGTGTGAGGGGCTTGGGGCATATGGAATGAGCTTGAGGGGTATGGGGCATATGGAAAGAGTGTGAGGGGCTTGGCGCTCATGAATGCACTGATGGGCTTGGGGCATATGGAATGAGTCTGAGGGGCTTGGGGCATATGGAATGAGCGTGAGGGGCTTGGGCATATGGAATGAACGTGAGGGGCTTGGGGCATATGGAATGAGCATGAGGGGCTTGGGGCATATGGAATAAGTCTGAGGGGCTTGGGGCATATGGAATGAGCGTGAAGGGCTTGGGGCATATGGAATGAGCGTGAGGGACTGGGGGCATATGGGATGAGCATGAGGGGCTTGGGCACATGGAATAAGTCTGAGAGGCTTGGGGCATATGAATGAGCGTGAGGGGCTTGGGGCATATGGAATGAGCTTGAGGGGTATGGGGCATATGGAAAGAGTGTGAGGGGCTTGGGGCTCATGAATGCAGTGAGGGGCTTGCAGCATATGGAATGAGTGTGAGGGGCTTGGGGCATATGGAATGAGCGTGAGGAGTTTGGGGCATATGGATTGAGCGTGAGGGGTTTGGGGCGTATGGAATGAGCGTGAGGGATTGGGGCATATGGAATAAGTCTGAGGGGCTTGGGACATATGGAATGAATGTGAGGGGCTTGGGGCATATGGAATGAGCGTGAGGGGCTTGCGGCATATGGAATGAGCGTGAGGAACTGAGGGCATATGGAATGAGCTTGAAGGGTTTGGGCATATAGAATGAGTGTGAGGGGATTGGGGCATATGAATGCAGTGAGGGGCTTGGGGCATATGGAATGAGCATGAAGGGCTTGGGGCATGTGGAATGAGCGTGAGGGACTGAGGGCATATGGAATGAGCGTGAAGGGTTTGGGGCATATGGAATGAGCGCAAAGGGCTTGGGCATATGGAATGAGCATGAGGGGATTAGGGCATATGAATGAGCGTGTGTGGCTTGGGGCATATGGAATGAGCGTGAGGGGTTTGGGGCATATGGAATGTGCGTGAAGGGCTTGGGGCATATGGAATGAGCACAGGGGGTTTGGGGCATATGGAATGAGCGCAAGGTGCTTGGGGCATATGGAATGAGCGTGAGGGACTGGGGGCATATGGAATGAGCGTGAGGGGCTTGAGGCATATGGAATGAGCGTGAGGGACTGTGGCGTAGGGAATGAGTGTGAGAGGCTTGGGTATATGGAATACATCTGAGAGGCTTGGGGCATATGAATGAGCGTGAGGGGCTTGGGGCATATGGAATGAGCTTGAGGGGTATGGTGCATATGGAAAGATTGTGAGGGGCTTGGGGCATATGAATGCAGTGAGGGGCTTGGGGCATATGGAATGAGCGTGAGGGGCTTGGGGCATGTGGAATGAGCGTGAGGAGCTTGGGACATATGGAATGAGCGTGAGGGGCTGGGGCATATGGAATGAGCGTGAGGGGCTTGGGGCATATGGAATGAGTCTGAGAGGCTTGGGGCATATGGAATGAGCGTGAGGGGCTTGGGGCATATGGAATGAGCATGAGGGGCTTGGGGCATGTGGAATGAGCGTGAGGAGCTTGGGACATGTGGAATGAGCGTGAGGAGCTTGGGACATATGGAATGAGCGTGAGGGGCTGGGGCATATGGAATGAGCGTGAGGGGCTTGGGGCATATGGAATGAGTCTGAGAGGCTTGGGGCATATGGAATGAGCGTGAGGGGCTTGGGGCATATGGAATGAGCATGAGGGGCTTGGGGCATATGGAATGAGCGTGAGGGGCTTGGGGCATATGGAATGAGCGTGAGGGGTTTGGGGCATATGGAATGAGCTTGAGGGGTATGGTGCATATGGAAAGATTGTGAGGGGCTTGGGGCATATGAATGCAGTGAGGGGCTTGGGGCATATGGAATGAGCGTGAGGGGCTTGGGGCATGTGGAATGAGCGTGAGGAGCTTGGGACATATGGAATGAGCGTGAGGGGCTGGGGCATATGGAATGAGCGTGAGGGGCTTGGGGCATATGGAATGAGTCTGAGAGGCTTGGGGCATATGGAATGAGCGTGAGGGTTTTGGGGCATATGGAATGAGCATGAGGGGCTTGGGGCATATGGAATGAGCGTGAGGGGCTTGGGGCATATGGAATGAGCGTGAGGGGTTTGGGGCATATGGAATGTCCATGAGGGGCTTGGGGCTTATGGAATGAGTACAGGGGGTTTGGGGCATATGGAATAAGTGCAAGGTGCTTGGGGCATATGGAATGAGCGTGAGGGACTGGGGGCATATGGAATGAGCGTGAGGGGCTTGGGGCATATGAAATGAGCATGAGGGACTGGGGGCATATGGAATGAGTGCGAGGGGCTTGGGGCATATGGAATAAGTCTGAGGTGCTTCGGGCATATGGAATGAGCGTGGGGAGTTTGGGGCATATGGAATGAGCGTGAGGGGTTGGGGCATATGGAATGAGCATGAGGGGATTGGGGCATATGAAAGAGCATGACGGGCTTGGGGCATATGGAATGAGCGTGAGGGACTGGGGGCATATGGAATGAGCGTGAGGGGCTTGGCGCATATGGAATAAGTCTGAGGGGCTTGGGGCATATGGAATGAGCATGATGTGCTTGGGGCATATGGAATAAGTCTGAAGGGCTTGGGGCATAAGGAATGAGCGTGAGGGACTGGGGACATATGGAATGAGCATGCAGGGCTTGGGGCATATGGAATGAGTGTGAGGTGATTGGGGCATATGGAATAAATCTGAGGGGCTTGTGGCATTTGGAATGAGTGGGAGGGGTTTGGGGCATATCAAATGAGCATGAGGGGCTTGGGGCATATCGAATGAGCGTGAGGGACTGGGGGCATATGGAATGAGCGTGAGGGGCTTGGGGCATATGGAATGAGTGTGAGGGGTTTGGGGCATATCAAATGAGTGTGTGGGGCTTGGGGCATATGGAATGAGTTTGAGGGGCTTGGGGCATATCGAATGAGCGTGAGGGACTGGGGGCAAATGGAATGAGTGTGAGGAGCTTGAGGCATATGGAATGAGCATGAGGGGTTTGGGGCATATGGAATGAATGTGAGGGGCTTGGGGCATATAGAATGAGTCTGAGGGGCTTGGGGCATATGGAATTAATGTGAGGGGCTTGGGGCATATGGAATGAGCGTGAGGGGCTTGCGGCATATGGAATGAGCGTGAGGAACTGAGGGCATATGGAATGAGCTTGAAGGGTTTGGACATATAGAATGAGTGTGAGGGGATTGGGGCATATGAATGCAGTGAGGGGCTTGGGGCATATTGAATGAGCGTGAGGAGTTTGGGGCATATGGATTGAGCGTGAGGGGTTTGGGGCGTATGGAATGAGCGTGAGGGATTGTGGCATATGGAATGAGCGTGAGGGGCTTGGGGCATATGGAATAAGTCTGAGGGGCTTGGGGCATATGGAATGAATGTGAGGGGCTTGGGGCATATGAAATGAGCGTGAGGGACTGTGGCGTAGGGAATGAGTGTGAGAGGCTTGGGAATATGGAAGACGTCTGAGAGGCTTGGGGCATATGAATGAGCGTGAGGGGCTTGGGGCATATGGAATGAGCTTGAGGGGTATGGTGCATATGGAAAGATTGTGAGGGGCTTGGGGCATATGAATGCAGTGAGGGGCTTGGGGCATATGGAATGAGCGTGAGGGGCTTGGGGCATGTGGAATGAGCGTGAGGAGCTTGGGGCATATGGAAGGAGCGTGAGGGGCTGGGGGCATATGGAATGAGCGTGAGGGGCTTGGGGCATATGGAATGAGTCTGAGAGGCTTGGGGCATATGGAATGAGCGTGAGGGACTTGGGGCATATGGAATGAGCATTAAGGCCTTGGGGCATAAGGAAAGAGCGTGAGGGGCTTGGGGCATATGGAATGAGCGTGAGGGGTTTGGGGCATATGGAATGTGCATGAGGGGCTTGGGGCTTATGGAATGAGTACAGGGGGTTTGGGGCATATGGAATGAGTGCAAGGTGCTTGGGGCATATGGAATGAGCGTGAGGGACTGAGGGCATATGGAATGAGCGTGAGGGGCTTGGGGCATATGAAATGAGCGTGAGGGACTGGGGGCATATGGAATGAGTGCGAGGGGCTTGGGGCATATGGAATAAGTCTGAGGGGCTTCGGGCATATGGAATGAGCGTGAGGAGTTTGGGGCATATGGAATGAGGGTGAGGGGTTGGGGCATATGGAATGAGCGTGAGGGGATTGGGGCATATGAAAGAGCATGAGGGGCTTGGGGCATATGGAATGAGCGTGAGGGACTGGGGGCATATGGAATGAGCGTGAGGGACTGGGGGCATATGGAATGAGCGTGAGGGGCTTGGGGCATATGGAATGAGCGTGAGGGGCTTGGCGCATATGGAATAAGTCTGAGGGGCTTGGGGCATATGGAATGAGCATGAGGTGCTTGGGGCATATGGAATAAGTCTGAAGGGCTTGGGGCATAAGGAATGAGCGTGAGGGACTGGGGACATATGGAATGAGCATGCAGGGCTTGGGGCATATGGACTGAGTGTGAGGTGATTGGGGCATATGGAATAAATCTGAGGGGCTTGGGGCATATGGAATGAGTTTGAGGGGCTTGGGGCATATGAACGAGCGTGAGGGGCTTGGGGCATATGGAATGAGTGGGAGGGGTTTGGGGCATATCAAATGAGCATGAGGGGCTTGGGGCATATCGAATGCGCGTGAGGGAATGGGGGCATATGGAATGAGAGTGAGGGCCTTGGGGCATATGGAATGAGTGTGAGGGGTTTGGGGCATATCAAATGAGCGTGTGGGGCTTGGGGCATATGGAATGAGTTTGAGGGGCTTGGGGCATATCGAATGAGCGTGAGGGACTGGGGGCATATGGAATGAGCGTGAGGGGTTTGGGGCGTATGGAATGAGCGTGAGGGATTGGGGCATATGGAATGAGCGTGAGGGGCTTGGGGCATATGGAATAATTCTGAGGGGCTTGGGGCATATGGAATGAATGTGAGGGGCTTGGGGCATATGGAATGAGCGTGAGGGGCTTGCGGCATATGGAATGAGCGTGAGGAACTGATGGCATATGGAATGAGCGTGAAGGGTTTGGGGCATATGGAATGAGCGCAAGGGGCTTGGGGCATATGGAATGAGCATGAGGGGATAAGGGCATATGAATGAGCGTGTGTGGCTTGGGGCATATGGAATGAGCGTGAGGGGATTGGGGCCTATGAATGCAGTGAGGGGCTTGGGGCATATGGAATGAGCATGAAGGGCTTGGGGCATGTGGAATGAGCGTGAGGGACTGACGGCATATGGACTGAGCGTGAAGGGTTTGGGGCATATGGAATGAGCGCAAGGGGCTTGGGGCATATGGAATGAGCATGAGGGGATAAGGGCATATGAATGAGCGTGTGTGGCTTGGGGCATATGGAATGAGCGTGAGGGGTTTGGGGCATATGGAATGTGCGTGAAGGGCTTGGGGCATATGGAATGAGCACAGGGGGTTTGGGGCATATGGAATGAGCGCAAGGTGCTTGGGGCATATGGAATGAGCGTGAGGGACTGGGGGCATATGGAATGAGCGTGAGGGGCTTGGGGCATATGGAATGAGCATGAGGGACTCGGGGCATATGGAATGAGCCTGAGGGACTTGGGGCATATGGAATGAGCGTGAGGGACTGGGGCGTATGGAATGAGCGTGAGAGGCTTGCGAATATGGAATAAGTCTGAGAGGCTTGGGGCATATGAATGAGCGTGAGGGGCTTGGGGCATTTGGACTGAGCTTGAGGGGTATGGTGCATATGGAAAGATTGTGAGGGGCTTGGGGCATATGAATGCAGTGAGGGGCTTGTGGCATATGGAATGAGCATGAGGGGCTTGGGGCATGTGGAATGAGCGTGAGGAGCTTGGGGCATATGGAATGGGCGTGAGGGGCTGGGGGCATATGGAATGAGCGTGAGGGGCTTGGGGCATATGGAATGAGTCTGAGAGGCTTGGGCATATGGAATGAGCGTGAGGGGCTTGGGGCATATGGAATGAGCATGAGGGGCTTGGGGCATAGGGAATAAGTCTGAGGGGCTTGGGGCATATGGAATGAGCGTGAGGGGCTTGGGGCATATGGAATGAGCGTGAGGGGCTTGGGGCATATGGAATGAGCGTGAGGGGTTTGGGGCATATGGAATGTGCATGAGGGGCTTGGGGCTTATGGAATGAGCACAGGGGGTTTGGGGCATATGGAATGAGTGCAAGGTGCTTGGGGCATATGGAATGAGCGTGAGGGACTGGGGGCATATGGAATGAGCGTGAGGGGCTTGGGGCATATGGAATGAGCATGAGGGACTGGGGTCATATGGAATGAGTGCGAGGGGCTTGGGGCATATGGAATGAGTCTGAGGGGCTTTGGGCATATGCAATGAGCGTGAGGAGTTTGGGGCATATGGTATGAGCGTGAGGGGTTTGGGGCATATGGAATGAGCGTGAGGGGCTTGGGGCATATGAAAGAGCGTGAGGGGCTTGGGGCATATGGAATGAGCAAGAGGGGCTTGAGGCATATGGAATAAGTCTGAAGGGCTTGGGGCATATGCAATGAGCGTGAGGAGTTTGGGGCATATGGTATGAGCGTGAGGGGTTTGGGGCATATGGAATGAGCATGAGGGGCTTGGGGCATATGGAATAAGTCTGAGGGGCTTGGGGCATATGGAATGAGCAAGAGGGGCTTGGGGCATATGGAATAAGTCTGAAGGGCTTGGGGCATAAGGAATGAGCGTGAGGGACTGGCGACATATGGAATGAGCATGCAGGGCTTGGGGCATATGGAATGAGTGTGAGGTGATTGGGGTATATGGAATAAATCTGAGGGACTTGGGGCATATGGAATGAGTTTGGGGGGCACGGGGCATATGAACGAGTGTGAGGGGCTTGGGGCATATTGAATGAGTGGGAGGGGTTTGGGGCATATCAAATGAGCATGAGGGGCTTGGGGCATATCGAATGAGCGTGAGGGTCAGGGGGCATATGGAATGAGCGTGAGGGGCTTGGGGCATATGGAATGAGTGTGAGGGGTTTGGGGCATATCAAATGAGCGTGTAGGGCTTGGGGCATATGGAATGAGTTTGAGGGGCTTGGGACATATCGAATGAGCATGAGGGACTGGGGGCATATGGAATGAGTGTGAGGGGCTTGGGGCATATGGAATGAGAGTGAGGGGCTTGGGGCATATGAAAGAGCGTGAGGGGCTTGGGGCATATGGAATAAGTCTGAGGGGCTTGGGGCATATGGAATGAGCATGAGGGGCTTGGGGCATATGGAATAAGTCTGAGGGGCTTGGGGCATAGGGAATGAGCATGAGGGGCTTGGGGCATATGGAATAAGTCTGAGGGGCTTGGGGCATAGGGAATGAGCATGAGGGGCTTGGGGCATATGGAATAAGTCTGAGGGGCTTGGGGCATATGGAATGAGCGTGAGGGGTTTGGGGCATATGGAATGCACGTGAGGAACTGGGGGCACATGGAATGAGTGTGAGGGGCTTGGGGCATATGGAATGAGCGTGAGGAGTTTGGGGCATATGGAATGAGCATGAGGGGTTTGGTGCATATGGAATGAGCGTGAGGGGCTTGGGGCATATGAAAGAGCGTGAGGGGCTTGGGGCATATGGAATAAGTCTGATGGGCTTGGGGCATATGGAATGAGCATGAGGGGCTTGGGGCATATGGAATAAGTCTGAGGGGCTTGGGGCATATGGAATGAGCGTGCGGGACTGGGGGCATATGGGATGAGCATGAGGGGCTTGGGGCACATGGAATAAGTCTGAGAGGCTTGGGGCATATGAATGAGTGTGAGGGGTTTGGGGCATATGGAATGAGCTTGAGGGGTATGGGGCATATGGAAAGAGTGTGAGGGGCTTGGGGCTCATGAATGCACTGAGGGGCTTGGGGCATATGGAATGAGTCTGAGGGGCTTGGGGCATATGGAATGAGCGTGAGGGGCTTTGGGCATATGGAATGAACGTGAGGGGCTTGGGGCATATGGAATGAGCATGAGGGGCTTGGGGCATATGGAATAAGTCTGAGGGGCTTGGGGCATATGGAATGAGCGTGAAGGGCTTGGGGCATATGGAATGAGCGTGAGGGACTGGGGGCATATGGGATGAGCATGAGGGGCTTGGGCACATGGAATAAGTCTGAGAGGGTTGGGGCATATGAATGAGCGTGAGGGGCTTGGGGCATATGGAATGAGCTTGAGTGGTATGCGGCATATGGAATGAGTGTGAGGGTCTTGGGGCATATGGAATGAGCGTGAGGAGTTTGGGGCATATGGATTGAGCGTGAGGGGTTTGGGGCGTATGGAATGAGCGTGAGGGATTGGGGCATATGGAATGAGCCTGAGGGGCTTGGGGCATATGGAATAAGTCTGAGGGGCTTGGGACATATGGAATGAATGTGAGGGGCTTGGGGCCTATGGAATGAGCGTGAGGGGCTTGCGGCATATGGAATGAGCGTGAGGAACTGAGGGCATATGGAATGAGCTTGAAGGGTTTGGGCATATAGAATGAGTGTGAGGGGATTGGGGCATATGAATGCAGTGAGGGGCTTGGGGCATATGGAATGAGCATGAAGGGCTTGGGGCATGTGGAATGAGCGTGAGGGACTGAGGGCATATGGAATGAGCGTGAAGGGTTTGGGGCATATGGAATGAGCGCAAAGGGCTTGGGCATATGGAATGAGCATGAGGGGATTAGGGCATATGAATGAGCGTGTGTGGCTTGGGGCATATGGAATGAGCGTGAGGGGTTTGGGGCATATGGAATGTGCGTGAAGGGCTTGGGGCATATGGAATGAGCACAGGGGGTTTGGGGCATATGGAATGAGTGCAAGGTGCTTGGGGCATATGGAATGAGCGAGAGGGACTGGGGGCATATGGAATGAGCGTGAGGGGCTTGAGGCATATGGAATGAGCATGAGGGACTGGGGGCATATGGAATGAGCCTGAGGGACTTGGGGCATATGAAATGAGCGTGAGGGACTGTGGCGTAGGGAATGAGTGTGAGAGGCTTGGGTATATGGAATACGTCTGAGAGGCTTGGGGCATATGAATGAGCGTGAGGGGCTTGGGGCATATGGAATGAGCTTGAGGGGTATGGTGCATATGGAAAGATTGTGAGGGGCTTGGGGCATATGAATGCAGTGAGGTGCTTGGGGCATATGGAATGAGCGTGAGGGGCTTGGGGCATGTGGAATGAGCGTGAGGAGCTTGGGGCATATGGAATGAGCGTGAGGGGCTGGGGGCATATGGAATGAGCGTGACGGGCTTGGGGCATATGGAATGAGTCTGAGAGGCTTGGGGCATATGGAATGAGCGTGAGGGGCTTGGGGCATATGGAATGAGCATGAGGGGCTTGGGGCATATGGAATGAGCATGAGGGGCTTGGGGCATATGGAATGAGCGTGAGGGGTTTGGGGCATATGGAATGTGCATGAGGGGCTTGGGGCTTATGGAATGAGTACAGGGGGTTTGGGGCATATGGAATGAGTGCAAGGTGCTTGGGGCATATGGAATGAGCGTTAGGGACTGGGGGCATATTGAATGAGCGTGAGGGGCTTGGGGCATATGAAATGAGCATGAGGGACTGGGGGCATATGGAATGAGTGCGAGGGGCTTGGGGCATATGGAATAAGTCTGAGGGGCTTCGAGCATATGGAATGAGCGTGAGGGGGTTGGGGCATATGGAATGAGCATGAGGGGCTTAGGGCATATGGAATGAGCGTGAGGGGTTTGGGGCATGTGGAATGAGCGTGAGGAGCTTGGGGCATATGGAATGAGCGTGAGGGGCTGGGGGCATATGGAATGAGCGTGACGGGCTTGGGGCATATGGAATGAGTCTGAGAGGCTTGGGGCATATGGAATGAGCGTGAGGGGCTTGGGGCATATGGAATGAGCATGAGGGGCTTGGGGCATATGGAATGAGCGTGAGGGGTTTGGGGCATATGGAATGTGCATGAGGGGCTTGGGGCTTATGGAATGAGTACAGGGGGTTTGGGGCATATGGAATGAGTGCAAGGTGCTTGGGGCATATGGAATGAGAGTTAGGGACTGGGGGCATATGGAATGAGCGTGAGGGGTTGGGGCATATGGAATGAGTTTGAGGGGCTTGGGGCATATGGAATGAGCGTGAGGGGTTTGGGTCATATGGAATGCGCGTGAGGAACTGGGGGCACATGGAATGAGTGTGGGGGTTTGGGGCATATGGAATGAGCGCGAGGAGTTTGGGGCATATGGAATGAGTGTGAGGGGCTTGGGGCATATGAAAGTGCATGAGGTGCATGGGGCATATGGAATGAGCTTGAGGGGTATGGGGCATATGGAAAGAGTGTGAGGGGCTTGGGGCTCATGAATGCAGTGAGGGGCTTGGGGCATATGGAATGAGTCTGAGGGGCTTGGGGCATATGGAATGAGCGTGAGGGGCTTTGGGCATATGGAATGAGCGTGAGGGGCTTGGGGCATATGGAATGAGTGTGAGGTGCTTGGGGCATATGGAATGAGCGTGAGGGGCTTGGGGCATATGGAATGAGCGTGAGGGGCTTGGGGCATATGGAATGAGTGTGAGGTGCTTGGGGCATATGGAATTAGCGTGAGGGGCTTGGGGCATATGGAATGAGTGTGAGGGGCTTGGGGCATATGGAATGAGTGTGAGGGGTTTGGGGCATATGGAATGAGTGTGAGGGGTTTGGGTCATATGGAATGCGCGTGAGGAACTGGGGGCACATGGAATGAGTGTGAGGGGCTTGGGGCATATGGAATGAGAGTGAGGAGTTTGGGGCAAATGGAATGAGCGTGAGGGGTTTGGTGCATATGGAATGAGCGTGAGGGGCTTGGGGCATATGAAAGAGCGTGAGGGGCTTGGGGCATATGGAATAAGTCTGAGGGGCTTGGGGCATATGGAATGAGCATGAGGGGCTTGGGGCATATGGAATAAGTCTGAGGGGCTTGGGGCATAGGGAATGAGCATGAGGGGCTTGGGGCATATGGAATAAGTCTGAGGGGCTTGGGGCATATGGAATGAGCGTGAGGGGTTTGGGGCATATGGAATGCGCGTGAGGAACTGGGGGCACATGGAATGAGTGTGAGGGGCTTGGGGCATATGGAATGAGCGTGAGTAGTTTGGGGCATATGGAATGAGCATGAGGGGTTTGGTGCATATGGAATGAGCGTGAGGGGCTTGGGGCATATGAAAGAGCGTGAGGGGCTTGGGGCATATGGAATAAGTCTGAGGGGCTTGGGGCATATGGAATGAGCATGAGGGGCTTGGGGCATATGGAATAAGTCTGAGGGGCTTGGGGCATATGGAATGAGCGTGCGGGACTGGGGGCATATGGGATGAGCATGAGGGGCTTGGGCACATGGAATAAGTCTGAGAGGCTTGGGGCATATGAATGAGTGTGAGGGGCTTGGGGCATATGGAATGAGCTTGAGGGGTATGGGGCATATGGAAAGAGTGTGAGGGGCTTGGCGCTCATGAATGCACTGATGGGCTTGGGGCATATGGAATGAGTCTGAGGGGCTTGGGGCATATGGAATGAGCGTGAGGGGCTTGGGCATATGGAATGAACGTGAGGGGCTTGGGGCATATGGAATGAGCATGAGGGGCTTGGGGCATATGGAATAAGTCTGAGGGGCTTGGGGCATATGGAATGAGCGTGAGGGGTTTGGGGCATATGGAATGCGTGTGAGGAACTGGGGGCACATGGAATGAGTGTGAGGGGCTTGGGGCATATGGAATGAGCGTGAGTAGTTTGGGGCATATGGAATGAGCATGAGGGGTTTGGTGCATATGGAATGAGCGTGAGGGGCTTGGGGCATATGAAAGAGCGTGAGGGGCTTGGGGCATATGGAATAAGTCTGAGGGGCTTGGGGCATATGGAATGAGCATGAGGGGCTTGGGGCATATGGAATAAGTCTGAGAGGCTTGGGGCATATGGAATGAGCGTGCGGGACTGGGGGCATATGGGATGAGCATGAGGGGCTTGGGCACATGGAATAAGTCTGAGAGGCTTGGGGCATATGAATGAGTGTGAGGGGCTTGGGGCATATGGAATGAGCTTGAGGGGTATGGGGCATATGGAAAGAGTGTGAGGGGCTTGGCGCTCATGAATGCACTGATGGGCTTGGGGCATATGGAATGAGTCTGAGGGGCTTGGGGCATATGGAATGAGCGTGAGGGGCTTGGGCATATGGAATGAACGTGAGGGGCTTGGGGCATATGGAATGAGCATGAGGGGCTTGGGGCATATGGAATAAGTCTGAGGGGCTTGGGGCATATGGAATGAGCGTGAAGGGCTTGGGGCATATGGAATGAGCGTGAGGGACTGGGGGCATATGGGATGAGCATGAGGGGCTTGGGCACATGGAATAAGTCTGAGAGGCTTGGGGCATATGAATGAGCGTGAGGGGCTTGGGGCATATGGAATGAGCTTGAGGGGTATGGGGCATATGGAAAGAGTGTGAGGGGCTTGGGGCTCATGAATGCAGTGAGGGGCTTGCAGCATATGGAATGAGTGTGAGGGGCTTGGGGCATATGGAATGAGCGTGAGGAGTTTGGGGCATATGGATTGAGCGTGAGGGGTTTGGGGCGTATGGAATGAGCGTGAGGGATTGGGGCATATGGAATAAGTCTGAGGGGCTTGGGACATATGGAATGAATGTGAGGGGCTTGGGGCATATGGAATGAGCGTGAGGGGCTTGCGGCATATGGAATGAGCGTGAGGAACTGAGGGCATATGGAATGAGCTTGAAGGGTTTGGGCATATAGAATGAGTGTGAGGGGATTGGGGCATATGAATGCAGTGAGGGGCTTGGGGCATATGGAATGAGCATGAAGGGCTTGGGGCATGTGGAATGAGCGTGAGGGACTGAGGGCATATGGAATGAGCGTGAAGGGTTTGGGGCATATGGAATGAGCGCAAAGGGCTTGGGCATATGGAATGAGCATGAGGGGATTAGGGCATATGAATGAGCGTGTGTGGCTTGGGGCATATGGAATGAGCGTGAGGGGTTTGGGGCATATGGAATGTGCGTGAAGGGCTTGGGGCATATGGAATGAGCACAGGGGGTTTGGGGCATATGGAATGAGCGCAAGGTGCTTGGGGCATATGGAATGAGCGTGAGGGACTGGGGGCATATGGAATGAGCGTGAGGGGCTTGAGGCATATGGAATGAGCGTGAGGGACTGTGGCGTAGGGAATGAGTGTGAGAGGCTTGGGTATATGGAATACATCTGAGAGGCTTGGGGCATATGAATGAGCGTGAGGGGCTTGGGGCATATGGAATGAGCTTGAGGGGTATGGTGCATATGGAAAGATTGTGAGGGGCTTGGGGCATATGAATGCAGTGAGGGGCTTGGGGCATATGGAATGAGCGTGAGGGGCTTGGGGCATGTGGAATGAGCGTGAGGAGCTTGGGACATATGGAATGAGCGTGAGGGGCTGGGGCATATGGAATGAGCGTGAGGGGCTTGGGGCATATGGAATGAGTCTGAGAGGCTTGGGGCATATGGAATGAGCGTGAGGGGCTTGGGGCATATGGAATGAGCATGAGGGGCTTGGGGCATGTGGAATGAGCGTGAGGAGCTTGGGACATGTGGAATGAGCGTGAGGAGCTTGGGACATATGGAATGAGCGTGAGGGGCTGGGGCATATGGAATGAGCGTGAGGGGCTTGGGGCATATGGAATGAGTCTGAGAGGCTTGGGGCATATGGAATGAGCGTGAGGGGCTTGGGGCATATGGAATGAGCATGAGGGGCTTGGGGCATATGGAATGAGCGTGAGGGGCTTGGGGCATATGGAATGAGCGTGAGGGGTTTGGGGCATATGGAATGAGCTTGAGGGGTATGGTGCATATGGAAAGATTGTGAGGGGCTTGGGGCATATGAATGCAGTGAGGGGCTTGGGGCATATGGAATGAGCGTGAGGGGCTTGGGGCATGTGGAATGAGCGTGAGGAGCTTGGGACATATGGAATGAGCGTGAGGGGCTGGGGCATATGGAATGAGCGTGAGGGGCTTGGGGCATATGGAATGAGTCTGAGAGGCTTGGGGCATATGGAATGAGCGTGAGGGTTTTGGGGCATATGGAATGAGCATGAGGGGCTTGGGGCATATGGAATGAGCGTGAGGGGCTTGGGGCATATGGAATGAGCGTGAGGGGTTTGGGGCATATGGAATGTCCATGAGGGGCTTGGGGCTTATGGAATGAGTACAGGGGGTTTGGGGCATATGGAATAAGTGCAAGGTGCTTGGGGCATATGGAATGAGCGTGAGGGACTGGGGGCATATGGAATGAGCGTGAGGGGCTTGGGGCATATGAAATGAGCATGAGGGACTGGGGGCATATGGAATGAGTGCGAGGGGCTTGGGGCATATGGAATAAGTCTGAGGTGCTTCGGGCATATGGAATGAGCGTGGGGAGTTTGGGGCATATGGAATGAGCGTGAGGGGTTGGGGCATATGGAATGAGCGTGAGGGGATTGGGGCATATGAAAGAGCATGACGGGCTTGGGGCATATGGAATGAGCGTGAGGGACTGGGGGCATATGGAATGAGCGTGAGGGGCTTGGCGCATATGGAATAAGTCTGAGGGGCTTGGGGCATATGGAATGAGCATGATGTGCTTGGGGCATATGGAATAAGTCTGAAGGGCTTGGGGCATAAGGAATGAGCGTGAGGGACTGGGGACATATGGAATGAGCATGCAGGGCTTGGGGCATATGGAATGAGTGTGAGGTGATTGGGGCATATGGAATAAATCTGAGGGGCTTGTGGCATTTGGAATGAGTGGGAGGGGTTTGGGGCATATCAAATGAGCATGAGGGGCTTGGGGCATATCGAATGAGCGTGAGGGACTGGGGGCATATGGAATGAGCGTGAGGGGCTTGGGGCATATGGAATGAGTGTGAGGGGTTTGGGGCATATCAAATGAGTGTGTGGGGCTTGGGGCATATGGAATGAGTTTGAGGGGCTTGGGGCATATCGAATGAGCGTGAGGGACTGGGGGCAAATGGAATGAGTGTGAGGAGCTTGAGGCATATGGAATGAGCATGAGGGGTTTGGGGCATATGGAATGAATGTGAGGGGCTTGGGGCATATAGAATGAGTCTGAGGGGCTTGGGGCATATGGAATTAATGTGAGGGGCTTGGGGCATATGGAATGAGCGTGAGGGGCTTGCGGCATATGGAATGAGCGTGAGGAACTGAGGGCATATGGAATGAGCTTGAAGGGTTTGGACATATAGAATGAGTGTGAGGGGATTGGGGCATATGAATGCAGTGAGGGGCTTGGGGCATATTGAATGAGCGTGAGGAGTTTGGGGCATATGGATTGAGCGTGAGGGGTTTGGGGCGTATGGAATGAGCGTGAGGGATTGTGGCATATGGAATGAGCGTGAGGGGCTTGGGGCATATGGAATAAGTCTGAGGGGCTTGGGGCATATGGAATGAATGTGAGGGGCTTGGGGCATATGAAATGAGCGTGAGGGACTGTGGCGTAGGGAATGAGTGTGAGAGGCTTGGGAATATGGAAGACGTCTGAGAGGCTTGGGGCATATGAATGAGCGTGAGGGGCTTGGGGCATATGGAATGAGCTTGAGGGGTATGGTGCATATGGAAAGATTGTGAGGGGCTTGGGGCATATGAATGCAGTGAGGGGCTTGGGGCATATGGAATGAGCGTGAGGGGCTTGGGGCATGTGGAATGAGCGTGAGGAGCTTGGGGCATATGGAAGGAGCGTGAGGGGCTGGGGGCATATGGAATGAGCGTGAGGGGCTTGGGGCATATGGAATGAGTCTGAGAGGCTTGGGGCATATGGAATGAGCGTGAGGGACTTGGGGCATATGGAATGAGCATTAAGGCCTTGGGGCATAAGGAAAGAGCGTGAGGGGCTTGGGGCATATGGAATGAGCGTGAGGGGTTTGGGGCATATGGAATGTGCATGAGGGGCTTGGGGCTTATGGAATGAGTACAGGGGGTTTGGGGCATATGGAATGAGTGCAAGGTGCTTGGGGCATATGGAATGAGCGTGAGGGACTGAGGGCATATGGAATGAGCGTGAGGGGCTTGGGGCATATGAAATGAGCGTGAGGGACTGGGGGCATATGGAATGAGTGCGAGGGGCTTGGGGCATATGGAATAAGTCTGAGGGGCTTCGGGCATATGGAATGAGCGTGAGGAGTTTGGGGCATATGGAATGAGGGTGAGGGGTTGGGGCATATGGAATGAGCGTGAGGGGATTGGGGCATATGAAAGAGCATGAGGGGCTTGGGGCATATGGAATGAGCGTGAGGGACTGGGGGCATATGGAATGAGCGTGAGGGACTGGGGGCATATGGAATGAGCGTGAGGGGCTTGGGGCATATGGAATGAGCGTGAGGGGCTTGGCGCATATGGAATAAGTCTGAGGGGCTTGGGGCATATGGAATGAGCATGAGGTGCTTGGGGCATATGGAATAAGTCTGAAGGGCTTGGGGCATAAGGAATGAGCGTGAGGGACTGGGGACATATGGAATGAGCATGCAGGGCTTGGGGCATATGGACTGAGTGTGAGGTGATTGGGGCATATGGAATAAATCTGAGGGGCTTGGGGCATATGGAATGAGTTTGAGGGGCTTGGGGCATATGAACGAGCGTGAGGGGCTTGGGGCATATGGAATGAGTGGGAGGGGTTTGGGGCATATCAAATGAGCATGAGGGGCTTGGGGCATATCGAATGCGCGTGAGGGAATGGGGGCATATGGAATGAGAGTGAGGGCCTTGGGGCATATGGAATGAGTGTGAGGGGTTTGGGGCATATCAAATGAGCGTGTGGGGCTTGGGGCATATGGAATGAGTTTGAGGGGCTTGGGGCATATCGAATGAGCGTGAGGGACTGGGGGCATATGGAATGAGCGTGAGGGGTTTGGGGCGTATGGAATGAGCGTGAGGGATTGGGGCATATGGAATGAGCGTGAGGGGCTTGGGGCATATGGAATAATTCTGAGGGGCTTGGGGCATATGGAATGAATGTGAGGGGCTTGGGGCATATGGAATGAGCGTGAGGGGCTTGCGGCATATGGAATGAGCGTGAGGAACTGATGGCATATGGAATGAGCGTGAAGGGTTTGGGGCATATGGAATGAGCGCAAGGGGCTTGGGGCATATGGAATGAGCATGAGGGGATAAGGGCATATGAATGAGCGTGTGTGGCTTGGGGCATATGGAATGAGCGTGAGGGGATTGGGGCCTATGAATGCAGTGAGGGGCTTGGGGCATATGGAATGAGCATGAAGGGCTTGGGGCATGTGGAATGAGCGTGAGGGACTGACGGCATATGGACTGAGCGTGAAGGGTTTGGGGCATATGGAATGAGCGCAAGGGGCTTGGGGCATATGGAATGAGCATGAGGGGATAAGGGCATATGAATGAGCGTGTGTGGCTTGGGGCATATGGAATGAGCGTGAGGGGTTTGGGGCATATGGAATGTGCGTGAAGGGCTTGGGGCATATGGAATGAGCACAGGGGGTTTGGGGCATATGGAATGAGCGCAAGGTGCTTGGGGCATATGGAATGAGCGTGAGGGACTGGGGGCATATGGAATGAGCGTGAGGGGCTTGGGGCATATGGAATGAGCATGAGGGACTCGGGGCATATGGAATGAGCCTGAGGGACTTGGGGCATATGGAATGAGCGTGAGGGACTGGGGCGTATGGAATGAGCGTGAGAGGCTTGCGAATATGGAATAAGTCTGAGAGGCTTGGGGCATATGAATGAGCGTGAGGGGCTTGGGGCATTTGGACTGAGCTTGAGGGGTATGGTGCATATGGAAAGATTGTGAGGGGCTTGGGGCATATGAATGCAGTGAGGGGCTTGTGGCATATGGAATGAGCATGAGGGGCTTGGGGCATGTGGAATGAGCGTGAGGAGCTTGGGGCATATGGAATGGGCGTGAGGGGCTGGGGGCATATGGAATGAGCGTGAGGGGCTTGGGGCATATGGAATGAGTCTGAGAGGCTTGGGCATATGGAATGAGCGTGAGGGGCTTGGGGCATATGGAATGAGCATGAGGGGCTTGGGGCATAGGGAATAAGTCTGAGGGGCTTGGGGCATATGGAATGAGCGTGAGGGGCTTGGGGCATATGGAATGAGCGTGAGGGGCTTGGGGCATATGGAATGAGCGTGAGGGGTTTGGGGCATATGGAATGTGCATGAGGGGCTTGGGGCTTATGGAATGAGCACAGGGGGTTTGGGGCATATGGAATGAGTGCAAGGTGCTTGGGGCATATGGAATGAGCGTGAGGGACTGGGGGCATATGGAATGAGCGTGAGGGGCTTGGGGCATATGGAATGAGCATGAGGGACTGGGGTCATATGGAATGAGTGCGAGGGGCTTGGGGCATATGGAATGAGTCTGAGGGGCTTTGGGCATATGCAATGAGCGTGAGGAGTTTGGGGCATATGGTATGAGCGTGAGGGGTTTGGGGCATATGGAATGAGCGTGAGGGGCTTGGGGCATATGAAAGAGCGTGAGGGGCTTGGGGCATATGGAATGAGCAAGAGGGGCTTGAGGCATATGGAATAAGTCTGAAGGGCTTGGGGCATATGCAATGAGCGTGAGGAGTTTGGGGCATATGGTATGAGCGTGAGGGGTTTGGGGCATATGGAATGAGCATGAGGGGCTTGGGGCATATGGAATAAGTCTGAGGGGCTTGGGGCATATGGAATGAGCAAGAGGGGCTTGGGGCATATGGAATAAGTCTGAAGGGCTTGGGGCATAAGGAATGAGCGTGAGGGACTGGCGACATATGGAATGAGCATGCAGGGCTTGGGGCATATGGAATGAGTGTGAGGTGATTGGGGTATATGGAATAAATCTGAGGGACTTGGGGCATATGGAATGAGTTTGGGGGGCACGGGGCATATGAACGAGTGTGAGGGGCTTGGGGCATATTGAATGAGTGGGAGGGGTTTGGGGCATATCAAATGAGCATGAGGGGCTTGGGGCATATCGAATGAGCGTGAGGGTCAGGGGGCATATGGAATGAGCGTGAGGGGCTTGGGGCATATGGAATGAGTGTGAGGGGTTTGGGGCATATCAAATGAGCGTGTAGGGCTTGGGGCATATGGAATGAGTTTGAGGGGCTTGGGACATATCGAATGAGCATGAGGGACTGGGGGCATATGGAATGAGTGTGAGGGGCTTGAGGCATATGGAATGAGCATGAGGTGTTTGGGGCATATGGAATGAGTCTGAGGGGCTTGGGGCATATAGAATGAGTCTGAGGGGCTTGGGTCATATGAAATGAGCGTCAGGGGCTTGGGGCATGTGGAATGAGCGTGAGGGACTGAGGGCATATGGAATAAGCGCAAGGGGCTTGGGGCATATGGAATGTGCATGAGGGGCTGGGGGCATATGGAATAAGTCTGAGGGGCTTGGGGCATAAGAAATGAGCGTGAGGGACTGGGGGCATATGGAATGAGCATGCAGGGCTTGGGGCATATGGACTGAGTGTGAGGTGATTGGGGCATATGGAATAAATCTGAGGGGCTTGGGGCATATGGAATGAGTCTGGGGGGCACGGGGCATATAAACGAGCGTGAGAGGATTGGGGCATATGGAATAAGTGTGAGGGGTTTGGGGCATATCAAATGAGCATGAGGGGCTTGATGCATATCGAATTAGCGTGAGGGACTGGGGGCATATGGAATGAGCGTGAGGGGCTTGGGGCATATGGAATGAGTGTGAGGGGTTTGGGGCATATCAAATGAGCGTGTGGGGCTTGGGGCATATCGAATGAGCGTGAGGGACTGGGGCATATGGAATGAGTGTGAGGGGCTTGAGGCATATGGAATGAGCATGAGGGGTTTGGGGCATATGGAATGAGTCTGAGGGGCTTGGGGCATATGAATGAGTGTGAGGGGCTTGGGGCATATGGAATGAGCGTGAGTTGTTTGGGGCATATGGAATGAGCATGAAGGGCTTGGGGAATATGGAATAGGTCTGTGAGGCTTGGGGCATATGGAATGAGCATGAAGGGCTTGGGGCATATGGAATGAGTCTGAGGGGCATGGGGCATATGAATGAGCGTGAGGGGTTTGGGGCATATGGAATGAGCATGAGGGGCTTGGGACATATGGAATGAGTGTGAGGGGCTTTGGTCATATGGAATGAGCGCAAGGTGCTTGGGGCATATGGAATGAGTGTGAGGGACTGAGGGCATATGGAATGAGCTTCAGGGGCTTGGGGCATATGGAATGAGTGTCAGGGACTCGGGGCATATGGAATGAGCGTGAGGGACTGAGGGCATATGGAATTAGCTTGAGGGACTTGGGACACATGAAATGAGCGTGAGGGACTGGGGGCATATGGAATAAGTCTGAGAGGCTTGGGGCATATGGAATGAGCTTAAAGGGTATGGGGCATATGGAAAGAGTGTGAGGGGCTTGGGGCATATGAATGCATTGAGGGGCTTGGGGCATTTGTAATGAGCGTGAGGTGCTTGGGGCATATGGAATGAGCGTGACGGGCTTGCGGCATATGGCATGAGCGTGAGGGATTATGGGCATATGGAATGAGCGTGAAGGGTTTGGGGCATATGGAATGAGTGTGAGAGGCTTGGGGCATATGGAATGAGCATGAGGGGCTTGGGGCATATGGAATGAGCGTGAGGGGCTTGGAGCATGTGGAATGAGCGTGAGGGAGTGAGGGCATATGGAATGAGCGTGAAGGGTTTGGGGCATATGAAATGAGCGTGAGGGGATTAGGGCATATGAATGAGCATTTGTGGCTTGGGGCATATGGAATGAGCATGAGGTGCTTGGGGCATATGGAATGAGCTTGAGGGACTGGGGGCATGTGGAATGAGCATGAAGGGTTTGGGGCATATGGAATGAGTATGAGGTGCTTGGGGCATATGGAATGTGCATGAGGGGCTTGGGGCTTATGGAATGAGCACAGGGGGTTTGGGGCATATGGAATGAGTGCAAGGTGCTTGGGGCATATGGAATGAGCGTGAGGAGCTTGGGGCATATGGAATGGGCGTGAGGGGCTGGGGGCATATGGAATGAGCGTGAGGGGCTTGGGGCATATGGAATGAGTCTGAGAGGCTTGGGCATATGGAATGAGCGTGAGGGGCTTGGGGCATATGGAATGAGCATGAGGGGCTTGGGGCATATGGAATGAGCGTGAGGGACTGGGGGCATATGGGATGAGCATGAGGGGCTTGGGCACATGGAATAAGTCTGAGAGGGTTGGGGCATATGAATGAGCGTGAGGGGCTTGGGGCATATGGAATGAGCTTGAGTGGTATGGGGCATATGGAAAGAGTGTGAGAGGCTTGGGCATATGGAATGAGCGTGAGGAGCTTGGGGCATATGGAATGAGCGTGAAGGGCTTGGGGCATATGGAATGAGCGTGAGGGACTGGGGGCATATGGGATGAGCATGAGGGGCTTGGGCACATGGAATAAGTCTGAGAGGGTTGGGGCATATGAATGAGCGTGAGGGGCTTGGGGCATATGGAATGAGCTTGAGTGGTATGGGGCATATGGAAAGAGTGTGAGGGGCTTGGGGCTCATGAATGCAGTGAAGGGCTTGCGGCATATGGAATGAGTGTGAGGGGCTTGGGGCATATGGAATGAGCGTGAGGAGTTTGGGGCATATGGATTGAGCGTGAGGGGTTTGGGGCGTATGGAATGAGCGTGAGGGATTGGGGCATATGGAATGAGCCTGAGGGGCTTGGGACATATGGAATGAATGTGAGGGGCTTGGGGCATATGGAATGAGCGTGAGGGGCTTGCGGCATATGGAATGAGCGTGAGGAACTGAGGGCATATGGAATGAGCTTGAAGGGTTTGGGCATATAGAATGAGTGTGAGGGGATTGGGGCATCCCCTCACACTCATTCTATATGCCCAAACCCTTCAATGAATGTGAGGGGCTTGGGGCATATGGAATGAGCATGAAGGGCTTGGGGCATGTGGAATGAGCATGAGGGACTGAGGGCATATGGAATGAGCGTGAAGGGTTTGGGGCATATGGAATGAGCGCAAAGGGCTTGGGCATATGGAATGAGCATGAGGGGATTAGGGCATATGAATGAGCGTGTGTGGCTTGGGGCATATGGAATGAGCGTGAGGGGTTTGGGGCATATGGAATGTGCGTGAAGGGCTTGGGGCATATGGAATGAGCACAGGGGGTTTGGGGCATATGGAATGAGCGCAAGGTGCTTGGGGCATATGGAATGAGCGAGAGGGACTGGGGGCATATGGAATGAGCGTGAGGGGCTTGAGGCATATGGAATGAGCATGAGGGACTGGGGGCATATGGAATGAGCCTGAGGGACTTGGGGCATATGAAATGAGCGTGAGGGACTGTGGCGTAGGGAATGAGTGTGAGAGGCTTGGGTATATGGAATACGTCTGAGAGGCTTGGGGCATATGAATGAGCGTGAGGGGCTTGGGGCATATGGAATGAGCTTGAGGGGTATGGTGCATATGGAAAGATTGTGAGGGGCTTGGGGCATATGAATGCAGTGAGGGGCTTGGGGCATATGGAATGAGCGTGAGGGGCTTGGGGCATGTGGAATGAGCATGAGGAGCTTGGGGCATATGGAATGAGCGTGAGGGGCTGGGGGCATATGGAATGAGCGTGACGGGCTTGGGGCATATGGAATGAGTCTGAGAGGCTTGGGGCATATGGAATGAGCGTGAGGGGCTTGGGGCATATGGAATGAGCATGAGGGGCTTGGGGCATATAGAATGAGCGTGAGGGGTTTGGGGCATATGGAATGTGCATGAGGGGCTTGGGGCTTATGGAATGAGTACAGGGGGTTTGGGGCATATGGAATGAGTGCAAGGTGCTTGGGGCATATGGAATGAGAGTTAGGGACTGGGGGCATATGGAATGAGCGTGAGGGGTTGGGGCATATGGAATGAGTTTGAGGGGCTTGGGGCATATGGAATGAGCGTGAGGGGTTTGGGTCATATGGAATGCGCGTGAGGAACTGGGGGCACATGGAATGAGTGTGGGGGTTTGGGGCATATGGAATGAGCGCGAGGAGTTTGGGGCATATGGAATGAGTGTGAGGGGCTTGGGGCATATGAAAGTGCATGAGGTGCATGGGGCATATGGAATGAGCTTGAGGGGTATGGGGCATATGGAAAGAGTGTGAGGGGCTTGGGGCTCATGAATGCAGTGAGGGGCTTGGGGCATATGGAATGAGTCTGAGGGGCTTGGGGCATATGGAATGAGCGTGAGGGGCTTTGGGCATATGGAATGAGCGTGAGGGGCTTGGGGCATATGGAATGAGTGTGAGGTGCTTGGGGCATATGGAATGAGCGTGAGGGGCTTGGGGCATATGGAATGAGCGTGAGGGGCTTGGGGCATATGGAATGAGTGTGAGGTGCTTGGGGCATATGGAATTAGCGTGAGGGGCTTGGGGCATATGGAATGAGTGTGAGGGGCTTGGGGCATATGGAATGAGTGTGAGGGGTTTGGGTCATATGGAATGCGCGTGAGGAACTGGGGGCACATGGAATGAGTGTGAGGGCCTTGGGGCATATGGAATGAGAGTGAGGAGTTTGGGGCAAATGGAATGAGCGTGAGGGGTTTGGTGCATATGGAATGAGCGTGAGGGGCTTGGGGCATATGAAAGAGCGTGAGGGGCTTGGGGCATATGGAATAAGTCTGAGGGGCTTGGGGCATATGGAATGAGCATGAGGGGCTTGGGGCATATGGAATAAGTCTGAGGGGCTTGGGGCATAGGGAATGAGCATGAGGGGCTTGGGGCATATGGAATAAGTCTGAGGGGCTTGGGGCATATGGAATGAGCGTGAGGGGTTTGGGGCATATGGAATGCGCGTGAGGAACTGGGGGCACATGGAATGAGTGTGAGGGGCTTGGGGCATATGGAATGAGCGTGAGTAGTTTGGGGCATATGGAATGAGCATGAGGGGTTTGGTGCCTATGGAATGAGCGTGAGGGGCTTGGGGCATATGAAAGAGCGTGAGGGGCTTGGGGCATATGGAATAAGTCTGAGGGGCTTGGGGCATATGGAATGAGCATGAGGGGCTTGGGGCATATGGAATAAGTGTGAGGGGCTTGGGGCATATGGAATGAGCGTGCGGGACTGGGGGCATATGGGATGAGCATGAGGGGCTTGGGCACATGGAATAAGTCTGAGAGGCTTGGGGCATATGAATGAGTGTGAGGGGCTTGGGGCATATGGAATGAGCTTGAGGGGTATGGGGCATATGGAAAGAGTGTGAGGGGCTTGGCGCTCATGAATGCACTGATGGGCTTGGGGCATATGGAATGAGTCTGAGGGGCTTGGGGCATATGGAATGAGCGTGAGGGGCTTGGGCATATGGAATGAACGTGAGGGGCTTGGGGCATATGGAATGAGCATGAGGGGCTTGGGGCATATGGAATAAGTCTGAGGGGCTTGGGGCATATGGAATGAGCATGAAGGGCTTGGGGCATATGGAATGAGCGTGAGGGACTGGGGGCATATGGGATGAGCATGAGGGGCTTGGGCACATGGAATAAGTCTGAGAGGCTTGGGGCATATGAATGAGCGTGAGGGGCTTGGGGCATATGGAATGAGCTTGAGGGGTATGGGGCATATGGAAAGAGTGTGAGGGGCTTGGGGCTCATGAATGCAGTGAGGGGCTTGCAGCATATGGAATGAGTGTGAGGGGCTTGGGGCATATGGAATGAGCGTGAGGAGTTTGGGGCATATGGATTGAGCATGAGGGGTTTGGGGCGTATGGAATGAGCGTGAGGGATTGGGGCATATGGAATAAGTCTGAGGGGCTTGGGACATATGGAATGAATGTGAGGGGCTTGGGGCATATGGAATGAGCGTGAGGGGCTTGCGGCATATGGAATGAGCGTGAAGAACTGAGGGCATATGGAATGAGCTTGAAGGGTTTGGGCATATAGAATGAGTGTGAGGGGATTGGGGCATATGAATGCAGTGAGGGGCTTGGGGCATATGGAATGAGCATGAAGGGCTTGGGGCATGTGGAATGAGCGTGAGGGACTGAGGGCATATGGAATGAGCGTGAAGGGTTTGGGGCATATGGAATGAGCGCAAAGGGCTTGGGCATATGGAATGAGCATGAGGGGATTAGGGCATATGAATGAGCGTGTGTGGCTTGGGGCAAATGGAATGAGCGTGAGGGGTTTGGGGCATATGGAATGTGCGTGAAGGGCTTGGGGCATATGGAATGAGCACAGGGGGTTTGGGGCATATGGAATGAGCGCAAGGTGCTTGGGGCATATGGAATGAGCGTGAGGGACTGGGGGCATATGGAATGAGCGTGAGGGGCTTGCGGCATATGGAATGAGCGTGAGGAACTGAGGGCATATGGAATGAGCTTGAAGGGTTTGGGCATATAGAATGAGTGTGAGGGGATTGGGGCATATGAATGCAGTGAGGGGCTTGGGGCATATGGAATGAGCATGAAGGGCTTGGGGCATGTGGAATGAGCGTGAGGGACTGAGGGCATATGGAATGAGCGTGAAGGGTTTGGGGCATATGGAATGAGCGCAAAGGGCTTGGGCATATGGAATGAGCATGAGGGGATTAGGGCATATGAATGAGCGTGTGTGGCTTGGGGCATATGGAATGAGCGTGAGGGGTTTGGGGCATATGGAATGTGCGTGAAGGGCTTGGGGCATATGGAATGAGCACAGGGGGTTTGGGGCATATGGAATGAGCGCAAGGTGCTTGGGGCATATGGAATGAGCGTGAGGGACTGGGGGCATGTGGAATGAGCGTGAGGAGCTTGGGACATATGGAATGAGCGTGAGGGGCTGGGGCATATGGAATGAGCGTGAGGGGCTTGGGGCATATGGAATGAGTCTGAGAGGCTTGGGGCATATGGAATGAGCGTGAGGGGCTTGGGGCATATGGAATGAGCATGAGGGGCTTGGGGCATATGGAATGAGCGTGAGGGGCTTGGGGCATATGGAATGAGCATGAGGGATTTGGGGCATATGGAATGTCCATGAGGGGCTTGGGGCTTATGGAATGAGTACAGGGGGTTTGGGGCATATGGAATAAGTGCAAGGTGCTTGGGGCATATGGAATGAGCGTGAGGGACTGGGGGCATATGGAATGAGCGTGAGGGGCTTGGGGCATATGAAATGAGCATGAGGGACTGGGGGCATATGGAATGAGTGCGAGGGGCTTGGGGCATATGGAATAAGTCTGAGGTGCTTCGGGCATATGGAATGAGCGTGGGGAGTTTGGGGCATATGGAATGAGCGTGAGGGGTTGGGGCATATGGAATGAGCGTGAGGGGATTGGGGCATATGAAAGAGCATGAGGGGCTTGGGGCATATGGAATGAGCGTGAGGGACTGGGGGCATATGGAATGAGCGTGAGGGGCTTGGCGCATATGGAATAAGTCTGAGGGGCTTGGGGCATATGGAATGAGCATGATGTGCTTGGGGCATATGGAATAAGTCTGAAGGGCTTGGGGCATAAGGAATGAGCGTGAGGGACTGGGGACATATGGAATGAGCATGCAGGGCTTGGGGCATATGGAATGAGTGTGAGGTGATTGGGGCATATGGAATAAATCTGAGGGGCTTGTGGCATTTGGAATGAGTGGGAGGGGTTTGGGGCATATCAAATGAGCATGAGGGGCTTGGGGCATATCGAATGAGCGTGAGGGACTGGGGGCATATGGAATGAGCGTGAGGGGCTTGGGGCATATGGAATGAGTGTGAGGGGTTTGGGGCATATCAAATGAGTGTGTGGGGCTTGGGGCATATGGAATGAGTTTGAGGGGCTTGGGGCATATCGAATGAGCGTGAGGGACTGGGGGCAAATGGAATGAGTGTGAGGAGCTTGAGGCATATGGAATGAGCATGAGGGGTTTGGGGCATATGGAATGAATGTGAGGGGCCTGGGGCATATAGAATGAGTCTGAGGGGCTTGGGGCATATGGAATGAATGTGAGGGGCTTGGGGCATATGGAATGAGCGTGAGGGGCTTGCGGCATATGGAATGAGCGTGAGGAACTGAGGGCATATGGAATGAGCTTGAAGGGTTTGGACATATAGAATGAGTGTGAGGGGATTGGGGCATATGAATGCAGTGAGGGGCTTGGGGCATATTGAATGAGCGTGAGGAGTTTGGGGCATATGGATTGAGCGTGAGGGGTTTGGGGCGTATGGAATGAGCGTGAGGGATTGTGGCATATGGAATGAGCGTGAGGGGCTTGGGGCATATGGAATAAGTCTGAGGGGCTTGGGGCATATGGAATGAATGTGAGGGGCTTGGGGCATATGAAATGAGCGTGAGGGACTGTGGCGTAGGGAATGAGTGTGAGAGGCTTGGGAATATGGAAGACGTCTGAGAGGCTTGGGGCATATGAATGAGCGTGAGGGGCTTGGGGCATATGGAATGAGCTTGAGGGGTATGGTGCATATGGAAAGATTGTGAGGGGCTTGGGGCATATGAATGCAGTGAGGGGCTTGGGGCATATGGAATGAGCGTGAGGGGCTTGGGGCATGTGGAATGAGCGTGAGGAGCTTGGGGCATATGGAAGGAGCGTGAGGGGCTGGGGGCATATGGAATGAGCGTGAGGGGCTTGGGGCATATGGAATGAGTCTGAGAGGCTTGGGGCATATGGAATGAGCGTGAGGGGCTTGGGGCATATGGAATGAGCATGAGGGGCTTGGGGCATAAGGAATGAGCGTGAGGGGCTTGGGGCATATGGAATGAGCATGAGGGGTTTGGGGCATATGGAATGTGCATGAGGGGCTTGGGGCTTATGGAATGAGTACAGGGGGTTTGGGGCATATGGAATGAGTGCAAGGTGCTTGGGGCATATGGAATGAGCGTGAGGGACTGGGGCATATGGAATGAGCGTGAGGGGCTTGGGGCATATGAAATGAGCGTGAGGGACTGGGGGCATATGGAATGAGTGCGAGGGGCTTGGGGCATATGGAATAAGTCTGAGGGGCTTCGGGCATATGGAATGAGCGTGAGGAGTTTGGGGCATATGGAATGAGCGTGAGGGGTTGGGGCATATGGAATGAGCGTGAGGGGATTGGGGCATATGAAAGAGCATGAGGGGCTTGGGGCATATGGAATGAGCGTGAGGGACTGGGGGCATATGGAATGAGCGTGAGGGGCTTGGGGCATATGAAATAAGTCTGAGGGGCTTGGGGCATATGGAATGAGCATGAGGTGCTTGGGGCATATGGAATAAGTCTGAAGGGCTTGGGGCATAAGGAATGAGCGTGAGGGACTGGGGACATATGGAATGAGCATGCAGGGCTTGGGGCATATGGACTGAGTGTGAGGTGATTGGGGCATATGGAATAAATCTGAGGGGCTTGGGGCATATGGAATGAGTTTGAGGGGCTTGGGGCATATGAACGAGCGTGAGGGGCTTGGGGCATATGGAATGAGTGGGAGGGGTTTGGGGCATATCAAATGAGCATGAGGGGCTTGGGGCATATCGAATGCGCGTGAGGGAATGGGGGCATATGGAATGAGAGTGAGGGCCTTGGGGCATATGGAATGAGTGTGAGGGGTTTGGGGCATATCAAATGAGCGTGTGGGGCTTGGGGCATATGGAATGAGTTTGAGGGGCTTGGGGCATATCGAATGAGCGTGAGGGACTGGGGGCATATGGAATGAGCGTGAGGGGTTTGGGGCGTATGGAATGAGCGTGAGGGATTGGGGCATACGGAATGAGCGTGAGGGGCTTGGGGCATATGGAATAATTCTGAGGGGCTTGGGGCATATGGAATGAATGTGAGGGGCTTGGGGCATATGGAATGAGCGTGAGGGGCTTGCGGCATATGGAATGAGCGTGAGGAACTGATGGCATATGGAATGAGCGTGAAGGGTTTGGGGCATATGGAATGAGCGCAAGGGGCTTGGGGCATTTGGAATGAGCATGAGGGGATAAGGGCATATGAATGAGCGTGTGTGGCTTGGGGCATATGGAATGAGCGTGAGGGGATTGGGGCCTATGAATGCAGTGAGGGGTTTGGGGCATATGGAATGAGCATGAAGGGCTTGGGGCATGTGGAATGAGCGTGAGGGACTGACGGCATATGGACTGAGCGTGAAGGGTTTGGGGCATATGGAATGAGCGCAAGGGGCTTGGGGCATATGGAATGAGCATGAGGGGATAAGGGCATATGAATGAGCGTGTGTGGCTTGGGGCATATGGAATGAGCGTGAGGGGTTTGGGGCATATGGAATGTGCGTGAAGGGCTTGGGGCATATGGAATGAGCAAAGGGGGTTTGGGGCATATGGAATGAGCGCAAGGTGCTTGGGGCATATGGAATGAGCGTGAGGGACTGGGGGTATATGGAATGAGCGTGAGGGGCTTGGGGCATATGGAATGAGCATGAGGGACTCGGGGCATATGGAATGAGCCTGAGGGACTTGGGCATATGGAATGAGCGTGAGGGACTGGGGCGTATGGAATGAGCGTGAGAGGCTTGCGAATATGGAATAAGTCTGAGAGGCTTGGGGCATATGAATGAGCGTGAGGGGCTTGGGGCATTTGGAATGAGCTTGAGGGGTATGGTGCATATGGAAAGATTGTGAGGGGCTTGGGGCATATGAATGCAGTGAGGGGCTTGTGGCATATGGAATGAGCATGAGGGGCTTGGGGCATGTGGAATGAGCGTGAGGAGCTTGGGGCATATGGAATGGGCGTGAGGGGCTGGGGGCATATGGAATGAGCGTGAGGGGCTTGGGGCATATGGAATGAGTCTGAGAGGCTTGGGCATATGGAATGAGCGTGAGGGGCTTGGGGCATATGGAATGAGCATGAGGGGCTTGGGGCATAGGGAATAAGTCTGAGGGGCTTGGGGCATATGGAATGAGCGTGAGGGGCTTGGGGCATATGGAATGAGCGTGACGGGCTTGGGGCATATGGAATGAGCGTGAGGGGTTTGGGGCATATGGAATGTGCATGAGGGGCTTGGGGCTTATGGAATGAGCACAGGGGGTTTGGGGCATATGGAATGAGTGCAAGGTGCTTGGGGCATATGGAATGAGCGTGAGGGACTGGGGGCATATGGAATGAGCGTGAGGGGCTTGGGGCATATGGAATGAGCATGAGGGACTGGGGTCATATGGAATGAGTGCGAGGGGCTTGGGGCATATGGAATGAGTCTGAGGGGCTTTGGGCATATGCAATGAGCGTGAGGAGTTTGGGGCATATGGTATGAGCGTGAGGGGTTTGGGGCATATGGAATGAGCGTGAGGGGCTTGGGGCATATGAAAGAGCGTGAGGGGCTTGGGGCATATGGAATGAGCAAGAGGGGCTTGGGGCATATGGAATAAGTCTGAAGGGCTTGGGGCATATGCAATGAGCGTGAGGAGTTTGGGGCATATGGTATGAGCGTGAGGGGTTTGGGGCATATGGAATGAGCATGAGGGGCTTGGGGCATATGGAATAAGTCTGAGGGGCTTGGGGCATATGGAATGAGCAAGAGGGGCTTGGGGCATATGGAATAAGTCTGAAGGGCTTGGGGCATAAGGAATGAGCGTGAGGGACTGGCGACATATGGAATGAGCATGCAGGGCTTGGGGCATATGGAATGAGTGTGAGGTGATTGGGGTATATGGAATAAATCTGAGGGACTTGGGGCATATGGAATGAGTTTGGGGGGCACGGGGCATATGAACGAGTGTGAGGGGCTTGGGGCATATTGAATGAGTGGGAGGGGTTTGGGGCATATCAAATGAGCATGAGGGGCTTGGGGCATATCGAATGAGCGTGAGGGTCAGGGGGCATATGGAATGAGCGTGAGGGGCTTGGGGCATATGGAATGAGTGTGAGGGGTTTGGGGCATATCAAATGAGCATGTAGGGCTTGGGGCATATGGAATGAGTTTGAGGGGCTTGGGACATATCGAATGAGCGTGAGGGACTGGGGGCATATGGAATGAGTGTGAGGGGCTTGAGGCATATGGAATGAGCATGAGGTGTTTGGGGCATATGGAATGAGTCTGAGGGGCTTGGGGCATATAGAATGAGTCTGAGGGGCTTGGGTCATATGAAATGAGCGTCAGGGGCTTGGGGCATGTGGAATGAGCGTGAGGGACTGAGGGCATATGGAATAAGCGCAAGGGGCTTGGGGCATATGGAATGTGCATGAGGGGCTGGGGGCATATGGAATAAGTCTGAGGGGCTTGGGGCATAAGAAATGAGCGTGAGGGACTGGGGGCATATGGAATGAGCATGCAGGGCTTGGGGCATATGGACTGAGTGTGAGGTGATTGGGGCATATGGAATAAATCTGAGGGGCTTGGGGCATATGGAATGAGTCTGGGGGGCACGGGGCATATAAACGAGCGTGAGAGAATTGGGGCATATGGAATAAGTGTGAGGGGTTTGGGGCATATCAAATGAGCATGAGGGGCTTGATGCATATCGAATTAGCGTGAGGGACTGGGGGCATATGGAATGAGCGTGAGGGGCTTGGGGCATATGGAATGAGTGTGAGGGGTTTGGGGCATATCAAATGAGCGTGTGGGGCTTGGGGCATATCGAATGAGCGTGAGGGACTGGGGCATATGGAATGAGTGTGAGGGGCTTGAGGCATATGGAATGAGCATGAGGGGTTTGGGGCATATGGAATGAGTCTGAGGGGCTTGGGGCATATGAATGAGTGTGAGGGGCTTGGGGCATATGGAATGAGCGTGAGTTGTTTGGGGCATATGGAATGAGCATGAGGGGCTTGGGGAATATGGAATAGGTCTGTGAGGCTTGGGGCATATGGAATGAGCATGAAGGGCTTGGGGCATATGGAATGAGTCTGAGGGGCATGGGGCATATGAATGAGCGTGAGGGGTTTGGGGCATATGGAATGAGCATGAGGGGCTTGGGACATATGGAATGAGTGTGAGGGGCTTTGGTCATATGGAATGAGCGCAAGGTGCTTGGGGCATATGGAATGAGTGTGAGGGACTGAGGGCATATGGAATGAGCTTCAGGGGCTTGGGGCATATGGAATGAGTGTCAGGGACTCGGGGCATATGGAATGAGCGTGAGGGACTGAGGGCATATGGAATTAGCTTGAGGGACTTGGGGCACATGAAATGAGCGTGAGGGACTGGGGGCATATGGAATAAGTCTGAGAGGCTTGTGGCATATGGAATGAGCTTAAAGGGTATGGGGCATATGGAAAGAGTGTGAGGGGCTTGGGGCATATGAATGCATTGAGGGGCTTGGGGCATTTGTAATGAGCGTGAGGTGCTTGGGGCATATGGAATGAGCGTGACGGGCTTGCGGCATATGGCATGAGCGTGAGGGATTATGGGCATATGGAATGAGCGTGAAGGGTTTGGGGCATATGGAATGAGTGTGAGAGGCTTGGGGCATATGGAATGAGCATGAGGGGCTTGGGGCATATGGAATGAGCGTGAGGGGCTTGGAGCATGTGGAATGAGCGTGAGGGAGTGAGGGCATATGGAATGAGCGTGAAGGGTTTGGGGCATATGGAATGAGCGTGAGGGGATTAGGGCATATGAATGAGCATTTGTGGCTTGGGGCATATGGAATGAACATGAGGTGCTTGGGGCATATGGAATGAGCTTGAGGGACTGGGGGCATGTGGAATGAGCATGAAGGGTTTGGGGCATATGGAATGAGTATGAGGTGCTTGGGGCATATGGAATGTGCATGAGGGGCTTGGGGCTTATGGAATGAGCACAGGGGGTTTGGGGCATATGGAATGAGTGCAAGGTGCTTGGGGCATATGGAATGAGTGTGAGGAGCTTGGGGCATATGGAATGGGCGTGAGGGGCTGGGGGCATATGGAATGAGCGTGAGGGGCTTGGGGCATATGGAATGAGTCTGAGAGGCTTGGGCATATGGAATGAGCGTGAGGGGCTTGGGGCATATGGAATGAGCATGAGGGGCTTGGGGCATAGGGAATAAGTCTGAGGGGCTTGGGGCATATGGAATGAGCGTGAGGGGCTTGGGGCATATGGAATGAGCGTGAGGGGCTTGGGGCATATGGAATGAGCGTGAGGGGTTTGGGGCATATGGAATGTGCATGAGGGGCTTGGGGCTTATGGAATGAGCACAGGGGGTTTGGGGCATATGGAATGAGCGTGAGGGACTGGGGGCATATGGAATGAGCGTGAGGGGCTTGGGGCATATGGAATGAGCATGAGGGACTGGGGTCATATGGAATGAGTGCGAGGGGCTTGGGGCATATGGAATGAGTCTGAGGGGCTTTGGGCATATGCAATGAGCGTGAGGAGTTTGGGGCATATGGTATGAGCGTGAGGGGTTTGGGGCATATGGAATGAGCGTGAGGGGCTTGGGGCATATGAAAGAGCGTGAGGGGCTTGGGGCATATGGAATGAGCAAGAGGGGCTTGCGGCATATGGAATAAGTCTGAAGGGCTTGGGGCATATGCAATGAGCGTGAGGAGTTTGGGGCATATGGTATGAGCGTGAGGGGTTTGGGGCATATGGAATGAGCGTGAGGGGCTTGGGGCATATGGAATAAGTCTGAGGGGCTTGGGGCATATGGAATGAGCAAGAGGGGCTTGGGGCATATGGAATAAGTCTGAAGGGCTTGGGGCATAAGGAATGAGCGTGAGGGACTGTGGACATATGGAATGAGCATGCAGGGCTTGGGGCATATGGAATGAGTGTGAGGTGATTGGGGTATATGGAATAAATCTGAGGGACTTGGGGCATATGGAATGAGTTTGGGGGGCACGGGGCATATGAACGAGTGTGAGGGGCTTGGGGCATATGGAATGAGTGGGAGGGGTTTGGGGCATATCAAATGATCATGAGGGGCTTGGGGCATATCGAATGAGCGTGAGGGTCCGGGGGCATATGGAATGAGCGTGAGGGGCTTGGGGCATATGGAATGAGTGTGAGGGGTTTGGGGCATATCAAATGAGTGTGTAGGGCTTGGGGCATATGGAATGAGTTTGAGGGGCTTGGGACATATCGAATGAGCATGAGGGACTGGGGGCATATGGAATGAGTGTGAGGGGCTTGAGGCATATGGAATGAGCATGAGGGGTTTGGGGCATATGGAATGAGTCTGAGGGGTTTGGGGCATATAGAATGAGTCTGAGGGGCTTGGGGCATATGAATGAACGTGAGGGGTTTGGGGCATATGGAATGAGTGTGAGGGGATTCAGGCATGTGGAATGTGCATGAGGGGCTTGGGTCATATGAAATGAGCATCAGGGGCTTGGGGCATGTGGAATGAGCGTGAGGGACTGAGGGCATATGGAATAAGCGCACGGGGCTTGGGGCATATGGAATGTGCATGAGGGGCTGGGGGCATATGGACTGAGTGTGAGGTGATTGGGGCATATGGAATAAATCTGAGGGGCTTGGGGCATATGGAATGAGTCTGGGGGGCACGGGGCATATAAACGTGCGTGAGAGGTTTGGGGCATATGGAATAAGTGTGAGGGGTTTGGGGCATATCAAATGAGCATGAGGGGCTTGATGCATATCGAATTAGCGTGAGGGACTGGGGGCATATGGAATGAGCGTGAGGGGCTTGGGGCATATGGAATGAGTGTGAGGGGTTTGGGGCATATCAAATGAGCGTGTGGGGCATGGGGCATATCGAATGAGCGTGAGGGACTGGGGCATATGGAATGAGTGTGAGGGGCTTGAGGCATATGGAATGAGCATGAGGGGTTTGGGGCATATGGAATGAGTCTGAGGGGCTTGGGGCATATGAATGAGTGTGAGGGGCTTGGGGCATATGGAATGAGCGTGAGTTGTTTGGGGCATATGGAATGAGCATGAGGGGCTTGGGGAATATGGAATAGGTCTGTGAGGCTTGGGGCATATGGAATGAGCATGAAGGGCTTGGCTTGGGGCATATGGAATGAGTCTGAGGGGCATGGGGCATATGAATGAGCGTGAGGGGTTTGGGGCATATGGAATGAGCATGAGGGGCTTGGGACATATGGAATGAGTGTGAGGGGCTTTGGTCATATGGAATGAGCGCAAGGTGCTTGGGGCATATGGAATGAGTGTGAGGGACTGAGGGCATATGGAATGAGCTTCAGGGGCTTGGGGCATATGGAATGAGTGTCAGGGTCTCGGGGCATATGGAATGAGCGTGAGGGACTGAGGGCATATGGAATTAGCTTGAGGGACTTGGGGCACATGAAATGAGTGTGAGGGACTGGGGGCATATGGAATAAGTCTGAGAGGCTTGGGGCATATGGAATGAGCTTAAAGGGTATGGGGCATATGGAAAGAGTGTGAGGGGCTTGGGGCATATGAATGCATTGAGGGGCTTGGGGCATTTGTAATGAGCGTGAGGTGCTTGGGGCATATGGAATGAGTGTGACGGGCTTGCGGCATATGGCATGAGCGTGAGGGATTATGGGCATATGGAATGAGCGTGAAGGGTTTGGGGCATATGGAATGAGTGTGAGAGGCTTGGGGCATATGGAATGAGCATGAGGGGCTTGGGGCATATGGAATGAGCGTGAGGGGCTTGGAGCATGTGGAATGAGCGTGAGGGAGTGAGGGCATATGGAATGAGCGTGAAGGGTTTGGGGCATATGGAATGAGCGTGAGGGGATTAGGGCATATGAATGAGCATTTGTGGCTTGGGGCATATGGAATGAGCATGAGGTGCTTGGGGCATATGGAATGAGCTTGAGGGACTGGGGGCATGTGGAATGAGCATGAAGGGTTTGGGGCATATGGAATGAGCGTGAGGGGATTAGGGCATATGATTGAGCATTTGTGGCTTGGGGCATATGGAATGAGCATGAGGTGCTTGGGGCATATGGAATTAGCGTGAGGGACTGAGGGCATATGGAATGAGCGTGAGGGACTGGGGGCATATGGAATGAGTGTGAGGGGATTCAGGCATGTGGAATGAGCATGAGGGGCTTGGGCATATGGAATGAGAGTGAGGGACTGAGGGCATATGGAATTAGCGTGAGGGACTTGGGGCATATGGAATGAGCGTGAGGGACCGGGGGCATATGGAATGAGCGTGAGGGGCTTGGGCATATGGAATAAGTCTGAGAGGCTTGGGACATATGAATGAGCGTGAGGGGCTTGGGGCATATGGAATGAGCTTGAGGGGTATGGTGCATATGGAAAGTGTGTGAGGGGCTTGGGGCATATGAATGCAGTGAGGGGCTTGGGGCATATGGAATGAGTGTGAGGGGCTTGGGGCATATGGAATGAGCATGAGGAGCTTGCGGCATATGGAATGAGCATGAGGAACTGAGGGCATATGGAATGAGCAAGAAGGGTTTGGGCATATAGAATGAGTGTGAGGGGCTTGGGGCATATGAATGCAGTGAGGGGCTTCGGGATATGGAATGAGCGTGAGGGGCTTGGGGCATGTGGAGTGAGCGTGAGGGACTGAGGGCATATGGAATGAGCGTGAAGGGTTTGGGGCATGTGGAATGAGTGCAAGGGGTTTGGGGCATATGGAATGAGCATGAGGGGATTAGGGCATATGAATGAGCGTGTGTGGCTTGGGGCATATGGAATGAGAGTGAGGGGTTTGGGGTATATGGAATGTGTGTGAGGGGCTTGGGGCATATGGAATGAGCACAGGGGGTTTGGGGCATATGGAATGAATGCAAGGTGCTTGGGGCATATGGAATGAGCGTGAGGGACTGGGGGCATATGGAATGAGCGTGAGGGGCTTGGGGCATATGGAATGAGCATGAGGGACTGGGGGCATATGGAATGAGTGTGAGTGACTGGGGGCATATGGAATGAGCCTGAGGGACTTGGGGCATATGGAATGAGCGTGAGGGACTGGGGCATATGGAATGAGCATGAGGGGCTTGGGCATATGGAATAAGTCTGAGAGGCTTGGGGCATATGAATGAGCGTGAGGGGTTTAGGGCATATGGAATGAGCTTGAGGGGTATGGTGCATATGGAAAGAGTGTGAGGGGCTTGGGGCATATGAATGCAGTGAGGGGCTTGGGGCATATGGAATGAGCGTGAGGGGCTTGGGGCATATGGAATGAGCGCGAGGGGCTTGGGGCATATGGAATGAGCATGAGGGGCTTGGGGCAAATGGAATGAGTCTGAGAGGCTTGGGGCATATAGAATGAGCGTGAGGGGCTTGGGGCATATGGAATGAGCGTGAGTGGCTTGGGGCATATGGAATGAGCGTGAGGGGCTCGGGCATATGGAATGAGCATGAGGGGCTTGGGGCAAATGGAATGAGTCTGAGAGGCTTCAGCATTTGGAATGAGCGTGAGGGGCTTGGGGCATATGGAATGAGCGTGAGGGCTTTGGGGCATATGGAATGTACGTGAGGGGCTTGGGGCATATGGAATGAGCACAGGGGGTTTGGGGCATATGGAATGAGTGCAAGGTGCTTGGGGCATATGGAATGAGCGTGAGGGACTGGGGGCATATGGAATTAGCGTGAGGGGCTTGGGGCATATGGAATGAGCATGAGGGACTGGGGGCATATGGAATGAGTGCGAGGGGCTTGGGGCATATGGAATGAGTCTGAGGGGCTTGGGGTATATGGAATGAGCGTGAGGAGTTCGGGGCATATGGAATGAGCGTGAGGGGTTTGGGGCATATGGAATGAGCGTGAGGGGCTTGGGGCATTTGAAAGAGAGTGAGGGGCTTGGGGCATATGGAATGAGCGTGAGGGACTGGTGGCATATGGAATGAGCGTGAGGGGCTTGGGGCATATGAAATAAGTCTGAGGGGCTTGGGGCATATGGAATGAGCATGAGGGGCTTGGGGCATATGGAATGAGTGTGAGGGGATTGAGGCATATGGAATAAATCTGGAGCTTGGGGCATATGGAATGAGCATGAGGGGCATGGGGCATATGAACGAGCGTGAGGGGCTTGGGGCATATGGAATGAGTGTGAGCGGTTTGGGGCATATCAAATGAGCATGAGGGGCTTGATGCATATCGAATTAGTGTGAGGGACTGGGGGCATATGGAATGAGCGTGAGGGGCTTGGGGCATATGGAATGAGTGTGAGGGGTTTGGGGCATATCAAATGAGCGTGTGGGGCTTGGGGCATATCGAATGAGCGTGAGGGACTGGGGGCATATGGAATGAGTGTGAGGGGCTTGAGGCATATGGAATGAGCATAAGGGGATTGGGGCATATGGAATGAGTCTGAAGGGCTTGGGGCATATGAATGAGTGTGAGGGGCTTGGGGCATATGGAATGAGCGTGAGGGGTTTGGGGCATATGGAATGGGCGTGAGGGGCTTGGGGCATATGGAATAGGTCTGTGAGGCTTGGGGCATATGGAATGAGCATGAGGGGCTTGGAGCACATGGAATGAATCTGAGGGGCTTGGGGCATATGAATGAGCGTGAGGTGTTTGGGGCATATGGAATGAGCATGAGGGGCTTGGGGCATATGGAATGAAGATGAGGGACTGGGGGCATATGGAATGAGTGTGAGGGGCTTGAGGCATATGGAATGAGCATGAGGGGTTTGGGGAATATGGAATGAGTCTGAGGGGCTTGGGGCATATAGAATGAGTCTGAGTGGCTTGGGGCATATGAATGAACGTGAGGGGTTTGGGGCATATGGAATGAGTGTGAGGGGATTCAGGCATGTGGAATGTGCATGAGGGGCTTGGGTCATATGAAATGAGCGTCAGGGGCTTGGGGCATGTGGAATGAGCGTGAGGGACTGAGGGCATATGGAATGAGCGCAAGGGGCTTGGGGCATATGGAATGTGCATGAGGGGCTGGGGGCATATGGAATAAGTCTGAGGGGCTTGGGGCATAAGGAATGAGCGTGAGGGACTGGGGGCATATGGAATGAGCATGCAGGGCTTGGGGCATATGGACTGAGTGTGAGGTGATTGGGGCATATGGAATAAATCTGAGGGGCTTGGGGCATATGGAATGAGTGTGAGGGGCTTGGGGCATATGGAATGAGCATGAGGAGCTTGCGGCATATGGAATGAGCGTGAGGAACTGAGGGCATATGGAATGAGCGTGAAGTGTTTGGGCATATAGAATGAGTGTGAGGGGCTTGGGGCATATGAATGCAGTGAGGGGCTTGGGGCATATGGAATGAGCATGAGGGTCTTCGGGATATGGAATGAGCGTGAGGGGCTTGGGGCATGTGGAGTGAGCGTGAGGGACTGAGGGCATATGGAATGAGCGTGAAGGGTTTGGGGCATGTGGAATGAGTGCAAGGGGTTTGGGGCATATGGAATGAGCATGAGGGGATTAGGGCATATGAATGAGCGTGTGTGGCTTGGGGCATATGGAATGAGCGTGAGGGGTTTGGGGCATATGGAATGTCTGTGAGGGGCTTGGGGCATATGGAATGAGCACAGGGGGTTTGGGGCATATGGAATGAGTGCAAGGTGCTTGGGGCATATGGAATGAGCGTGAGGGACTGGGGGCATATGGAATGAGCGTGAGGGGCTTGGGGCATATGGAATGAGCATGAGGGACTGGGGGCATATGGAATGAGTGTGAGTGACTGGGGGCATATGGAATGATCCTGAGGGACTTGGGGCATATGGAATGAGCGTGAGGTACTGGGGCATATGGAATGAGCATGAGGGGCTTGGGCATATGGAATAAGTCTGAGAGGCTTGGGGCATATGAATGAGCGTGAGGGGTTTAGGGCATATGGAATGAGCTCGAGGGGTATGGTGCATATGGAAAGAGTGTGAGGGGCTTGGGGCATATGAATGCAGTGAGGGGCTTGGGGCATATGGAATGAGCGTGAGGGGCTTGGGGCATATGGAATGAGCGCGAGGGGCTTGGGGCATATGGAATGAGCATGAGGGGCTTGGGGCAAATGGAATGAGTCTGAGAGGCTTGGGGCATATAGAATGAGCGTGAGGGGCTTGGGGCATATGGAATGAGCGTGAGTGGCTTGGGGCATATGGAATGAGCGTGAGGGGCTCGGGGCATATGGAATGAGCATGAGGGGCTTGGGGCAAATGGAATGAGTCTGAGAGGCTTCAGCATTTGGAATGAGCGTGAGGGGCTTGGGGCATATGGAATGAGCGTGAGGGGTTTGGGGCATATGGAATGTGCGTGAGGGGCTTGGGGCATATGGAATGAGCACAGGGGGTTTGGGGCATATGGAATGAGTGCAAGGTGCTTGGGTCATATGGAATGAGCGTGAGGGACTGGGGGCATATGGAATTAGCGTGAGGGGCTTTGGGCATATGGAATGAGCATGAGGGACTGGGGGCATATGGAATGAGTGCGAGGGGCTTGGGGCATATGGAATGAGTCTGAGGGGCTTGGGGCATATGGAATGAGCGTGAGGGGCTTGATGCATATCGAATTAGTGTGAGGGACTGGGGGCATATGGAATGAGCGTGAGGGGCTTGGGGCATATGGAATGAGTGTGAGGGGCTTGGGGCATATGGAATGAGCGTGAGGGGTTTGGGGCATATGGAATGGGCGTGAGGGGCTTGGGGCATATGGAATAGGTCTGTGAGGCTTGGGGCATATGGAATGAGCATGAGGGGCTTGGAGCACATGGAATGAATCTGAGGGGCTTGGGGCATATGAATGAGCGTGAGGGGTTTGGGGCATATGGAATGAGCATGAGGGGCTTGGGGCATATGGAATGAAGATGAGGGAATGGGGGCATATGGAATGAGTGTGAGGGGCTTGAGGCATATGGAATGAGCATGAGGGGTTTGGGGCATATGGAATGAGTCTGAGGGGCTTGGGGCATATAGAATGAGTCTGAGTGGCTTGGGGCATATGAATGAACGTGAGGGGTTTGGGGCATATGGAATGAGTGTGAGGGGATTCAGGCATGTGGAATGTGCATGAGGGGATTGGGTCATATGAAATGAGTGTCAGGGGCTTGGGGCATGTGGAATGAGCGTGAGGGACTGAGGGCATATGGAATGAGCGCAAGGGGCTTGGGGCATATGGAATGTGCATGAGGGGCTGGGGGCATATGGAATAAGTCTGAGGGGCTTGGGGCATAAGGAATGAGCGTGAGGGACTGGGGGCATATGGAATGAGCATGCAGGGCTTGGGGCATATGGACTGAGTGTGAGGTGATTGGGGCATATGGAATAAATCTGAGGGGCTTGGGGCATATGGAATGAGTCTGGGGGCACGGGGCATATAAACGAGCGTGAGAGGCTTGGGGCATATGGAATAAGTGTGAGGGGTTTGGGGCATATCAAATGAGCATGAGGGGCTTGATGCATATCGAATTAGCGTGAGGGACTGGGGGCATATGGAATGAGTGTGAGGGGCTTGGGGCATATGGAATGAGTGTGAGGGGTTTGGGGCATATCAAATGAGCGTGTGGGGCTTGGGGCATATCGAATGAGCGTGAGGGACTGGGGCATATGGAATGAGTGTGAGGGGCTTGAGGCATATGGAATGAGCATGAGGGGTTTGGGGCATATGGAATGAGTCTGAGGGGCTTGGGGCATATGAATGAGTGTGAGGGGCTTGGGGCATATGGAATGAGCGTGAGGGGTTTGGGGCATATGGAATGAGCGTGAGGGGCTTGGGGAATATGGAATAGGTCTGTGAGGCTTGGGGCATATGGAATGAGCATGAAGGGCTTGGGGCATATGGAATGAGTCTGAGGGGCATGGGGCATATGAATGAGCGTGAGGGGTTTGGGGCATATGGAATGAGCATGAGGGGCTTGGGACATATGGAATGAGTGTGAGGGGCTTTGGTCATATGGAATGAGCGCAAGGTGCTTGGGGCATATGGAATGAGTGTGAGGGACTGAGGGCATATGGAATGAGCTTCAGGGGCTTGGGGCATATGGAATGAGTGTCAGGGACTCGGGGCATATGGAATGAGCGTGAGGGACTGAGGGCATATGGAATTAGCTTGAGGGACTTGGGGCATATGAAATGAGTGTGAGGGACTGGGGGCATATGGAATAAGTCTGAGAGGCTTGGGGCATATGAATGAGCGTGAGGGGCTTGGGGCAAATGGAATGAGCTTAAAGGGTATGGGGCATATGGAAAGAGTGTGAGGGGCTTGGGGCATATGAATGCATTGAGGGCCTTGGGGCATTTGGAATGAGCGTGAGGTGCTTGGGGCATATGGAATGAGCGTGATGGGCTTGCGGCATATGGCATGAGTGTGAGGGACTATGGGCATATGGAATGAGCGTGAAGGGTTTGGGGCATATGGAATGAGTGTGAGAGGCTTGGGGCATATGGAATGAGCATGAGGGGCTTGGGGCATATGGAATGAGCGTGAGGGGCTTGGGGCATGTGGAATGAGCGTGAGGGACTGAGGGCATATGGAATGAGCGTGAAGGGTTTGGGGCATATGGAATGAACGTGAGGGGATTAGGGCATATGAATGAGCATTTGTGGCTTGGGGCATATGGAATGAGCATGAGGTGCTTGGGGCATATGGAATTAGCGTGATGGACTGAGGGCATATGGAATGAGCGTGAGGGACTGGGGGCATATGGAATGAGTGTGAGGGGATTCAGGCATGTGGAATGAGCGTGAGGGGCTTGGGCATATGGAATGAGAGTGAGGGACTGAGGGCATATGGAATTAGCGTGAGGGACTTGGGGCATATGGAATGAGCGTGAGGGACCGGGGGCATATGGAATGAGCGTGAGGGGCTTGGGCATATGGAATAAGTCTGAGAGGCTTGGGACATATGAATGAGCGTGAGGGGCTTGGGGCATATGGAATGAGCTTGAGGGGTATGGTGCATATGGAAAGTGTGTGAGGGGCTTGGGGCATATGAATGCAGTGAGGGGCTTGGGGCATATGGAATGAGTGTGAGGGGCTTGGGGCATATGGAATGTGCATGAGGAGCTTGCGGCATATGGAATGAGCGTGAGGAACTGAGGGCATATGGAATGTGCGTGAAGGGCTTGGGGCATATGGAATGAGCACAGGGGGTTTGGGGCATATGGAATGAGCGCAAGGTGCTTGGGGCATATGGAATGAGCGTGAGGGACTGGGGGCATATGGAATGAGCGTGAGGGGCTTGGGGCATATGGAATGAGCATGAGGGACTCGGGGCATATGGAATGAGCCTGAGGGACTTGGGGCATATGGAATGAGCGTGAGGGACTGGGGCGTATGGAATGAGCGTGAGAGGCTTGCGAATATGGAATAAGTCTGAGAGGCTTGGGGCATATGAATGAGCGTGAGGGGCTTGGGGCATTTGGAATGAGCTTGAGGGGTATGGTGCATATGGAAAGATTGTGAGGGGCTTGGGGCATATGAATGCAGTGAGGGGCTTGTGGCATATGGAATGAGCATGAGGGGCTTGGGGCATGTGGAATGAGCGTGAGGAGCTTGGGGCATATGGAATGGGCGTGAGGGGCTGGGGGCATATGGAATGAGCGTGAGGGGCTTGGGGCATATGGAATGAGTCTGAGAGGCTTGGGCATATGGAATGAGCGTGAGGGGCTTGGGGCATATGGAATGAGCATGAGGGGCTTGGGGCATAGGGAATAAGTCTGAGGGGCTTGGGGCATATGGAATGAGCGTGAGGGGCTTGGGGCATATGGAATGAGCGTGAGGGGCTTGGGGCATATGGAATGAGCGTGAGGGGTTTGGGGCATATGGAATGTGCATGAGGGGCTTGGGGCTTATGGAATGAGCACAGGGGGTTTGGGGCATATGGAATGAGTGCAAGGTGCTTGGGGCATATGGAATGAGCGTGAGGGACTGGGGGCATATGGAATGAGCGTGAGGGGCTTGGGGCATATGGAATGAGCATGAGGGACTGGGGTCATATGGAATGAGTGCGAGGGGCTTGGGGCATATGGAATGAGTCTGAGGGGCTTTGGGCATATGCAATGAGCGTGAGGAGTTTGGGGCATATGGTATGAGCGTGAGGGGTTTGGGGCATATGGAATGAGCGTGAGGGGCTTGGGGCATATGAAAGAGCGTGAGGGGCTTGGGGCATATGGAATGAGCAAGAGGGGCTTGGGGCATATGGAATAAGTCTGAAGGGCTTGGGGCATATGCAATGAGCGTGAGGAGTTTGGGGCATATGGTATGAGCGTGAGGGGTTTGGGGCATATGGAATGAGCATGAGGGGCTTGGGGCATATGGAATAAGTCTGAGGGGCTTGGGGCATATGGAATGAGCAAGAGGGGCTTGGGGCATATGGAATAAGTCTGAAGGGCTTGGGGCATAAGGAATGAGCGTGAGGGACTGGCGACATATGGAATGAGCATGCAGGGCTTGGGGCATATGGAATGAGTGTGAGGTGATTGGGGTATATGGAATAAATCTGAGGGACTTGGGGCATATGGAATGAGTTAGGGGGCACGGGGCATATGAACGAGTGTGAGGGGCTTGGGGCATATTGAATGAGTGGGAGGGGTTTGGGGCATATCAAATGAGCATGAGGGGCTTGGGGCATATCGAATGAGCGTGAGGGTCAGGGGGCATATGGAATGAGCGTGAGGGGCTTGGGGCATATGGAATGAGTGTGAGGGGTTTGGGGCATATCAAATGAGCGTGTAGGGCTTGGGGCATATGGAATGAGTTTGAGGGGCTTGGGACATATCGAATGAGCGTGAGGGACTGGGGGCATATGGAATGAGTGTGAGGGGCTTGAGGCATATGGAATGAGCATGAGGTGTTTGGGGCATATTGAATGAGTCTGAGGGGCTTGGGGCATATAGAATGAGTCTGAGGGGCTTGGGTCATATGAAATGAGCGTCAGGGGCTTGGGGCATGTGGAATGAGCGTGAGGGACTGAGGGCATATGGAATAAGCGCAAGGGGCTTGGGGCATATGGAATGTGCATGAGGGGCTGGGGGCATATGGAATAAGTCTGAGGGGCTTGGGGCATAAGAAATGAGCGTGAGGGACTGGGGGCATATGGAATGAGCATGCAGGGCTTGGGGCATATGGACTGAGTGTGAGGTGATTGGGGCATATGGAATAAATCTGAGGGGCTTGGGGCATATGGAATGAGTCTGGGGGGCACGGGGCATATAAACGAGCGTGAGAGGATTGGGGCATATGGAATAAGTGTGAGGGGTTTGGGGCATATCAAATGAGCATGAGGGGCTTGATGCATATCGAATTAGCGTGAGGGACTGGGGGCATATGGAATGAGCGTGAGGGGCTTGGGGCATATGGAATGAGTGTGAGGGGTTTGGGGCATATCAAATGAGCGTGTGGGGCTTGGGGCATATCGAATGAGCGTGAGCGACTGGGGCATATGGAATGAGTGTGAGGGGCTTGAGGCATATGGAATGAGCATGAGGGGTTTGGGGCATATGGAATGAGTCTGAGGGGCTTGGGGCATATGAATGAGTGTGAGGGGCTTGGGGCATATGGAATGAGCTTGAGTTGTTTGGGGCATATGGAATGAGCATGAGGGGCTTGGGGAATATGGAATAGGTCTGTGAGGCTTGGGGCATATGGAATGAGCATGAAGGGCTTGGGGCATATGGAATGAGTCTGAGGGGCATGGGGCATATGAATGAGCGTGAGGGGTTTGGGGCATATGGAATGAGCATGAGGGGCTTGGGACATATGGAATGAGTGTGAGGGGCTTTGGTCATATGGAATGAGCGCAAGGTGCTTGGGGCATATGGAATGAGTGTGAGGGACTGAGGGCATATGGAATGAGCTTCAGGGGCTTGGGGCATATGGAATGAGTGTCAGGGACTCGGGGCATATGGAATGAGCGTGAGGGACTGAGGGCATATGGAATTAGCTTGAGGGACTTGGGGCACATGAAATGAGCATGAGGGACTGGGGGCATATGGAATAAGTCTGAGAGGCTTGGGGCATATGGAATGAGCTTAAAGGGTATGGGGCATATGGAAAGAGTGTGAGGGGCTTGGGGCATATGAATGCATTGAGGGGCTTGGGGCATTTGTAATGAGCGTGAGGTGCTTGGGGCATATGGAATGAGCGTGACGGGCTTGCGGCATATGGCATGAGCGTGAGGGATTATGGGCATATGGAATGAGCGTGAAGGGTTTGGGGCATATGGAATGAGTGTGAGAGGCTTGGGGCATATGGAATGAGCATGAGGGGCTTGGGGCATATGGAATGAGCGTGAGGGGCTTGGAGCATGTGGAATGAGCGTGAGGGAGTGAGGGCATATGGAATGAGCGTGAAGGGTTTGGGGCATATGGAATGAGCGTGAGGGGATTAGGGCATAAGAATGAGCATTTGTGGCTTGGGGCATATGGAATGAGCATGAGGTGCTTGGGGCATATGGAATGAGCTTGAGGGACTGGGGGCATGTGGAATGAGCATGAAGGGTTTGGGGCATATGGAATGAGTATGAGGTGCTTGGGGCATATGGAATGTGCATGAGGGGCTTGGGGCTTATGGAATGAGCACAGGGGGTTTGGGGCATATGGAATGAGTGCAAGGTGCTTGGGGCATATGGAATGAGTGTGAGGAGCTTGGGGCATATGGAATGGGCGTGAGGGGCTGGGGGCATATGGAATGAGCGTGAGGGGCTTGGGGCATATGGAATGAGTCTGAGAGGCTTGGGCATATGGAATGAGCGTGAGGGGCTTGGGGCATATGGAATGAGCATGAGGGGCTTGGGGCATAGGGAATAAGTCTGAGGGGCTTGGGGCATATGGAATGAGCGTGAGGGGCTTGGGGCATATGGAATGAGCGTGAGGGGCTTGGGGCATATGGAATGAGCGTGAGGGGTTTGGGGCATATGGAATGTGCATGAGGGGCTTGGGGCTTATGGAATGAGCACAGGGGGTTTGGGGCATATGGAATGAGCGTGAGGGACTGGGGGCATATGGAATGAGCGTGAGGGGCTTGGGGCATATGGAATGAGCATGAGGGACTGGGGTCATATGGAATGAGTGCGAGGGGCTTGGGGCATATGGAATGAGTCTGAGGGGCTTTGGGCATATGCAATGAGCGTGAGGAGTTTGGGGCATATGGTATGAGCGTGAGGGGTTTGGGGCATATGGAATGAGCGTGAGGGGCTTGGGGCATATGGAATGAGCGTGAGGGCCTTGGGGCATATGGAATGAGTGTGAGGGTATTCAGGCATGTGGAATGGGTGTGAGGGGTTTGGGGCATATGGAATGAGCGTGAGGGGTTTGGGGTATGTGGAATGAGCGTGAGGGGCTCGGGGCATATGGAATGATCGTGAGGGGCTTGTGGCATATAGAATGAGCGTGAGGGGCTTGTGGCATATGGACTGAGTGTGAGGGGATTCAGGCATGCGGAATGGGTGTGAGGGCTTGGGGCATATGGAATGAGTGCAAGGTGCTTGGCGAATATGGAATGAGCGTGAGGGACTGGGGGCATATGGAATTAGCGTGAGGGGCTTGGGGCATATGGAATGAGCATGAGGGACTGGGGGCATATGGAATGAGTGCGAGGGGCTTGGGGCATATGGAATGAGTCTGAGGGGCTTGGGGTATATGGAATGAGCGTGAGGAGTTTGGGGCATATGGAATGAGCGTGAGGGGTTTGGGGCATATGGAATGAGCGTGAGGGGCTTGGGGCATTTGAAAGAGAGTGAGGGGCTTGGGGCATATGGAATGAGCGTGAGGGACTGGTGGCATATGGAATGAGCGTGAGGGGCTTGGGGCATATGAAATAAGTCTGAGGGGCTTGGGGCATATGGAATGAGCATGAGGGGCTTGGGGCATATGGAATGAGTGTGAGGGGATTGAGGCATATGGAATAAATCTGGAGCTTGGGGCATATGGAATGAGCATGAGGGGCATGGGGCATATGAACGAGCGTGAGGGGCTTGGGGCATATGGAATGAGTGTGAGCGGTTTGGGGCATATCAAATGAGCATGAGGGGCTTGATGCATATCGAATTAGTGTGAGGGACTGGGGGCATATGGAATGAGCGTGAGGGGCTTGGGGCATATGGAATGAGTGTGAGGGGTTTGGGGCATATCAAATGAGCGTGTGGGGCTTGGGGCATATCGAATGAGCGTGAGGGACTGGGGGCATATGGAATGAGTGTGAGGGGCTTGAGGCATATGGAATGAGCATAAGGGGATTGGGGCATATGGAATGAGTCTGAGGGGCTTGGGGCATATGAATGAGTGTGAGGGGCTTGGGGCATATGGAATGAGCGTGAGGGGTTTGGGGCATATGGAATGGGCGTGAGGGGCTTGGGGCATATTGAATAGGTCTGTGAGGCTTGGGGCATATGGAATGAGCATGAGGGGCTTGGAGCACATGGAATGAATCTGAGGGGCTTGGGGCATATGAATGAGCGTGAGGGGTTTGGGGCATATGGAATGAGCATGAGGGGCTTGGGGCATATGGAATGAAGATGAGGGACTGGGGGCATATGGAATGAGTGTGAGGGGCTTGAGGCATATGGAATGAGCATGAGGGGTTTGGGGCATATGGAATGAGTCTGAGGGGCTTGGGGCATATAGAATGAGTCTGAGTGGCTTGGGGCATATGAATGAACGTGAGGGGTTTGGGGCATATGGAATGAGTGTGAGGGGATTCAGGCATGTGGAATGTGCATGAGGGGCTTGGGTCATATGAAATGAGCGTCAGGGGCTTGGGGCATGTGGAATGAGCGTGAGGGACTGAGGGCATATGGAATGAGCGCAAGGGGCTTGGGGCATATGGAATGTGCATGAGGGGCTGGGGGCATATGGAATAAGTCTGAGGGGCTTGGGGCATAAGGAATGAGCGTGAGGGACTGGGGGCATATGGAATGAGCATGCAGGGCTTGGGGCATATGGACTGACTGAGTGTGAGGTGATTGGGGCATATGGAATAAATCTGAGGGGCTTGGGGCATATGGAATGAGTGTGAGGGGCTTGGGGCATATGGAATGAGCATGAGGAGCTTGCGGCATATGGAATGAGCGTGAGGAACTGAGGGCATATGGAATGAGCGTGAAGTCTTTGGGCATATAGAATGAGTGTGAGGGGCTTGGGGCATATGAATGCAGTGAGGGGCTTGGGGCATATGGAATGAGCATGAGGGTCTTCGGGATATGGAATGAGCGTGAGGGGCTTGGGGCATGTGGAGTGAGCGTGAGGGACTGAGGGCATATGGAATGAGCGTGAAGGGTTTGGGGCATGTGGAATGAGTGCAAGGGGTTTGGGGCATATGGAATGAGCATGAGGGGATTAGGGCATATGAATGAGCGTGTGTGGCTTGGGGCATATGGAATGAGCGTGAGGGGTTTGGGGCATATGGAATGTGTGTGAGGGGCTTGGGGCATATGGAATGAGCACAGGGGGTTTGGGGCATATGGAATGAGTGCAAGGTGCTTGGGGCATATGGAATGAGCGTGAGGGACTGGGGGCATATGGAATGAGCGTGAGGGGCTTGGGGCATATGGAATGAGCATGAGGGACTGGGGGCATATGGAATGAGTGTGAGTGACTGGGGGCATATGGAATGATCCTGAGGGACTTGGGGCATATGGAATGAGCGTGAGGGACTGGGGCATATGGAATGAGCATGAGGGGCTTGGGCATATGGAATAAGTCTGAGAGGCTTGGGGCATATGAATGAGCGTGAGGGGTTTAGGGCATATGGAATGAGCTCGAGGGGTATGGTGCATATGGAAAGAGTGTGAGGGGCTTGGGGCATATGAATGCAGTGAGGGGCTTGGGGCATATGGAATGAGCGTGAGGGGCTTGGGGCATATGGAATGAGCGCGAGGGGCTTGGGGCATATGGAATGCGCATGAGGGGCTTGGGGCAAATGGAATGAGTCTGAGAGGCTTGGGGCATATAGAATGAGCGTGAGGGGCTTGGGGCATATGGAATGAGCGTGAGTGGCTTGGGGCATATGGAATGAGCGTGAGGGGCTCGGGGCATATGGAATGAGCATGAGGGGCTTGGGGCAAATGGAATGAGTCTGAGAGGCTTCAGCATTTGGAATGAGCGTGAAGGGCTTGGGGCATATGGAATGAGCGTGAGGGGTTTGGGGCATATGGAATGTGCGTGAGGGGCTTGGGGCATATGGAATGAGCACAGGGGTTTGGGGCATATGGAATGAGTGCAAGGTGCTTGGGGCATATGGAATGAGCGTGAGGGACTGGGGGCATATGGAATTAGCGTGAGGGGCTTTGGGCATATGGAATGAGCATGAGGGACTGGGGGCATATGGAATGAGTGCGAGGGGCTTGGGGCATATGGAATGAGTCTGAGGGGCTTGGGGCATATGGAATGAGCGTGAGGAGTTTGGGGCATATGGAATGAGCGTGAGGGGTTTGGGGCATATGGAATGAGCGTGAGGGGCTTGGGGCATTTGAAAGATAGTGAGGGGCTTGGGGCATATGGAATGAGCGTGAGGGACTGGTGGCATATGGAATGAGTGTGAGGGGCTTGGGGCATATGAAATAAGTCTGAGGGGCTTGGGGCATATGGAATGAGCATGAGGGGCTTGGGGCATATGGAATGAGTGTGAGGGGATTGGGGCATATGGAATAAATCTGGAGCTTGGGGCATATGGAATGAGCATGAGGGGCATGGGGCATTTGAACGAGCGTGAGGGGCTTGGGGCATATGGAATGAGTGTGAGCGGTTTGGGGCATATCAAATGAGCATGAGGGGCTTGATGCATATCGAATTAGTGTGAGGGACTGGGGGCATATGGAATGAGCGTGAGGGGCTTGGGGCATATGGAATGAGTGTGAGGGGCTTGGGGCATATGGAATGAGCGTGAGGGGTTTGGGGCATATGGAATGGGCGTGAGGGGCTTGGGGCATATGGAATAGGTCTGTGAGGCTTGGGGCATATGGAATGAGCATGAGGGGCTTGGAGCACATGGAATGAATCTGAGGGGCTTGGGGCATATGAATGAGCGTGAGGGGTTTGGGGCATATGGAATGAGCATGAGGGGCTTGGGGCATATGGAATGAAGATGAGGGACTGGGGGCATATGGAATGAGTGTGAGGGGCTTGAGGCATATGGAATGAGCATGAGGGGTTTGGGGCATATGGAATGAGTCTGAGGGGCTTGGGGCATATAGAATGAGTCTGAGTGGCTTGGGGCATATGAATGAACGTGAGGGGTTTGGGGCATATGGAATGAGTGTGAGGGGATTCAGGCATGTGGAATGTGCATGAGGGGATTGGGTCATATGAAATGAGTGTCAGGGGCTTGGGGCATATGGAATGTGCATGAGGGGCTGGGGGCATATGGAATAAGTCTGAGGGGCTTGGGGCATAAGGAATGAGCGTGAGGGACTGGGGGCATATGGAATGAGCATGCAGGGCTTGGGGCATATGGACTGAGTGTGAGGTGATTGGGGCATATGGAATAAATCTGAGGGGCTTGGGGCATATGGAATGAGTCTGGGGGCACGGGGCATATAAACGAGCGTGAGAGGCTTGGGGCATATGGAATAAGTGTGAGGGGTTTGGGGCATATCAAATGAGCATGAGGGGCTTGATGCATATCGAATTAGCGTGAGGGACTGGGGGCATATGGAATGAGTGTGAGGGGCTTGGGGCATATGGAATGAGTGTGAGGGGTTTGGGGCATATCAAATGAGCATGTGGGGCTTGGGGCATATCGAATGAGCGTGAGGGACTGGGGCATATGGAATGAGTGTGAGGGGCTTGAGGCATATGGTATGAGCATGAGGGGTTTGGGGCATATGGAATGAGTCTGAGGGGCTTGGGGCATATGAATGAGTGTGAGGGGCTTGGGGCATATGGAATGAGCGTGAGGGGTTTGGGGCATATGGAATGAGCGTGAGGGGCTTGGGGAATATGGAATAGGTCTGTGAGGTTTGGGGCATATGGAATGAGCATGAAGGGCTTGGGGCATATGGAATGAGTCTGAGGGGCATGGGGCATATGAATGAGCGTGAGGGGTTTGGGGCATATGGAATGAGCATGAGGGGCTTGGGACATATGGAATGAGTGTGAGGGGCTTTGGTCATATGGAATGAGCGCAAGGTGCTTGGGGCATATGGAATGAGTGTGAGGGACTGAGGGCATATGGAATGAGCTTCAGGGGCTTGGGGCATATGGAATGAGTGTCAGGGACTCGGGGCATATGGAATGAGCGTGAGGGACTGAGGGCATATGGAATTAGCTTGAGGGACTTGGGGCATATGAAATGAGCGTGAGGGACTGGGGGCATATGGAATAAGTCTGAGAGGCTTGGGGCATATGAATGAGCGTGAGGGGCTTGGGGCAAATGGAATGAGCTTAAAGGGTATGGGGCATATGGAAAGAGTGTGAGGGGCTTGGGGCATATGAATGCATTGAGGGGCTTGGGGCATTTGGAATGAGCGTGAGGTGCTTGGGGCATATGGAATGAGCGTGATGGGCTTGCGGCATATGGCATGAGCGTGAGGGACTATGGGCATATGGAATGAGCGTGAAGGGTTTGGGGCATATGGAATGAGTGTGTGAGGCTTGGGGCATATGGAATGAGCATGAGGGGCTTGGGGCATATGGAATGAGCGTGAGGGGCTTGGGGCATGTGGAATGAGCGTGAGGGACTGAGGGCATATGGAATGAGCGTGAAGGGTTTGGGGCATATGGAATGAGCGTGAGGGGATTAGGGCATATGAATGAGCATTTGTGGCTTGGGGCATATGGAATGAGCATGAGGTGCTTGGGGCATATGGAATTAGCGTGATGGACTGAGGGCATATGGAATGAGCGTGAGGGACTGGGGGCATATGGAATGAGTGTGAGGGGATTCAGGCATGTGGAATGAGCGTGAGGGGCTTGGGCATATGGAATGAGAGTGAGGGACTGAGGGCATATGGAATTAGCGTGAGGGACTTGGGGCATATGGAATGAGCGTGAGGGACCGGGGGCATATGGAATGAGCGTGAGGGGCTTGGGCATATGGAATAAGTCTGAGAGGCTTGGGACATATGAATGAGCGTGAGGGGTTTGGGGCATATGGAATGAGCTTGAGGGGTATGGTGCATATGGAAAGTGTGTGAGGGGCTTGGGGCATATGAATGCAGTGAGGGGCTTGGGGCATATGGAATGAGTGTGAGGGGCTTGGGGCATATGGAATGAGCATGAGGAGCTTGCGGCATATGGAATGAGCGTGAGGAACTGAGGGCATATGGAATGAGCGTGAAGGGTTTGGGCATATAGAATGAGTGTGAGGGGCTTGGGGCATATGAATGCAGTGAGGGGCTTGGGGCATATGGAATGAGCATGAGGGGCTTCGGGATATGGAATGAGCGTGAGGGGCTTGGGGCATGTGGAGTGAGCGTGAGGGACTGAGGGCATATGGAATGAGCGTGAAGGGTTTGGGGCATGTGGAATCAGCGCAAGGGGCTTGGGGCATATGGAATGAGCATGAGGGGATTAGGGCATATGAATGAGCGTGTTTGGCTTGGGGCATATCGAATGAGCGTGAGGGGTTTGGGGCATATGGAATGTGTGTGAGGGGCTTGGGGCATATGGAATGAGCACAGGGGGTTTGGGGCATATGGAATGAGTGCAAGGTGCTTGGGGCATATGGAATGAGCGTGAGGGACTGGGGGCATATGGAATGAGCGTGAGGGGCTTGGGGCATATGGAATGAGCATGAGGGACTGGGGGCATATGGAATGAGTGTGAGTGACTGGGGGCATATGGAATGAGCCTGAGGGACTTGGGGCATATGGAATGAGCGTGAGGGACTGGGGCATATGGAATGAGTATGAGGGGCTTGGGCATATGGAATAAGTCTGAGAGGCTTGGGGCATATGAATGAGCGTGAGGGGTTTAGGGCATATGGAATGAACGTGAGGGGTATGGTGTATATGGAAAGAGTGTGAGGGGCTTGGGGCATATGAATGCAGTGAGGGGCTTGGGGCATATGGAATGAGCGTGATGGGCTTGGGGCATATGGAATGAGCATGAGGGGCTTGGGGCAAATGGAATGAGTCTGAGAGGCTTGGGGCATATAGAATGAGCGTGAGGGGCTTGGGGCATATGGAATGAGCGTGAGGGGCTTGGGGCATATGGAATGAGCGTGAGTGGCTTGGGGCATATGGAATGAGCGTGAGGGGCTTGGGGCATATGGAATGAGCATGAGGGGCTTGGGGCAAATGGAATGAGTGTGAGGGACTGAGGGCATATGGAATGAGCTTCAGGGGCTTGGGACATATGGAATGAGCGTGAGGGGTTTGGGGCATATGGAATGTGCGTGAGGGGCTTGGGGAATATGGAATGAGCACAGGGGGTTTGGGGCATATGGAATGAGTGCAAGGTGCTTGGGGCATATGGAATGAGCGTGAGGGACTGGGGGCATATGGAATTAGCGTGAGGGGCTTGGGGCATATGGAATGAGCATGAGGGACTGGGGGCATATGGAATGAGTCCGAGGGGCTTGGGGCATATGGAATGAGTCTGAGGGGCTTGGGGCATATGGAATGAGCGTGAGGAGTTTGGGGCATATGGAATGAGCGTGAGGGGTTTGGGGCATATGGAATGAGCGTGAGGGGCTTGGGGCATTTGAAAGAGAGTGAGGGGCTTGTGGCATATAGAATGAGCGTGAGGGGCTGGTAGCATATGGAATGAGGGTGAGGGGCTTGGGGCATATGAAATAAGTCTGAGGGGCTTGGGGCATATGAAATGAGCATGAGGGGCTTGGGGCATATGGAATGAGTGTGAGGGGATTGGGGCATATGGAATAAATCTGGGGCTTGGGGCATATGGAATGAATCTGGGGGGCATGGGGCATATGAACGAGCGTGAGGGGCTTGGGGCATATGGAATGAGTGTGAGCGGTTTGGGGCATATCAAATGAGCATGAGGGGCTTGATGCATATCGAATTAGTGTGAGGGACTGGGGGCATATGGAATGAGCGTGAGGGGCTTGGGGCATATGGAATGAGTGTGAGGGGTTTGGGGCATATCAAATGAGCGTGTGGGGCTTGGGGCATATCGAATGAGCGTGAGGGACTGGGGGCATATGGAATGAGTTTGAGGGGCTTGAGGCATATGGAATGAGCATGAGGGGATTGGGGCATATGGAATGAGTCTGAGGGGCTTGGGGCATATGAATGAGTGTGAGGGGCTTGGGGCATATGGAATGAGCGTGAGGGGTTTGGGGCATATGGAATGGGCGTGAGGGGCTTGGGGCATATGGAATAGGTCTGTGAGGCTTGGGGCATATGGATTGAGCATGAGGGGCTTGGGGCACATGGAATGAATCTGAGTGGCTTGGGGCATATTAATGAGCGTGAGGGGTTTGGGGCATATGGAATGAGCATGAGGGGCTTGGGGCATATGGAATGAGCATGAGGGGCTTGGGTCATATGGAATGAGCGTCAGGAACTGAGGGCATATGGAATGAGTGTGAAGGGTTTGGGGCATATGGAATGAGCGCAAGGGGCTTGGGGCATATGGAATGTGCATGAGGGTATTAGGGCATATGAATGAGCGTGTGTGGCTTGGGTCATATGAAATGAGCCTGAGGGGTTTGGGGCATATGGAATGTGCGTGAGGGGCTTGGGGCATATAGAATGAGCACAGGTGGTTTGGGGCATATGGAATGAGCGCAAGGTGCTTGGGGCATATGGAATGAGTGTGAGGGACTGGGGGCATATGGAATGAGCATGAGGGGCTTGGGCATATGGAATAAGTCTGAGAGGCTTGGGGCATATGAATGAGCGTGAGGGGCTTGGGGCATATGGAATGAGCGTGAGGTGCTTGGGGCATATGGAATGAGTGTGACAGGCTTGCGGCATATGGCATGAGCGTGAGGGACTATGGGCATATGGAATGAGCGTGAAGGGTTTGGGGCATATGGAATGAGTGTGAGAGGCTTGGGGCATATGAATGCAGTGAGGGGCTTGGGGCATATGGAATGAGCATGAGGGGCTTGGGGCATGTGGCATGAGCGTGAGGGACTGAGGGCATATGGAATGAGCGTGAAGGGTTTGGGGCATATGGAATGAGCACAAGGGGCTTGGGCATATGGAATGTGCGTGAGGGCTTGGGGCATGTGGAATGAGCGTGAGGGGATTAGCGCATATGAATGAGCATGTGTGGCTTGGGGCATATGGAATGAGCGTGAGGGGCTTGGGGCATATGAATGAGGGTGAGGGGCTTGGGGCATATGGAATGAGTGTGAGGGGTTTGGGGCATACGGAATGAGCGTGAGGGGTTTGGGGCATATGGAATGAGCGTGAGTAACTGGGGGGACATGGAATGAGTGTGAGGGTCTTGGGGCATATGGAATGAGCGTGAGGAGTTTGGGGCATATGGAATGAGCATGAGGGGTTTGGGGCATATCGAATGAGCGTGAGGGGCTTGGGGCATATGGAATGAGTGTGAGGTGCTTGGGGCATATGGAATGAGTGTGAGGGGCTTGGGGCATATAGAATGAGTGTGAGGGGTTTGGGGCATATCGAATGAGCGTGAGGGGCTTGGGGCATATCGAATGAGCTTGAGGGACTGGGGACATATGGAATGAGCGTGAGGGGCTTGGGGCATATGGAATGAGCGTGAGGGGTTTGGGGCATATGGAATGAGTCTGAGGGGCTTGGGGCATATGAATGAGTGTGAGGGGCTTGGGGCATATGGAATGAGCGTGAGGGGTTTGGGGTATGTGGAATGAGCGTGAGGGGCTCGGGGCATATGGAATGATCGTGAGGGGCTTGTGGCATATAGAATGAGCGTGAGGGGCTTGTGGCATATGGACTGAGTGTGAGGGGATTCAGGCATGCGGAATGGGTGTGAGGGCTTTGGGCGTATGGAATGAGCGTGAGGGGCTTGGGGCATATGGAATGAGCGTGAGGGGCTTGGGGCACATGGAATGAGTGTGAGGGGATTCAGGCATGTGAAATGGGTGTGAGGGTCTTGGGGCATATGGAATGAGTGTGAGGGGTTTCAGGGATGTGGAGGAATGGGTGTGAGGGTCTTGGGGCATATGGAATGAGTGTGAGGGGATTCAGGCATGTGGAGGAATGAGTGTGAGGGGCTTGGGGCATATGGAATGAGCGTGAGGGGCTCGGGGCATATGGAATGATCGTGAGGGGCTTGGGGCATATGGAATGAGCGTGAGGGGCTCGGGGCATATAGAATGATCGTGAGGGGCTTGGGGCATATGGAATGAGCGTGAGGGGCTTGGGGCATATGGAATGAGCGTGAGGGGCTTGGGGCATATGGAATGAGTGTGAGGGGATTCAGGCATGCGGAATGGGTGTGAGGGTCTTGGGGCATATGGAATGAGTGTGAGGGGATTCAGGAATGTGGAGGAATGGGTGTGAGGGGCTTGGGGCATTTGGAATGAGTGTGTGGGGATTCAGGCATGTGGAGGAATGGGTGTGAGGGGCTTGGGGCATATGGAATGAGTGTGTGGGGATTCAGGCATGTGGAATGGGTGTGAGGGGCTTGGGGCATATGGAATGAGCGTGAGGGGCTTGGGGCATATGGAATGAGTGTGAGGGGTTTGGGGCATATGGAATGAGTGAGGGGATTGGGGCATATGGAATGAGCATGAGGGGCTTGGGGCATATGGAATGAGCATGAGGGACTTGGGGCATGTGGAATAAGTCTGAGGGGCTTGGGGCATATGGAATGAGTCTGAGGGGCTTGGGGCATATGAATGAGGGTGTGGGGCTTGGGGCATATGGAATGAGTGTGAGGGGTTTGGGGCATACGGAATGAGCGTGAGGGGTTTGGGGCATATGGAATGAGCGTGAGGAACTGGGGGGACATGGAATGAGTGTGAGGGTCTTGGGGCATATGGAATGAGCGTGAGGAGTTTGGGGCATATGGAATGAGCATGAGGGGTTTGGGGCATATGGAATGAGCGTGAGGGGCTTGGGGCATATGAAAGAGCGTGAGGGGCTTGGGGCATATGGAATAAGTCTGAGGGGCTTGGGGCATATGGAATGAGCATGTGGGGCTTCGGGCATATGGAATAAGTCTGAGGGGCTTGGGCATATGGAATGAGAGTGAGGGACTGAGGGCATATGGAATTAGCGTGAGGGACTTGGGGCATATGGAATGAGCGTGAGGGACCGGGGGCATATGGAATGAGCGTGAGGGGCTTGGGCATATGGAATAAGTGTGAGAGGCTTGGGACATATGAATGAGCGTGAGGGGCTTGGGGCATATGGAATGAGCTTGAGGGGTATGGTGTATATGGAAAGTGTGTGAGGGGCTTGGGGCATATGAATGCAGTGAGGGGCTTGGGGCATATGGAATGAGCATGAGGAGCTTGCGGCATATGGAATGAGCGTGAGGAACTGAGGGCATATGGAATGAGCGTGAAGGGTTTGGGCATATAGAATGAGTGTGAGGGGCTTGGGGCATATGAATGCAGTGAGGGGCTTGGGGCATATGGAATGAGCATGAGGGGCTTGGGGCATATGGAATGAGTGTGAGGTGCTTGGGGCATATGGAATGAGCGTGAGGGGCTTGGGGCATATGGAATGAGCATGAGGGGCTTCGGGATATGGAATGAGCGTGAGGGGCTTGGGGCATATGGAATGAGCATGAGGGGCTTCGGGATATGGAATGAGCGTGAGGGGTTTGGGGCATACGGAATGAGCGTGAGGGGTTTGGGGCATATGGAATGAGCGTGAGGAACTGGGGGGACATGGAATGAGTGTGAGGGTCTTGGGGCATATGGAATGAGCGTGAGGAGTTTGGGGCATATGGAATGAGCATGAGGGGTTTGGGGCATATGGAATGAGCGTGAGGGGCTTGGGGCATATGAAAGAGCGTGAGGGGCTTGGGGCATATGGAATAAGTCTGAGGGGCTTGGGGCATATGGAATGAGCATGTGGGGCTTGGGGCATATGGAATAAGTCTGAGGGGCTTGGGCATATGGAATGAGAGTGAGGGACTGAGGGCATATGGAATTAGCATGAGGGACTTGGGGCATATGGAATGAGCGTGAGGGACCGGGGGCATATGGAATGAGCGTGAGGGGCTTGGGCATATGGAATAAGTCTGAGAGGCTTGGGACATATGAATGAGCGTGAGGGGCTTGGGGCATATGGAATGAGCTTGAGGGGTATGGTGCATATGGAAAGTGTGTGAGGGGCTTGGGGCATATGAATGCAGTGAGGGGCTTGGGGCATATGGAATGAGCATGAGGAGCTTGCGGCATATGGAATGAGCGTGAGGAACTGAGGGCATATGGAATGAGCGTGAAGGGTTTGGGCATATAGAATGAGTGTGAGGGGCTTGGGGCATATGAATGCAGTGAGGGGCTTGGGGCATATGGAATGAGCATGAGGGGCTTCGGGATATGGAATGAGCGTGAGGGGCTTGGGGCATGTGGAGTGAGCGTGAGGGACTGAGGGCATATGGAATGAGCGTGAAGGGTTTGGGGCATGTGGAATGAGTGCAAGGGGTTTGGGGCATATGGAATGAGCATGAGGGGATTAGGGCATATGAATGAGCGTGTGTGGCTTGGGGCATATGGAATGAGCGTGAGGGGTTTGGGGCATATGGAATGTGTGTGAGGGGCTTGGGGCATATGGAATGAGCACAGGGGGTTTGGGGCATATGGAATGAGTGCAAGGTGCTTGGGGCATATGGAATGAGCGTGAGGGACTGGGGGCATATGGAATGAGCGTGAGGGGCTTGGGGCATATGGAATGAGCATGAGGGACTGGGGGCATATGGAATGAGTGTGAGTGACTGGGGGCATATGGAATGAGCCTGAGGGACTTGGGGCATATGGAATGAGCGTGAGGGACTGGGGCATATGGAATGAGCATGAGGGGCTTGGGCATATGGAATAAGTCTGAGAGGCTTGGGGCATATGAATGAGCGTGAGGGGTTTAGGGCATATGGAATGAGCTTGAGGGGTATGGTGCATATGGAAAGAGTGTGAGGGGCTTGGGGCATATGAATGCAGTGAGGGGCTTGGGGCATATGGAATGAGCGTGAGGGGCTTGGGGCATATGGAATGAGCGCGAGGGGCTTGGGGCATATGGAATGAGCATGAGGGGCTTGGGGCAAATGGAATGAGTCTGAGAGGCTTGGGGCATATAGAATGAGCGTGAGGGGCTTGGGGCATATGGAATGAGCGTGAGTGGCTTGGGGCATATGGAATGAGCGTGAGGGGCTCGGGGCATATGGAATGAGCATGAGGGGCTTGGGGCAAATGGAATGAGTCTGAGAGGCTTCAGCATTTGGAATGAGCGTGAGGGGCTTGGGGCATATGGAATGAGCGTGAGGGGTTTGGGGCATATGGAATGTGCGTGAGGGGCTTGGGGCATATGGAATGAGCACAGGGGGTTTGGGGCATATGGAATGAGTGCAAGGTGCTTGGGGCATATGGAATGAGCGAGAGGGACTGGGGGCATATGGAATTAGCGTGATGGGCTTGGGGCATATGGAATGAGCATGAGGGACTGGGGCATATGGAATGAGCAAGAGGGGCTTGGGGCATATGGAATGAGTCTGAGGGGCTTGGGGCATATGGAATGAGCGTGAGGAGTTTGGGGCATATGGAATGAGCGTGAGGGGTTTGGGGCATATGGAATGAGCGTGAGGGGCTTGGGGCATTTGAAAGAGAGTGAGGGGCTTGGGGCATATGGAATGAGCGTGAGGGACTGGTGGCATATGGAATGAGCGTGAGGGGCTTGGGGCATATGAAATAAGTCTGAGGGGCTTGGGGCATATGGAATGAGCATGAGGGGCTTGGGGCATATGGAATGAGTGTGAGGGGATTGGGGCATATGGAATAAATCTGGAGCTTGGGGCATATGGAATGAGCATGAGGGGCATGGGGCATATGAACGAGCGTGAGGGGCTTGGGGCATATGGAATGAGTGTGAGCGGTTTGGGGCATATCAAATGAGCATGAGGGGCTTGATGCATATCGAATTAGTGTGAGGGACTGGGGGCATATGGAATGAGCGTGAGGGGCTTGGGGCATATGGAATGAGTGTGAGGGGTTTGGGGCATATCAAATGAGCGTGTGGGGCTTGGGGCATATCGAATGAGCGTGAGGGACTGGGGGCATATGGAATGAGTGTGAGGGGTTTGGGGCATATGGAATGGGCCTGAGGGGCTTGGGGCATATGGAATAGGTCTGTGAGGCTTGGGGCATATGGAATGAGCATGAGGGGCTTGGAGCACATGGAATGAATCTGAGGGGCTTGGGGCATATGAATGAGCGTGAGGGGCTTGGGGCATATGGAATGAGCGTGAGGGGTTTGGGGCATATGGAATGGGCCTGAGGGGCTTGGGGCATATGGAATAGGTCTGTGAGGCTTGGGGCATATGGAATGAGCATGAGGGGCTTGGAGCACATGGAATGAATCTGAGGGGCTTGGGGCATATGAATGAGCGTGAGGGGTTTGGGGCATATGGAATGAGCATGAGGGGCTTGGGGCATATGGAATGAAGATGAGGGACTGGGGGCATATGGAATGAGTGTGAGGGGCTTGAGGCATATGGAATGAGCATGAGGGGTTTGGGGCATATGGAATGAGTCTGAGGGGCTTGGGGCATATAGAATGAGTCTGAGTGGCTTGGGGCATATGAATGAACGTGAGGGGTTATGGGGCATATGGAATGAGTGTGAGGGGATTCAGGCATGTGGAATGTGCATGAGGGGCTTGGGTCATATGAAATGAGCGTCAGGGGCTTGGGGCATGTGGAATGAGCGTGAGGGACTGAGGGCATATGGAATGAGCGCAAGGGGCTTGGGGCATATGGAATGTGCATGAGGGGCTGGGGGCATATGGAATAAGTCTGAGGGGCTTGGGGCATAAGGAATGAGTGTGAGGGACTGGGGGCATATGGAATGAGCATGCAGGGCTTGGGGCATATGGACTGAGTGTGAGGTGATTGGGGCATATGGAATAAATCTGAGGGGCTTGGGGCATATGGAATGAGTGTGAGGGGCTTGGGGCATATGGAATGAGCATGAGGAGCTTGCGGCATATGGAATGAGCGTGAGGAACTGAGGGCATATGGAATGAGCGTGAAGGGTTTGGGCATATAGAATGAGTGTGAGGGGCTTGGGGCATATGAATGCAGTGAGGGGCTTGGGGCATATGGAATGAGCATGAGGGGCTTCGGGATATGGAATGAGCGTGAGGGGCTTGGGGCATGTGGAGTGAGCGTGAGGGACTGAGGGCATATGGAATGAGCGTGAAGGGTTTGGGGCATGTGGAATGAGTGCAAGGGGTTTGGGGCATATGGAATGAGCATGAGGGGATTAGGGCATATGAATGAGAGTGTGTGGCTTGGGGCATATGGAATGAGCGTGAGGGGTTTGGGGCATATGGAATGTGTGTGAGGGGCTTGGGGCATATGGAATGAGCACAGGGGGTTTGGGGCATATGGAATGAGTGCAAGGTGCTTGGGGCATATGGAATGAGCGTGAGGGAATGGGGGGCATATGGAATGAGCGTGAGGGGCTTGGGGTATATGGAATGAGCATGAGGGACTGGGGGCATATGGAATGAGTGTGAGTGACTGGAGGCATATGGAATGAGCCTGAGGGACTTGGGGCATATGGAATGAGCGTGAGGGACTGGGGCATATGGAATGAGCATGAGGGGCTTGGGCATATGGAATAAGTCTGAGAGGCTTGGGGCATATGAATGAGCGTGAGGGGTTTAGGGCATATGGAATGAGCTTGAGGGGTATGGTGCATATGGAAAGAGTGTGAGGGGCTTGGGGCATATGAATGCAGTGAGGGGCTTGGGGCATATGGAATGAGCGTGAGGGGCTTGGGGCATATGGAATGAGCGCGAGGGGCTTGGGGCATATGGAATGAGCATGAGGGGCTTGGGGCAAATGGAATGAGTCTGAGAGGCTTGGGGCATATAGAATGAGCATGAGGGGCTTGGGGCATATGGAATGAGCGTGAGTGGCTTGGGGCATATGGAATGAGCGTGAGGGGCTCGGGGCATATGGAATGAGCATGAGGGGCTTGGGGCAAATGGAATGAGTCTGAGAGGCTTCAGCATTTGGAATGAGCGTGAGGGGCTTGGGGCATATGGAATGAGCGTGAGGGGTTTGGGGCATATGGAATGTGCGTGAGGGGATTGGGGCATATGGAATGAGCACAGGGGGTTTGGGGCATATGGAATGAGTGCAAGGTGCTTGGGGCATATGGAATGAGCGTGAGGGACTGGGGGCATATGGAATTAGCGTGAGGGGCTTGGGGCATATGGAATGAGCATGAGGGATTGGGGGCATATGGAATGAGTGCGAGGGGCTTGGGGCATATGGAATGAGTCTGAGGGGCTTGGGGCATATGGAATGAGCGTGAGGGGTTTGGGGCATATGGAATGAGCGTGAGGGGCTTGGGGCATTTGAAAGAGAGTGAGGGGCTTGGGGCATATGGAATGAGCGTGAGGGACTGGTGGCATATGGAATGAGCGTGAGGGGCTTGGGGCATATGAAATAAGTCTGAGGGGCTTGGGGCATATGGAATGAGCATGAGGGGCTTGGGGCATATGGAATGAGTGTGAGGGGATTGGGGCATATGGAATAAATCTGGAGCTTGGGGCATATGGAATGAGCATGAGGGGCATGGGGAATATGAACGAGCGTGAGGGGCTTGGGGCATATGGAATGAGTGTGAGCGGTTTGGGGCATATCAAATGAGCATGAGGCGCTTGATGCATATCGAATTAGTGTGAGGGACTGGGGGCATATGGAATGAGCGTGAGGGGCTTGGGGCATATGGAATGAGTGTGAGGGGTTTGGGGCATATCAAATGAGCGTGTGGGGCTTGGGGCATATCGAATGAGCGTGAGGGACTTGGGGCATATGGAATGAGTGTGAGGGGCTTGAGGCATATGGAATGAGCATAAGGGGATTGGGGCATATGGAATGAGCCTGAGGGGCTTGGGGCATATGAATGAGTGTGAGGGGCTTGGGGCATATGGAATGAGCGTGAGGGGTTTGGGGCATATGGAATGGGCCTGAGGGGCTTGGGGCATATGGAATAGGTCTGTGAGGCTTGGGGCATATGGAATGAGCATGAGGGGCTTGGAGCACATGGAATGAATCTGAGGGGCTTGGGGCATATGAATGAGCGTGAGGGGTTTGGGGCATATGGAATGAGCATGAGGGGCTTGGGGCATATGGAATGAAGATGAGGGACTGGGGGCATATGGAATGAGTGTGAGGGGCTTGAGGCATATGGAATGAGCATGAGGGGTTTGGGGCATATGGAATGAGTCTGAGGGGCTTGGGGCATATAGAATGAGTCTGAGTGGCTTGGGGCATATGAATGAACGTGAGGGGTTTGTGGCATATGGAATGAGTGTGAGGGGATTCAGGCATGTGGAATGTGCATGAGGGGCTTGGGTCATATGAAATGAGCGTCAGGGGCTTGGGGCATGTGGAATGAGCGTGAGGGACTGAGGGCATATGGAATGAGCGCAAGGGGCTTGGGGCATATGGAATGTGCATGAGGGGCTGGGGGCATATGGAATAAGTCTGAGGGGCTTGGGGCATAAGGAATGAGCGTGAGGGACTGGGGGCATATGGAATGAGCGTGCAGGGCTTGGGGCATATGGACTGAGTGTGAGGTGATTGGGGCATATGGAATAAATCTGAGGGGCTTGGGGCATATGGAATGAGTGTGAGGGGCTTGGGGCATATGGAATGAGCATGAGGAGCTTGCGGCATATGGAATGAGCGTGAGGAACTGAGGGCATATGGAATGAGCGTGAAGGGTTTGGGCATATAGAATGAGTGTGAGGGGCTTGGGGCATATGAATGCAGTGAGGGGCTTGGGGCATATGGAATGAGCATGAGGGGCTTCGGGATATGGAATGAGCGTGAGGGGCTTGGGGCATGTGGAGTGAGCGTGAGGGACTGAGGGCATATGGAATGAGCGTGAAGGGTTTGGGGCATGTGGAATGAGTGCAAGGGGTTTGGGGCATATGGAATGAGCATGAGGGGATTAGGGCATATGAATGAGCGTGTGTGGCTTGGGGCATATGGAATGAGCGTGAGGGGTTTGGGGCATATGGAATGTGTGTGAGGGGCTTGGGGCATATGGAATGAGCACAGGGGGGTTGGGGCATATGGAATGAGTGCAAGGTGCTTGGGGCATATGGAATGAGCGTGAGGGACTGGGGGCATATGGAATGAGCGTGAGGGGCTTGGGGCATATGGAATGAGCATGAGGGACTGGGGGCATATGGAAAGAGTGTGAGTGACTGGGGGCATATGGAATGAGCCTGAGGGACTTGGGGCATATGGAATGAGCGTGAGGGACTGGGGCATATGGAATGAGCATGAGGGGCTTGGGCATATGGAATAAGTCTGAGAGGCTTGGGGCATATGAATGAGCGTGAGGGTTTTAGGGCATATGGAATGAGCTTGAGGGGTATGGTGCATATGGAAAGAGTGTGAGGGGCTTGGGGCATATGCATGCAGTGAGGGGCTTGGGGCATATGGAATGAGCGTGAGGGGCTTGGGGCATATGGAATGAGCGCGAGGGGCTTGGGGCATATGGAATGAGCATGAGGGGCTTGGGGCAAATGGAATGAGTCTGAGAGGCTTGGGGCATATAGAATGAGCATGAGGGGCTTGGGGCATATGGAATGAGCGTGAGTGGCTTGGGGCATATGGAATGAGCGTGAGGGGCTCGGGGCATATGGAATGAGCATGAGGGGCTTGGGGCAAATGGAATGAGTCTGAGAGGCTTCAGCATTTGGAATGAGCGTGAGGGGCTTGGGGCATATGGAATGAGCGTGAGGGGTTTGGGGCATATGGAATGTGCGTGAGGGGCTTGGGGCATATGGAATGAGCACAGGGGGTTTGGGGCATATGGAATGAGTGCAAGGTGCTTGGGGCATATGGAATGAGCGTGAGGGACTGGGGGCATATGGAATTAGCGTGAGGGGCTTGGACATATGGAATGAGCATGAGGGACTGGGGGCATATGGAATGAGTGCAAGGGGCTTGGGGCATATGGAATGAGTCTGAGGGGCTTGGGGCATATGGAATGAGCGTGAGGAGTTTGGGGCATATGTAATGAGCGTGAGGGGTTTGGGGCATATGGAATGAGCTTGAGGGGCTTGGGGCATTTGAAAGAGAGTGAGGGGCTTGGGGCATATGGAATGAGCGTGAGGGACTGGTGGCATATGGAATGAGCGTGAGGGGCTTGGGGCATATGAAATAAGTCTGAGGGGCTTGGGGCATATGGAATGAGCATGAGGGGCTTGGGGCATATGGAATGAGTGTGAGGGGATTGGGGCATATGGAATAAATCTGGAGCTTGGGGCATATGGAATGAGCATGAAGGGCATGGGGCATATGAACGAGCGTGAGGGGCTTGGGGCATATGGAATGAGTGTGAGCGGTTTGGGGCATATCAAATGAGCATGAGGGGCTTGATGCATATCGAATTAGTGTGAGGGACTGGGGGCATATGGAATGAGCGTGAGGGGCTTGGGGCATATGGAATGAGTGTGAGGGGTTTGGGGCATATCAAATGAGCGTGTGGGGCTTGGGGCATATCGAATGAGCGTGAGGGACTGGGGGCATATGGAATGAGTGTGAGGGGCTTGAGGCATATGGAATGAGCATAAGGGGATTGGGGCATATGGAATGAGTCTGAGGGGCTTGGGGCATATGAATGAGTGTGAGGGGCTTGGGGCATATGGAATGAGCGTGAGGGGTTTGGGGCATATGGAATGGGCGTGAGGGGCTTGGGGCATATGGAATAGGTCTGTGAGGCTTGGGGCATATGGAATGAGCATGAGGGGCTTGGAGCACATGGAATGAATCTGAGGGGCTTGGGGCATATGAATGAGCGTGAGGGGTTTGGGGCATATGGAATGAGCATGAGGGGCTTGGGGCATATGGAATGAAGATGAGGGACTGGGGGCATATGGAATGAGTGTGAGGGGCTTGAGGCATATGGAATGATCATGAGGGGTTTGGGGCATATGGAATGAGTCTGAGGGGCTTGGGGCATATAGAATGAGTCTGAGTGGCTTGGGGCATATGAATGAACGTGAGGGGTTTGGGGCATATGGAATGAGTGTGAGGGGATTCAGGCATGTGGAATGTGCATGAGGGGCTTGGGTCATATGAAATGAGTGTCAGGGGCTTGGGGCATGTGGAATGAGCGTGAGGGACTGAGGGCATATGGAATGAGCGCAAGGGGCTTGGGGCATATGGAATGTGCATGAGGGGCTGGGGGCATATGGAATAAGTCTGAAGGGCTTGGGGCATAAGGAATGAGCGTGAGGGACTGGGGGCATATGGAATGAGCATGCAGGGCTTGGGGCATATGGACTGAGTGTGAGGTGATTGGGGCATATGGAATAAATCTGAGGGGCTTGGGGCATATGGAATGAGTCTGGGGGCACGGGGCATATAAACGAGCGTGAGAGGCTTGGGGCATATGGAATAAGTGTGAGGGGTTTGGGGCATATCAAATGAGCATGAGGGGCTTGATGCATATCGAATTAGCGTGAGGGACTGGGGGCATATGGAATGAGTGTGAGGGGCTTGGGGCATATGGAATGAGTGTGAGGGGTTTGGGGCATATCAAATGAGCGTGTGGGGCTTGGGGCATATCGAATGAGCGTGAGGGACTGGGGCATATGGAATGAGTGTGAGGGGCTTGAGGCATATGGAATGAGCATGAGGGGTTTGGGGCATATGGAATGAGTCTGAGGGGCTTGGGGCATATGGAATGAGCGTGAGGGTTTTGGGGCATATGGAATGAGCGTGAGGGGCTTGGGGAATATGGAATAGGTCTGTGAGGCTTGGGGCATATGGAATGAGCATGAAGGGCTTGGGGCATATGGAATGAGTCTGAGGGGCATGGGGCATATGAATGAGCGTGAGGGGTTTGTGGCATATGGAATGAGCATGAGGGGCTTGGGACATATGGAATGAGTGTGAGGGGCTTTGGTCATATGGAATGAGCGCAAGGTGCTTGGGGCATATGGAATGAGTGTGAGGGACTGAGGGCATATGGAATGAGCTTCAGGGGCTTGGGGCATATGGAATGAGTGTCAGGGACTCGGGGCATATGGAATGAGCGTGAGGGACTGAGGGCATATGGAATTAGCTTGAGGGACTTGGGGCATATGAAATGAGCGTGAGGGACTGGTGGCATATGGAATAAGTCTGAGAGGCTTGGGGCATATGAATGAGCGTGAGGGGCTTGGGGCAAATGGAATGAGCTTAAAGGGTATGGGGCATATGGAAAGAGTGTGAGGGGCTTGGGGCATATGAATGCATTGAGGGGCTTGGGGCATTTGGAATGAGCGTGAGGTGCTTGGGGCATATGGAATGAGCGTGATGGGCTTGCGGCATATGGCATGAGCGTGAGGGACTATGGGCATATGGAATGAGCGTGAAGGGTTTGGGGCATATGGAATGAGTGTGAGAGGCTTGGGGCATATGGAATGAGCATGAGGGGCTTGGGGCATATGGAATGAGCGTGAGGGGCTTGGGGCATGTGGAATGAGCGTGAGGGACTGAGGGCATATGGAATGAGCGTGAAGGGTTTGGGGCATATGGAATGAGCGTGAGGGGATTAGGGCATATGAATGAGCATTTGTGGCTTGGGGCATATGGAATGAGCATGAGGTGCTTGGGGCATATGGAATTAGCGTGATGGACTGAGGGCATATGGAATGAGCGTGAGGGACTGGGGGCATATGGAATGAGTGTGAGGGGATTCAGGCATGTGGAATGAGCGTGAGGGGCTTGGGCATATGGAATGAGAGTAAGGGACTGAGGGCATATGGAATTAGCGTGAGGGACTTGGGGCATATGGAATGAGCGTGAGGGACCGGGGGCATATGGAATGAGCGTGAGGGGCTTGGGCATATGGAATAAGTCTGAGAGGCTTGGGACATATGAATGAGCGTGAGGGGCTTGGGGCATATGGAATGAGCTTGAGGGGTATGGTGCATATGGAAAGTGTGTGAGGGGCTTGGGGCATATGAATGCAGTGAGGGGCTTGGGGCATATGGAATGAGTGTGAGGGGCTTGGGGCATATGGAATGAGCATGAGGAGCTTGCGGCATATGGAATGAGCGTGAGGAACTGAGGGCATATGGAATGAGCGTGAAGGGTTTGGGCATATAGAATGAGTGTGAGGGGCTTGGGGCATATGAATGCAGTGAGGGGCTTGGGGCATATGGAATGAGCATGAGGGGCTTCGGGATATGGAATGAGCGTGAGGGGCTTGGGGCATGTGGAGTGAGCGTGAGGGACTGAGGGCATATGGAATGAGCGTGAAGGGTTTGGGGCATGTGGAATGAGCGCAATGGGCTTGGGGCATATGGAATGAGCATGAGGGGATTAGGGCATATGAATGAGCGTGTTTGGCTTGGGGCATATCGAATGAGCGTGAGGGGTTTGGGGCATATGGAATGAGCATGAGGGGCTTGGGACATATGGAATGAGTGTGAGGGGCTTTGGTCATATGGAATGAGCGCAAGGTGCTTGGGGCATATGGAATGAGTGTGAGGGACTGAGGGCATATGGAATGAGCTTCAGGGGCTTGGGGCATATGGAATGAGTGTCAGGGACTCGGGGCATATGGAATGAGCGTGAGGGACTGAGGGCATATGGAATTAGCTTGAGGGACTTGGGGCATATGAAATGAGCGTGAGGGACTGGGGGCATATGGAATAAGTCTGAGAGGCTTGGGGCATATGAATGAGCGTGAGGGGCTTGGGGCAAATGGAATGAGCTTAAAGGGTATGGGGCATATGGAAAGAGTGTGAGGGGCTTGGGGCATATGAATGCATTGAGGGGCTTGGGGCATTTGGAATGAGCGTGAGGTGCTTGGGGCATATGGAATGAGCGTGATGGGCTTGCGGCATATGGCATGAGCGTGAGGGACTATGGGCATATGGAATGAGCGTGAAGGGTTTGGGGCATATGGAATGAGTGTGAGAGGCTTGGGGCATATGGAATGAGCATGAGGGGCTTGGGGCATATGGAATGAGCGTGAGGGGCTTGGGGCATGTGGAATGAGCGTGAGGGACTGAGGGCATATGGAATGAGCGTGAAGGGTTTGGGGCATATGGAATGAGCGTGAGGGGATTAGGGCATATGAATGAGCATTTGTGGCTTGGGGCATATGGAATGAGCATGAGGTGCTTGGGGAATATGGAATTAGCGTGATGGACTGAGGGCATATGGAATGAGCGTGAGGGACTGGGGGCATATGGAATGAGTGTGAGGGGATTCAGGCATGTGGAATGAGCGTGAGGGGCTTGGGCATATGGAATGAGAGTGAGGGACTGAGGGCATATGGAATTAGCGTGAGGGACTTGGGGCATATGGAATGAGCGTGAGGGACCGGGGGCATATGGAATGAGCGTGAGGGGCTTGGGCATATGGAATAAGTCTGAGAGGCTTGGGACATATGAATGAGCGTGAGGGGCTTGGGGCATATGGAATGAGCTTGAGGGGTATGGTGCATATGGAAAGTGTGTGAGGGGCTTGGGGCATATGAATGCAGTGAGGGGCTTGGGGCATATGGAATGAGTGTGAGGGGCTTGGGGCATATGGAATGAGCATGAGGAGCTTGCGGCATATGGAATGAGCGTGAGGAACTGAGGGCATATGGAATGAGCGTGAAGGGTTTGGGCATATAGAATGAGTGTGAGGGGCTTGGGGCATATGAATGCAGTGAGGGGCTTGGGGCATATGGAATGAGCATGAGGGGCTTCGGGATATGGAATGAGCGTGAGGGGCTTGGGGCATGTGGAGTGAGCGTGAGGGACTGAGGGCATATGGAATGAGCGTGAAGGGTTTGGGGCATGTGGAATGAGCGCAATGGGCTTGGGGCATATGGAATGAGCATGAGGGGATTAGGGCATATGAATGAGCGTGTTTGGCTTGGGGCATATCGAATGAGCGTGAGGGGTTTGGGGCATATGGAATGTGTGTGAGGGGCTTGGGGCATATGGAATGAGCACAGGGGGTTTGGGGCATATGGAATGAGTGCAAGGTGCTTGGGGCATATGGAATGAGCATGAGGGACTGGGGGCATATGGAATGAGCGTGAGGGGCTTGGGGCATATGGAATGAGCATGAGGGACTGGGGGCATATGGAATGAGTGTGAGTGACTGGGGGCATATGGAATGAGCCTGAGGGACTTGGGGCATATGGAATGAGCGTGAGGGACTGGGGCATATGGAATGAGCATGAGGGGCTTGGGCATATGGAATAAGTCTGAGAGGCTTGGGGCATATGAATGAGCGTGAGGGGTTTAGGGCATATGGAATGAACGTGAGGGGTATGGTGCATATGGAAAGAGTGTGAGGGGCTTGGGGCATATGAATGCAGTGAGGGGCTTGGGGCATATGGAATGAGCGTGATGGGCTTGGGGCATATGGAATGAGCATGAGGGGCTTGGGGCAAATGGAATGAGTCTGAGAGGCTTGGGGCATATAGAATGAGCGTGAGGGGCTTGGGGCATATGGAATGAGCGTGAGGGGCTTGGGGCATATGGAATGAGCGTGAGGGGCTTGGGGCATATGGAATGAGCATGAGGGGCTTGGGGCAAATGGAATGAGTGTGAGAGACTGAGGGCATATGGAATGAGCTTCAGGGGCTTGGGGCATATGGAATGAGCGTGAGGGGTTTGGGGCATATGGAATGTGCGTGAGGGGCTTGGGGAATATGGAATGAGCACAGGGGGTTTGGGGCATATGGAATGAGTGCAAGGTGCTTGGGGCATATGGAATGAGCGTGAGGGACTGGGGGCATATGGAATTAGCGTGAGGGGCTTGGGGCATATGGAATGAGCATGAGGGACTGGGGGCATATGGAATGAGTGCGAGGGGCTTGGGGCATATGGAATGAGTCTGAGGGGCTTGGGGCATATGGAATGAGCGTGAGGAGTTTGGGGCATATGGAATGAGCGTGAGGGGTTTGGGGCATATGGAATGAGCGTGAGGGGCTTGGGGCATTTGAAAGAGAGTGAGGGGCTTGTGGCATATGGAATGAGCGTGAGGGGCTGGTGGCATATGGAATGAGCGTGAGGGGATTGGGGCATATGGAATAAATCTGGGGCTTGGGGCATATGGAATGAATCTGGGGGGCATGGGGCATATGAACGAGCGTGAGGGGCTTGAGGCATATGGAATGAGTGTGAGCGGTTTGGGGCATATCAAATGAGCATGAGGGGCTTGATGCATATCGAATTAGTGTGAGGGACTGGGGGCATATGGAATGAGCGTGAGGGGCTTGGGGCATATGGAATGAGTGTGAGGGGTTTGGGGCATATCAAATGAGCGTGTGGGGCTTGGGGCATATCGAATGAGCGTGAGGGACTGGGGGCATATGGAATGAGTGTGAGGGGCTTGAGGCATATGGAATGAGCATGAGAGGATTGGGGCATATGGAATGAGTCTGAGGGGCTTGGGGCATATGAATGAGTGTGAGGGGCTTGGGGCATATGGAATGAGCGTGAGGGGTTTGGGGCATATGGAATGGGCGTGAGGGGCTTGGGGCATATGGAATAGGTCTGTGAGGCTTGGGGCATATGGATTGAGCATGAGGGGCTTGGGGCACATGGAATGAATCTGAGGGGCTTGGGGCATATGAATGAGCGTGAGGGGTTTGGGGCATATGGAATGAGCATGAGGGGCTTGGGGCATATGGAATGAGCATGAGGGGCTTGGGTCATATGGAATGAGCGTGAGGAACTGAGGGCATATGGAATGAGCGTGAAGGGTTTGGGGCATATGGAATGAGCGCAAGGGGCTTGGGCCATATGGAATGTGCATGAGGGTATTAGGGCATATGAATGAGCGTGTGTGGCTTGGGTCATATGAAATGAGCCTGAGGGGTTTGGGGCATATGGAATGTGCGTGAGGGGCTTGGGGCATATAGAATGAGCACGGGGTGTTTGGGGCATATGGAATGAGCGCAATGTGCTTGGGGCATATGGAATGAGTGTGAGGGACTGGGGGCATATGGAATGAGCATGAGGGGCTTGGGCATATGGAATAAGTCTGAGAGGCTTGGGGCATATGAATGAGCGTGAGGGGCTTGGGGCATATGGAATGAGCGTGAGGTGCTTGGGGCATATGGAATGAGCGTGACAGGCTTGCGGCATATGGCATGAGCGTGAGGGACTATGGGCATATGGAATGAGCGTGAAGGGTTTGGGGCATATGGAATGAGTGTGAGAGGCTTGGGGCATATGAATGCAGTGAGGGGCTTGGGGCATATGGAATGAGCATGAGGGGCTTGGGGCATGTGGCATGAGCGTGAGGGACTGAGGGCATATGGAATGAGCGTGAAGGGTTTGGGGCATATGGAATGAGCGCAAGTGGCTTGGGGCATATGGAATGTGCGTGAGGGCTTGGGGCATGTGGAATGAGCGTGAGGGGATTAGCGCATATGAATGAGCATGTGTGGCTTGGGGCATATGGAATGAGCGTGAGGGGCTTGGGGCATATGAATGAGGGTGAGGGGCTTGGGGCATATGGAATGAGTGTGAGGGGTTTGGGGCATACGGAATGAGCGTGAGGGGTTTGGGGCATATGGAATGAGCGTGAGTAACTGGGGGGACATGGAATGAGTGTGAGGGTCTTGGGGCATATGGAATGAGCGTGAGGAGTTTGGGGCATATGGAATGAGCATGAGGGGTTTGGGGCATATGGAATGAGCGTGAGGGGCATGGGGCATATGGAATGAGTGTGAGGTGCTTGGGGCATATGGAATGAGCGTGAGGGGCTTGGGGCATATAGAATGAGTGTGAGGGGTTTGGGGCATATCGAATGAGCGTGAGGGGCTTGGGGCATATCGAATGAGCTTGAGGGACTGGGGACATATGGAATGAGCGTGAGGGGCTTGGGGCATGTGGAATGAGCGTGAGGGGCTTGGGGCATTTGAAAGAGAGTGAGGGGCTTGTGGCATATGGAATGAGCGTGAGGGGCTGGTGGCATATGGAATGAACGTGAGGGGCTTGGGGCATATGAAATAAGTCTGAGGGGCTTGGGGCATATGAAATGAGCATGAGGGGCTTGGGGCATATGGAATGAGTGTGAGGGGATTGGGGCATATGGAATAAATCTGGGGCTTGGGGCATATGGAATGAATCTGGGGGGCATGGGGCATATGAACGAGCGTGAGGGGCTTGGGGCATATGGAATGAGTGTGAGCGGTTTGGGGCATATCAAATGAGCATGAGGGGCTTGATGCATATCGAATTAGTGTGAGGGACTGGGGGCATATGGAATGAGCGTGAGGGGCTTGGGGCATATGGAATGAGTGTGAGGGGTTTGGGGCATATCAAATGAGCGTGTGGGGCTTGGGGCATATCGAATGAGCGTGAGGGACTGGGGGCATATGGAATGAGTGTGAGGGGCTTGAGGCATATGGAATGAGCATGAGGGGATTGGGGCATATGGAATGAGTCTGAGGGGCTTGGGGCATATGAATGAGTGTGAGGGGCTTGGGGCATATGGAATGAGCGTGAGGGGTTTGGGGCATATGGAATGGGCGTGAGGGGCTTGGGGCATATGGAATAGGTCTGTGAGGCTTGGGGCATATGGATTGAGCATGAGGGGCTTGGGGCACATGGAATGAATCTGAGGGGCTTGGGGCATATGAATGAGCGTGAGGGGTTTGGGGCATATGGAATGAGCATGAGGGGCTTGGGGCATATGGAATGAGCATGAGGGGCTTGGGTCATATGGAATGAGTGTGAGGAACTGAGGGCATATGGAATGAGCGTGAAGGGTTTGGGGCATATGGAATGAGCGCAAGGGGCTTGGGGCATATGGAATGTGCATGAGGGTATTAGGGCATATGAATGAGCGTGTGTGGCTTGGGTCATATGAAATGAGCCTGAGGGGTTTGGGGCATATGGAATGTGCGTGAGGGGCTTGGGGCATATAGAATGAGCACGGGGGGTTTGGGGCATATGGAATGAGCGCAAGGTGCTTGGGGCATATGGAATGAGTGTGAGGGACTGGGGGCATATGGAATGAGCATGAGGGGCTTGGGCATATGGAATAAGTCTGAGAGGCTTGGGGCATATGAATGAGCGTGAGGGGCTTGGGGCATATGGAATGAGCGTGAGGTGCTTGGGGCATATGGAATGAGCGTGACAGGCTTGCGGCATATGGCATGAGCGTGAGGGACTATGGGCATATGGAATGAGCGTGAAGGGTTTGGGGCATATGGAATGAGTGTGAGAGGCTTGGGGCATATGAATGCAGTGAGGGGCTTGGGGCATATGGAATGAGCATGAGGGGCTTGGGGCATGTGGCATGAGCGTGAGGGACTGAGGGCATATGGAATGAGCGTGAAGGGTTTGGGGCATATGGAATGAGCGCAAGTGGCTTGGGGCATATGGAATGTGCGTGAGGGCTTGGGGCATGTGGAATGAGCGTGAGGGGATTAGCGCATATGAATGAGCATGTGTGGCTTGGGGCATATGGAATGAGCGTGAGGGGCTTGGGGCATATGAATGAGGGTGAGGGGCTTGGGGCATATGGAATGAGTGTGAGGGGTTTGGGGCATACGGAATGAGCGTGAGGGGTTTGGGGCATATGGAATGAGCGTGAGTAACTGGGGGGACATGGAATGAGTGTGAGGGTCTTGGGGCATATGGAATGAGCGTGAGGAGTTTGGGGCATATGGAATGAGCATGAGGGGTTTGGGGCATATGGAATGAGCGTGAGGGGCTTGGGGCATATGGAATGAGTGTGAGGTGCTTGGGGCATATGGAATGAGTGTGAGGGGCTTGGGGCATATAGAATGAGTGTGAGTGGTTTGGGGCATATCGAATGAGCGTGAGGGGCTTGGGGCATATCGAATGAGCTTGAGGGACTGGGGACATATGGAATGAGCGTGAGGGGCTTGGGGCATATGGAATGAGCGTGAGGGGTTTGGGGCATATGGAATGAGTCTGAGGGGCTTGGGGCATATGAATGAGTGTGAGGGGCTTGGGGCATATGGAATGAGCGTGAGGGGCTTGGGGCATATGGAATGAGTGTGAGGGTATTCAGGCATGTGGAATGGGTGTGAGGGGTTTGGGCATATGGAATGAGCGTGAGGGGTTTGGGTTATGTGGAATGAGCGTGAGGGGCTCGGGGCATATGGAATGATCGTGAGGGGCTTGTGGCATATAGAATGAGCGTGAGGGGCTTGTGGCATATGGACTGAGTGTGAGGGGATTCAGGCATGCGGAATGGGTGTGAGGGCTTGGGGCATATGGAATGAGCATTAGGGCTTGGGGCATATGGAATGAGCGTGAGGGGCTTGGGGCATATGGAATGAGTGTGAGGGGATTCAGGCATGTGAAATGGGTGTGAGGGTCTTGGGGCATATGGAATGAGAGCGAGGGGCTTGGGGCATATGGAATGAGTCTGAGGGGCTTGGGGCATATGGAATGAGCGTGAGGAGTTTGGGGCATATGGAATGAGCGTGAGGGGTTTGGGGCATATGGAATGAGCGTGAGGGGCTTGGGGCATTTGAAAGAGAGTGAGGGGCTTGTGGCATATGGAATGAGCGTGAGGGGCTGGTGGCATATGGAATGAGCATGAGGGACTGGGGGCATATGGAATGAGTGCGAGGGGCTTGGGGCATATGGAATGAGTCTGAGGGGCTTGGGGCATATGGAATGAGCGTGAGGAGTTTGGGGCATATGGAATGAGCGTGAGGGGTTTGGGGCATATGGAATGAGCGTGAGGGGCTTGGGGCATTTGAAAGAGAGTGAGGGGCTTGTGGCATATGGAATGAGCGTGAGGGGCTGGTGGCATATGGAATGAGCGTGAGGGGCTTGGGGCATATGAAATAAGTCTGAGGGGCTTGGGGCATATGAAATGAACATGAGGGGCTTGGGGCATATGGAATGAGTGTGAGGGGATTGGGGCATATGGAATAAATCTGGGGCTTGGGGCATATGGAATGAATCTGGGGGCATGGGGCATATGAACGAGCGTGAGGGGCTTGGGGCATATGGAATGAGTGTGAGCGGTTTGGGGCATATCAAATGAGCATGAGGGGCTTGATGCATATCGAATTAGTGTGAGGGACTGGGGGCATATGGAATGAGCGTGAGGGGCTTGGGGCATATGGAATGAGTGTGAGGGGTTTGGGGCATATCAAATGAGCGTGTGGGGCTTGGGGAATATCGAATGAGCGTGAGGGACTGGGGGCATATGGAATGAGTGTGAGGGGCTTGAGGCATATGGAATGAGCATGAGGGGATTGGGGCATATGGAATGAGTCTGAGGGGCTTGGGGCATATGAATGAGTGTGAGGGGCTTGGGGCATATGGAATGAGCGTGAGGGGTTTGGGGCATATGGAATGGGCGTGAGGGGCTTGGGGCATATGGAATAGGTCTGTGAGGCTTGGGGCATATGGATTGAGCATGAGGGGCTTGGGGCACATGGAATGAATCTGAGGGGCTTGGGGCATATGAATGAGCGTGAGGGGTTTGGGGCATATGGAATGAGCATGAGGGGCTTGGGGCATATGGAATGAGCATGAGGGGCTTGGGTCATATGGAATGAGCCTGAGGGACTTGGGGCATATGGAATGAGCGTGAGGGACTGGGGCATATGGAATGAGCATGAGGGGCTTGGGCATATGGAATAAGTCTGAGAGGCTTGGGGCATATGAATGAGCGTGAGGGTTTTAGGGCATATGGAATGAGCTTGAGGGGTATGGTGCATATGGAAAGAGTGTGAGGGGCTTGGGGCATATGCATGCAGTGAGGGGCTTGGGGCATATGGAATGAGCGTGAGGGGCTTGGGGCATATGGAATGAGCGCGAGGGGCTTGGGGCATATGGAATGAGCATGAGGGGCTTGGGGCAAATGGAATGAGTCTGAGAGGCTTGGGGCATATAGAATGAGCATGAGGGGCTTGGGGCATATGGAATGAGCGTGAGTGGCTTGGGGCATATGGAATGAGCGTGAGGGGCTCGGGGCATATGGAATGAGCATGAGGGGCTTGGGGCAAATGGAATGAGTCTGAGAGGCTTCAGCATTTGGAATGAGCGTGAGGGGCTTGGGGCATATGGAATGAGCGTGAGGGGTTTGGGGCATATGGAATGTGCGTGAGGGGCTTGGGGCATATGGAATGAGCACAGGGGGTTTGGGGCATATGGAATGAGTGCAAGGTGCTTGGGGCATATGGAATGAGCGTGAGGGACTGGGGGCATATGGAATTAGCGTGAGGGGCTTGGACATATGGAATGAGCATGAGGGACTGGGGGCATATGGAATGAGTGCAAGGGGCTTGGGGCATATGGAATGAGTCTGAGGGGCTTGGGGCATATGGAATGAGCGTGAGGAGTTTGGGGCATATGGAATGAGCGTGAGTAACTGGGGGGACATGGAATGAGTGTGAGGGTCTTGGGGCATATGGAATGAGCGTGAGGAGTTTGGGGCATATGGAATGAGCATGAGGGGTTTGGGGCATATGGAATGAGCGTGAGGGGTTTGGGGCATATGGAATGAGCGTGAGTAACTGGGGGGACATGGAATGAGTGTGAGGGTCTTGGGGCATATGGAATGAGCGTGAGGAGTTTGGGGCATATGGAATGAGCATGAGGGGTTTGGGGCATATGGAATGAGCGTGAGGGGCATGGGGCATATGGAATGAGTGTGAGGTGCTTGGGGCATATGGAATGAGCGTGAGGGGCTTGGGGCATATAGAATGAGTGTGAGGGGTTTGGGGCATATCGAATGAGCGTGAGGGGCTTGGGGCATATCGAATGAGCTTGAGGGACTGGGGACATATGGAATGAGCGTGAGGGGCTTGGGGCATGTGGAATGAGCGTGAGGGGCTTGGGGCATTTGAAAGAGAGTGAGGGGCTTGTGGCATATGGAATGAGCGTGAGGGGCTGGTGGCATATGGAATGAGCGTGAGGGGCTTGGGGCATATGAAATAAGTCTGAGGGGCTTGGGGCATATGAAATGAGCATGAGGGGCTTGGGGCATATGGAATGAGTGTGAGGGGATTGGGGCATATGGAATAAATCTGGGGCTTGGGGCATATGGAATGAATCTGGGGGGCATGGGGCATATGAACGAGCGTGAGGGGCTTGGGGCATATGGAATGAGTGTGAGCGGTTTGGGGCATATCAAATGAGCATGAGGGGCTTGATGCATATCGAATTAGTGTGAGGGACTGGGGGCATATGGAATGAGCGTGAGGGGCTTGGGGCATATGGAATGAGTGTGAGGGGTTTGGGGCATATCAAATGAGCGTGTGGGGCTTGGGGCATATCGAATGAGCGTGAGGGACTGGGGGCATATGGAATGAGTGTGAGGGGCTTGAGGCATATGGAATGAGCATGAGGGGATTGGGGCATATGGAATGAGTCTGAGGGGCTTGGGGCATATGAATGAGTGTGAGGGGCTTGGGGCATATGGAATGAGCGTGAGGGGTTTGGGGCATATGGAATGGGCGTGAGGGGCTTGGGGCATATGGAATAGGTCTGTGAGGCTTGGGGCATATGGATTGAGCATGAGGGGCTTGGGGCACATGGAATGAATCTGAGGGGCTTGGGGCATATGAATGAGCGTGAGGGGTTTGGGGCATATGGAATGAGCATGAGGGGCTTGGGGCATATGGAATGAGCATGAGGGGCTTGGGTCATATGGAATGAGTGTGAGGAACTGAGGGCATATGGAATGAGCGTGAAGGGTTTGGGGCATATGGAATGAGCGCAAGGGGCTTGGGGCATATGGAATGTGCATGAGGGTATTAGGGCATATGAATGAGCGTGTGTGGCTTGGGTCATATGAAATGAGCCTGAGGGGTTTGGGGCATATGGAATGTGCGTGAGGGGCTTGGGGCATATAGAATGAGCACGGGGGGTTTGGGGCATATGGAATGAGCGCAAGGTGCTTGGGGCATATGGAATGAGTGTGAGGGACTGGGGGCATATGGAATGAGCATGAGGGGCTTGGGCATATGGAATAAGTCTGAGAGGCTTGGGGCATATGAATGAGCGTGAGGGGCTTGGGGCATATGGAATGAGCGTGAGGTGCTTGGGGCATATGGAATGAGCGTGACAGGCTTGCGGCATATGGCATGAGCGTGAGGGACTATGGGCATATGGAATGAGCGTGAAGGGTTTGGGGCATATGGAATGAGTGTGAGAGGCTTGGGGCATATGAATGCAGTGAGGGGCTTGGGGCATATGGAATGAGCATGAGGGGCTTGGGGCATGTGGCATGAGCGTGAGGGACTGAGGGCATATGGAATGAGCGTGAAGGGTTTGGGGCATATGGAATGAGCGCAAGTGGCTTGGGGCATATGGAATGTGCGTGAGGGCTTGGGGCATGTGGAATGAGCGTGAGGGGATTAGCGCATATGAATGAGCATGTGTGGCTTGGGGCATATGGAATGAGCGTGAGGGGCTTGGGGCATATGAATGAGGGTGAGGGGCTTGGGGCATATGGAATGAGTGTGAGGGGTTTGGGGCATACGGAATGAGCGTGAGGGGTTTGGGGCATATGGAATGAGCGTGAGTAACTGGGGGGACATGGAATGAGTGTGAGGGTCTTGGGGCATATGGAATGAGCGTGAGGAGTTTGGGGCATATGGAATGAGCATGAGGGGTTTGGGGCATATGGAATGAGCGTGAGGGGCTTGGGGCATATGGAATGAGTGTGAGGTGCTTGGGGCATATGGAATGAGTGTGAGGGGCTTGGGGCATATAGAATGAGTGTGAGTGGTTTGGGGCATATCGAATGAGCGTGAGGGGCTTGGGGCATAGCGAATGAGCTTGAGGGACTGGGGACATATGGAATGAGCGTGAGGGGCTTGGGGCATATGGAATGAGCGTGAGGGGTTTGGGGCATATGGAATGAGTCTGAGGGGCTTGGGGCATATGAATGAGTGTGAGGGGCTTGGGGCATATGGAATGAGCGTGAGGGGCTTGGGGCATATGGAATGAGTGTGAGGGTATTCAGGCATGTGGAATGGGTGTGAGGGGTTTGGGCATATGGAATGAGCGTGAGGGGTTTGGGTTATGTGGAATGAGCGTGAGGGGCTCGGGGCATATGGAATGATCGTGAGGGGCTTGTGGCATATAGAATGAGCGTGAGGGGCTTGTGGCATATGGACTGAGTGTGAGGGGATTCAGGCATGCGGAATGGGTGTGAGGGCTTGGGGCATATGGAATGAGCATTAGGGCTTGGGGCATATGGAATGAGCGTGAGGGGCTTGGGGCATATGGAATGAGTGTGAGGGGATTCAGGCATGTGAAATGGGTGTGAGGGTCTTGGGGCATATGGAATGAGAGCGAGGGGCTTGGGGCATATGGAATGAGTCTGAGGGGCTTGGGGCATATGGAATGAGCGTGAGGAGTTTGGGGCATATGGAATGAGCGTGAGGGGTTTGGGGCATATGGAATGAGCGTGAGGGGCTTGGGGCATTTGAAAGAGAGTGAGGGGCTTGTGGCATATGGAATGAGCGTGAGGGGCTGGTGGCATATGGAATGAGCATGAGGGACTGGGGGCATATGGAATGAGTGCGAGGGGCTTGGGGCATATGGAATGAGTCTGAGGGGCTTGGGGCATATGGAATGAGCGTGAGGAGTTTGGGGCATATGGAATGAGCGTGAGGGGTTTGGGGCATATGGAATGAGCGTGAGGGGCTTGGGGCATTTGAAAGAGAGTGAGGGGCTTGTGGCATATGGAATGAGCGTGAGGGGCTGGTGGCATATGGAATGAGCGTGAGGGGCTTGGGGCATATGAAATAAGTCTGAGGGGCTTGGGGCATATGAAATGAACATGAGGGGCTTGGGGCATATGGAATGAGTGTGAGGGGATTGGGGCATATGGAATAAATCTGGGGCTTGGGGCATATGGAATGAATCTGGGGGCATGGGGCATATGAACGAGCGTGAGGGGCTTGGGGCATATGGAATGAGTGTGAGCGGTTTGGGGCATATCAAATGAGCATGAGGGGCTTGATGCATATCGAATTAGTGTGAGGGACTGGGGGCATATGGAATGAGCGTGAGGGGCTTGGGGCATATGGAATGAGTGTGAGGGGTTTGGGGCATATCAAATGAGCGTGTGGGGCTTGGGGAATATCGAATGAGCGTGAGGGACTGGGGGCATATGGAATGAGTGTGAGGGGCTTGAGGCATATGGAATGAGCATGAGGGGATTGGGGCATATGGAATGAGTCTGAGGGGCTTGGGGCATATGAATGAGTGTGAGGGGCTTGGGGCATATGGAATGAGCGTGAGGGGTTTGGGGCATATGGAATGGGCGTGAGGGGCTTGGGGCATATGGAATAGGTCTGTGAGGCTTGGGGCATATGGATTGAGCATGAGGGGCTTGGGGCACATGGAATGAATCTGAGGGGCTTGGGGCATATGAATGAGCGTGAGGGGTTTGGGGCATATGGAATGAGCATGAGGGGCTTGGGGCATATGGAATGAGCATGAGGGGCTTGGGTCATATGGAATGAGCCTGAGGAACTTGGGGCATATGGAATGAGCGTGAGGGACTGGGGCATATGGAATGAGCATGAGGGGCTTGGGCATATGGAATAAGTCTGAGAGGCTTGGGGCATATGAATGAGCGTGAGGGTTTTAGGGCATATGGAATGAGCTTGAGGGGTATGGTGCATATGGAAAGAGTGTGAGGGGCTTGGGGCATATGCATGCAGTGAGGGGCTTGGGGCATATGGAATGAGCGTGAGGGGCTTGGGGCATATGGAATGAGCGCGAGGGGCTTGGGGCATATGGAATGAGCATGAGGGGCTTGGGGCAAATGGAATGAGTCTGAGAGGCTTGGGGCATATAGAATGAGCATGAGGGGCTTGGGGCATATGGAATGAGCGTGAGTGGCTTGGGGCATATGGAATGAGCGTGAGGGGCTCGGGGCATATGGAATGAGCATGAGGGGCTTGGGGCAAATGGAATGAGTCTGAGAGGCTTCAGCATTTGGAATGAGCGTGAGGGGCTTGGGGCATATGGAATGAGCGTGAGGGGTTTGGGGCATATGGAATGTGCGTGAGGGGCTTGGGGCATATGGAATGAGCACAGGGGGTTTGGGGCATATGGAATGAGTGCAAGGTGCTTGGGGCATATGGAATGAGCGTGAGGGACTGGGGGCATATGGAATTAGCGTGAGGGGCTTGGACATATGGAATGAGCATGAGGGACTGGGGGCATATGGAATGAGTGCAAGGGGCTTGGGGCATATGGAATGAGTCTGAGGGGCTTGGGGCATATGGAATGAGCGTGAGGAGTTTGGGGCATATGTAATGAGCGTGAGGGGTTTGGGGCATATGGAATGAGCTTGAGGGGCTTGGGGCATTTGAAAGAGAGTGAGGGGCTTGGGGCATATGGAATGAGCGTGAGGGACTGGTGGCATATGGAATGAGCGTGAGGGGCTTGGGGCATATGAAATAAGTCTGAGGGGCTTGGGGCATATGGAATGAGCATGAGGGGCTTGGGGCATATGGAATGAGTGTGAGGGGATTGGGGCATATGGAATAAATCTGGAGCTTGGGGCATATGGAATGAGCATGAAGGGCATGGGGCATATGAACGAGCGTGAGGGGCTTGGGGCATATGGAATGAGTGTGAGCGGTTTGGGGCATATCAAATGAGCATGAGGGGCTTGATGCATATCGAATTAGTGTGAGGGACTGGGGGCATATGGAATGAGCGTGAGGTGCTTGGGGCATATGGAATGAGTGTGAGGGGTTTGGGGCATATCAAATGAGCGTGTGGGGCTTGGGGCATATCGAATGAGCGTGAGGGACTGGGGGCATATGGAATGAGTGTGAGGGGCTTGAGGCATATGGAATGAGCATAAGGGGATTGGGGCATATGGAATGAGTCTGAGGGGCTTGGGGCATATGAATGAGTGTGAGGGGCTTGGGGCATATGGAATGAGCGTGAGGGGTTTGGGGCATATGGAATGGGCGTGAGGGGCTTGGGGCATATGGAATAGGTCTGTGAGGCTTGGGGCATATGGAATGAGCATGAGGGGCTTGGAGCACATGGAATGAATCTGAGGGGCTTGGGGCATATGAATGAGCGTGAGGGGTTTGGGGCATATGGAATGAGCATGAGGGGCTTGGGGCATATGGAATGAAGATGAGGGACTGGGGGCATATGGAATGAGTGTGAGGGGCTTGAGGCATATGGAATGATCATGAGGGGTTTGGGGCATATGGAATGAGTCTGAGGGGCTTGGGGCATATAGAATGAGTCTGAGTGGCTTGGGGCATATGAATGAACGTGAGGGGTTTGGGGCATATGGAATGAGTGTGAGGGGATTCAGGCATGTGGAATGTGCATGAGGGGCTTGGGTCATATGAAATGAGTGTCAGGGGCTTGGGGCATGTGGAATGAGCGTGAGGGACTGAGGGCATATGGAATGAGCGCAAGGGGCTTGGGGCATATGGAATGTGCATGAGGGGCTGGGGGCATATGGAATAAGTCTGAAGGGCTTGGGGCATAAGGAATGAGCGTGAGGGACTGGGGGCATATGGAATGAGCATGCAGGGCTTGGGGCATATGGACTGAGTGTGAGGTGATTGGGGCATATGGAATAAATCTGAGGGGCTTGGGGCATATGGAATGAGTCTGGGGGCACGGGGCATATAAACGAGCGTGAGAGGCTTGGGGCATATGGAATAAGTGTGAGGGGTTTGGGGCATATCAAATGAGCATGAGGGGCTTGATGCATATCGAATTAGCGTGAGGGACTGGGGGCATATGGAATGAGTGTGAGGGGCTTGGGGCATATGGAATGAGTGTGAGGGGTTTGGGGCATATCAAATGAGCGTGTGGGGCTTGGGGCATATCGAATGAGCGTGAGGGACTGGGGCATATGGAATGAGTGTGAGGGGCTTGAGGCATATGGAATGAGCATGAGGGGTTTGGGGCATATGGAATGAGTCTGAGGGGCTTGGGGCATATGGAATGAGCGTGAGGGTTTTGGGGCATATGGAATGAGCGTGAGGGGTTTGGGGAATATGGAATAGGTCTGTGAGGCTTGGGGCATATGGAATGAGCATGAAGGGCTTGGGGCATATGGAATGAGTCTGAGGGGCATGGGGCATATGAATGAGCGTGAGGGGTTTGTGGCATATGGAATGAGCATGAGGGGCTTGGGACATATGGAATGAGTGTGAGGGGCTTTGGTCATATGGAATGAGCGCAAGGTGCTTGGGGCATATGGAATGAGTGTGAGGGACTGAGGGCATATGGAATGAGCTTCAGGGGCTTGGGGCATATGGAATGAGTGTCAGGGACTCGGGGCATATGGAATGAGCGTGAGGGACTGAGGGCATATGGAATTAGCTTGAGGGACTTGGGGCATATGAAATGAGCGTGAGGGACTGGGGGCATATGGAATAAGTCTGAGAGGCTTGGGGCATATGAATGAGCGTGAGGGGCTTGGGGCAAATGGAATGAGCTTAAAGGGTATGGGGCATATGGAAAGAGTGTGAGGGGCTTGGGGCATATGAATGCATTGAGGGGCTTGGGGCATTTGGAATGAGCGTGAGGTGCTTGGGGCATATGGAATGAGCGTGATGGGCTTGCGGCATATGGCATGAGCGTGAGGGACTATGGGCATATGGAATGAGCGTGAAGGGTTTGGGGCATATGGAATGAGTGTGAGAGGCTTGGGGCATATGGAATGAGCATGAGGGGCTTGGGGCATATGGAATGAGCGTGAGGGGCTTGGGGCATGTGGAATGAGCGTGAGGGACTGAGGGCATATGGAATGAGCGTGAAGGGTTTGGGGCATATGGAATGAGCGTGAGGGGATTAGGGCATATGAATGAGCATTTGTGGCTTGGGGCATATGGAATGAGCATGAGGTGCTTGGGGCATATGGAATTAGCGTGATGGACTGAGGGCATATGGAATGAGCGTGAGGGACTGGGGGCATATGGAATGAGTGTGAGGGGATTCAGGCATGTGGAATGAGCGTGAGGGGCTTGGGCATATGGAATGAGAGTGAGGGACTGAGGGCATATGGAATTAGCGTGAGGGACTTGGGGCATATGGAATGAGCGTGAGGGACCGGGGGCATATGGAATGAGCGTGAGGGGCTTGGGCATATGGAATAAGTCTGAGAGGCTTGGGACATATGAATGAGCGTGAGGGGCTTGGGGCATATGGAATGAGCTTGAGGGGTATGGTGCATATGGAAAGTGTGTGAGGGGCTTGGGGCATATGAATGCAGTGAGGGGCTTGGGGCATATGGAATGAGTGTGAGGGGCTTGGGGCATATGGAATGAGCATGAGGAGCTTGCGGCATATGGAATGAGTGTGAGGAACTGAGGGCATATGGAATGAGCGTGAAGGGTTTGGGCATATAGAATGAGCGTGAGGGGCTTGGGGCATATGGAATGAGCATGAGGGGCTTCGGGATATGGAATGAGCGTGAGGGGCTTGGGGCATGTGGAGTGAGCGTGAGGGACTGAGGGCATATGGAATGAGCGTGAAGGGTTTGGGGCATGTGGAATCAGCGCAATGGGCTTGGGGCATATGGAATGAGCATGAGGGGATTAGGGCATATGAATGAGCGTGTTTGGCTTGGGGCATATCGAATGAGCGTGAGGGGTTTGGGGCATATGGAATGAGCATGAGGGGCTTGGGACATATGGAATGAGTGTGAGGGGCTTTGGTCATATGGAATGAGCGCAAGGTGCTTGGGGCATATGGAATGAGTGTGAGGGACTGAGGGCATATGGAATGAGCTTCAGGGGCTTGGGGCATATGGAATGAGTGTCAGGGACTCGGGGCATATGGAATGAGCGTGAGGGACTGAGGGCATATGGAATTAGCTTGAGGGACTTGGGGCATATGAAATGAGCGTGAGGGACTGGGGGCATATGGAATAAGTCTGAGAGGCTTGGGGCATATGAATGAGCGTGAGGGGCTTGGGGCAAATGGAATGAGCTTAAAGGGTATGGGGCATATGGAAAGAGTGTGAGGGGCTTGGGGCATATGAATGCATTGAGGGGCTTGGGGCATTTGGAATGAGCGTGAGGTGCTTGGGGCATATGGAATGAGCGTGATGGGCTTGCGGCATATGGCATGAGCGTGAGGGACTATGGGCATATGGAATGAGCGTGAAGGGTTTGGGGCATATGGAATGAGTGTGAGAGGCTTGGGGCATATGGAATGAGCATGAGGGGCTTGGGGCATATGGAATGAGCGTGAGGGGCTTGGGGCATGTGGAATGAGCGTGAGGGACTGAGGGCATATGGAATGAGCGTGAAGGGTTTGGGGCATATGGAATGAGCGTGAGGGGATTAGGGCATATGAATGAGCATTTGTGGCTTGGGGCATATGGAATGAGCATGAGGTGCTTGGGGAATATGGAATTAGCGTGATGGACTGAGGGCATATGGAATGAGCGTGAGGGACTGGGGGCATATGGAATGAGTGTGAGGGGATTCAGGCATGTGGAATGAGCGTGAGGGGCTTGGGCATATGGAATGAGAGTGAGGGACTGAGGGCATATGGAATTAGCGTGAGGGACTTGGGGCATATGGAATGAGCGTGAGGGACCGGGGGCATATGGAATGAGCGTGAGGGGCTTGGGCATATGGAATAAGTCTGAGAGGCTTGGGACATATGAATGAGCGTGAGGGGCTTGGGGCATATGGAATGAGCTTGAGGGGTATGGTGCATATGGAAAGTGTGTGAGGGGCTTGGGGCATATGAATGCAGTGAGGGGCTTGGGGCATATGGAATGAGTGTGAGGGGCTTGGGGCATATGGAATGAGCATGAGGAGCTTGCGGCATATGGAATGAGCGTGAGGAACTGAGGGCATATGGAATGAGCGTGAAGGGTTTGGGCATATAGAATGAGTGTGAGGGGCTTGGGGCATATGAATGCAGTGAGGGGCTTGGGGCATATGGAATGAGCATGAGGGGCTTCGGGATATGGAATGAGCGTGAGGGGCTTGGGGCATGTGGAGTGAGCGTGAGGGACTGAGGGCATATGGAATGAGCGTGAAGGGTTTGGGGCATGTGGAATGAGCGCAATGGGCTTGGGGCATATGGAATGAGCATGAGGGGATTAGGGCATATGAATGAGCGTGTTTGGCTTGGGGCATATCGAATGAGCGTGAGGGGTTTGGGGCATATGGAATGTGTGTGAGGGGCTTGGGGCATATGGAATGAGCACAGGGGGTTTGGGGCATATGGAATGAGTGCAAGGTGCTTGGGGCATATGGAATGAGCATGAGGGACTGGGGGCATATGGAATGAGCGTGAGGGGCTTGGGGCATATGGAATGAGCATGAGGGACTGGGGGCATATGGAATGAGTGTGAGTGACTGGGGGCATATGGAATGAGCCTGAGGGACTTGGGGCATATGGAATGAGCGTGAGGGACTGGGGCATATGGAATGAGCATGAGGGGCTTGGGCATATGGAATAAGTCTGAGAGGCTTGGGGCATATGAATGAGCGTGAGGGGTTTAGGGCATATGGAATGAACGTGAGGGGTATGGTGCATATGGAAAGAGTGTGAGGGGCTTGGGGCATATGAATGCAGTGAGGGGCTTGGGGCATATGGAATGAGCGTGATGGGCTTGGGGCATATGGAATGAGCATGAGGGGCTTGGGGCAAATGGAATGAGTCTGAGAGGCTTGGGGCATATAGAATGAGCGTGAGGGGCTTGGGGCATATGGAATGAGCGTGAGGGGCTTGGGGCATATGGAATGAGCGTGAGGGGCTTGGGGCATATGGAATGAGCATGAGGGGCTTGGGGCAAATGGAATGAGTGTGAGAGACTGAGGGCATATGGAATGAGCTTCAGGGGCTTGGGGCATATGGAATGAGCGTGAGGGGTTTGGGGCATATGGAATGTGCGTGAGGGGCTTGGGGAATATGGAATGAGCACAGGGGGTTTGGGGCATATGGAATGAGTGCAAGGTGCTTGGGGCATATGGAATGAGCGTGAGGGACTGGGGGCATATGGAATTAGCGTGAGGGGCTTGGGGCATATGGAATGAGCATGAGGGACTGGGGGCATATGGAATGAGTGCGAGGGGCTTGGGGCATATGGAATGAGTCTGAGGGGCTTGGGGCATATGGAATGAGCGTGAGGAGTTTGGGGCATATGGAATGAGCGTGAGGGGTTTGGGGCATATGGAATGAGCGTGAGGGGCTTGGGGCATTTGAAAGAGAGTGAGGGGCTTGTGGCATATGGAATGAGCGTGAGGGGCTGGTGGCATATGGAATGAGCGTGAGGGGATTGGGGCATATGGAATAAATCTGGGGCTTGGGGCATATGGAATGAATCTGGGGGGCATGGGGCATATGAACGAGCGTGAGGGGCTTGAGGCATATGGAATGAGTGTGAGCGGTTTGGGGCATATCAAATGAGCATGAGGGGCTTGATGCATATCGAATTAGTGTGAGGGACTGGGGGCATATGGAATGAGCGTGAGGGGCTTGGGGCATATGGAATGAGTGTGAGGGGTTTGGGGCATATCAAATGAGCGTGTGGGGCTTGGGGCATATCGAATGAGCGTGAGGGACTGGGGGCATATGGAATGAGTGTGAGGGGCTTGAGGCATATGGAATGAGCATGAGAGGATTGGGGCATATGGAATGAGTCTGAGGGGCTTGGGGCATATGAATGAGTGTGAGGGGCTTGGGGCATATGGAATGAGCGTGAGGGGTTTGGGGCATATGGAATGGGCGTGAGGGGCTTGGGGCATATGGAATAGGTCTGTGAGGCTTGGGGCATATGGATTGAGCATGAGGGGCTTGGGGCACATGGAATGAATCTGAGGGGCTTGGGGCATATGAATGAGCGTGAGGGGTTTGGGGCATATGGAATGAGCATGAGGGGCTTGGGGCATATGGAATGAGCATGAGGGGCTTGGGTCATATGGAATGAGCGTGAGGAACTGAGGGCATATGGAATGAGCGTGAAGGGTTTGGGGCATATGGAATGAGCGCAAGGGGCTTGGGCCATATGGAATGTGCATGAGGGTATTAGGGCATATGAATGAGCGTGTGTGGCTTGGGTCATATGAAATGAGCCTGAGGGGTTTGGGGCATATGGAATGTGCGTGAGGGGCTTGGGGCATATAGAATGAGCACGGGGTGTTTGGGGCATATGGAATGAGCGCAATGTGCTTGGGGCATATGGAATGAGTGTGAGGGACTGGGGGCATATGGAATGAGCATGAGGGGCTTGGGCATATGGAATAAGTCTGAGAGGCTTGGGGCATATGAATGAGCGTGAGGGGCTTGGGGCATATGGAATGAGCGTGAGGTGCTTGGGGCATATGGAATGAGCGTGACAGGCTTGCGGCATATGGCATGAGCGTGAGGGACTATGGGCATATGGAATGAGCGTGAAGGGTTTGGGGCATATGGAATGAGTGTGAGAGGCTTGGGGCATATGAATGCAGTGAGGGGCTTGGGGCATATGGAATGAGCATGAGGGGCTTGGGGCATGTGGCATGAGCGTGAGGGACTGAGGGCATATGGAATGAGCGTGAAGGGTTTGGGGCATATGGAATGAGCGCAAGTGGCTTGGGGCATATGGAATGTGCGTGAGGGCTTGGGGCATGTGGAATGAGCGTGAGGGGATTAGCGCATATGAATGAGCATGTGTGGCTTGGGGCATATGGAATGAGCGTGAGGGGCTTGGGGCATATGAATGAGGGTGAGGGGCTTGGGGCATATGGAATGAGTGTGAGGGGTTTGGGGCATACGGAATGAGCGTGAGGGGTTTGGGGCATATGGAATGAGCGTGAGTAACTGGGGGGACATGGAATGAGTGTGAGGGTCTTGGGGCATATGGAATGAGCGTGAGGAGTTTGGGGCATATGGAATGAGCATGAGGGGTTTGGGGCATATGGAATGAGCGTGAGGGGCATGGGGCATATGGAATGAGTGTGAGGTGCTTGGGGCATATGGAATGAGCGTGAGGGGCTTGGGGCATATAGAATGAGTGTGAGGGGTTTGGGGCATATCGAATGAGCGTGAGGGGCTTGGGGCATATCGAATGAGCTTGAGGGACTGGGGACATATGGAATGAGCGTGAGGGGCTTGGGGCATGTGGAATGAGCGTGAGGGGCTTGGGGCATTTGAAAGAGAGTGAGGGGCTTGTGGCATATGGAATGAGCGTGAGGGGCTGGTGGCATATGGAATGAGCGTGAGGGGCTTGGGGCATATGAAATAAGTCTGAGGGGCTTGGGGCATATGAAATGAGCATGAGGGGCTTGGGGCATATGGAATGAGTGTGAGGGGATTGGGGCATATGGAATAAATCTGGGGCTTGGGGCATATGGAATGAATCTGGGGGGCATGGGGCATATGAACGAGCGTGAGGGGCTTGGGGCATATGGAATGAGTGTGAGCGGTTTGGGGCATATCAAATGAGCATGAGGGGCTTGATGCATATCGAATTAGTGTGAGGGACTGGGGGCATATGGAATGAGCGTGAGGGGCTTGGGGCATATGGAATGAGTGTGAGGGGTTTGGGGCATATCAAATGAGCGTGTGGGGCTTGGGGCATATCGAATGAGCGTGAGGGACTGGGGGCATATGGAATGAGTGTGAGGGGCTTGAGGCATATGGAATGAGCATGAGGGGATTGGGGCATATGGAATGAGTCTGAGGGGCTTGGGGCATATGAATGAGTGTGAGGGGCTTGGGGCATATGGAATGAGCGTGAGGGGTTTGGGGCATATGGAATGGGCGTGAGGGGCTTGGGGCATATGGAATAGGTCTGTGAGGCTTGGGGCATATGGATTGAGCATGAGGGGCTTGGGGCACATGGAATGAATCTGAGGGGCTTGGGGCATATGAATGAGCGTGAGGGGTTTGGGGCATATGGAATGAGCATGAGGGGCTTGGGGCATATGGAATGAGCATGAGGGGCTTGGGTCATATGGAATGAGTGTGAGGAACTGAGGGCATATGGAATGAGCGTGAAGGGTTTGGGGCATATGGAATGAGCGCAAGGGGCTTGGGGCATATGGAATGTGCATGAGGGTATTAGGGCATATGAATGAGCGTGTGTGGCTTGGGTCATATGAAATGAGCCTGAGGGGTTTGGGGCATATGGAATGTGCGTGAGGGGCTTGGGGCATATAGAATGAGCACGGGGGGTTTGGGGCATATGGAATGAGCGCAAGGTGCTTGGGGCATATGGAATGAGTGTGAGGGACTGGGGGCATATGGAATGAGCATGAGGGGCTTGGGCATATGGAATAAGTCTGAGAGGCTTGGGGCATATGAATGAGCGTGAGGGGCTTGGGGCATATGGAATGAGCGTGAGGTGCTTGGGGCATATGGAATGAGCGTGACAGGCTTGCGGCATATGGCATGAGCGTGAGGGACTATGGGCATATGGAATGAGCGTGAAGGGTTTGGGGCATATGGAATGAGTGTGAGAGGCTTGGGGCATATGAATGCAGTGAGGGGCTTGGGGCATATGGAATGAGCATGAGGGGCTTGGGGCATGTGGCATGAGCGTGAGGGACTGAGGGCATATGGAATGAGCGTGAAGGGTTTGGGGCATATGGAATGAGCGCAAGTGGCTTGGGGCATATGGAATGTGCGTGAGGGCTTGGGGCATGTGGAATGAGCGTGAGGGGATTAGCGCATATGAATGAGCATGTGTGGCTTGGGGCATATGGAATGAGCGTGAGGGGCTTGGGGCATATGAATGAGGGTGAGGGGCTTGGGGCATATGGAATGAGTGTGAGGGGTTTGGGGCATACGGAATGAGCGTGAGGGGTTTGGGGCATATGGAATGAGCGTGAGTAACTGGGGGGACATGGAATGAGTGTGAGGGTCTTGGGGCATATGGAATGAGCGTGAGGAGTTTGGGGCATATGGAATGAGCATGAGGGGTTTGGGGCATATGGAATGAGCGTGAGGGGCTTGGGGCATATGGAATGAGTGTGAGGTGCTTGGGGCATATGGAATGAGCGTGAGGGGCTTGGGGCATATAGAATGAGTGTGAGTGGTTTGGGGCATATCGAATGAGCGTGAGGGGCTTGGGGCATATCGAATGAGCTTGAGGGACTGGGGACATATGGAATGAGCGTGAGGGGCTTGGGGCATATGGAATGAGCGTGAGGGGTTTGGGGCATATGGAATGAGTCTGAGGGGCTTGGGGCATATGAATGAGTGTGAGGGGCTTGGGGCATATGGAATGAGCGTGAGGGGCTTGGGGCATATGGAATGAGTGTGAGGGTATTCAGGCATGTGGAATGGGTGTGAGGGGTTTGGGCATATGGAATGAGCGTGAGGGGTTTGGGTTATGTGGAATGAGCGTGAGGGGCTCGGGGCATATGGAATGATCGTGAGGGGCTTGTGGCATATAGAATGAGCGTGAGGGGCTTGTGGCATATGGACTGAGTGTGAGGGGATTCAGGCATGCGGAATGGGTGTGAGGGCTTGGGGCATATGGAATGAGCATTAGGGCTTGGGGCATATGGAATGAGCGTGAGGGGCTTGGGGCATATGGAATGAGTGTGAGGGGATTCAGGCATGTGAAATGGGTGTGAGGGTCTTGGGGCATATGGAATGAGAGCGAGGGGCTTGGGGCATATGGAATGAGTCTGAGGGGCTTGGGGCATATGGAATGAGCGTGAGGAGTTTGGGGCATATGGAATGAGCGTGAGGGGTTTGGGGCATATGGAATGAGCGTGAGGGGCTTGGGGCATTTGAAAGAGAGTGAGGGGCTTGTGGCATATGGAATGAGCGTGAGGGGCTGGTGGCATATGGAATGAGCATGAGGGACTGGGGGCATATGGAATGAGTGCGAGGGGCTTGGGGCATATGGAATGAGTCTGAGGGACTTGGGGCATATGGAATGAGCGTGAGGAGTTTGGGGCATATGGAATGAGCGTGAGGGGTTTGGGGCATATGGAATGAGCGTGAGGGGCTTGGGGCATTTGAAAGAGAGTGAGGGGCTTGTGGCATATGGAATGAGCGTGAGGGGCTGGTGGCATATGGAATGAGCGTGAGGGGCTTGGGGCATATGAAATAAGTCTGAGGGGCTTGGGGCATATGAAATGAACATGAGGGGCTTGGGGCATATGGAATGAGTGTGAGGGGATTGGGGCATATGGAATAAATCTGGGGCTTGGGGCATATGGAATGAATCTGGGGGCATGGGGCATATGAACGAGCGTGAGGGGCTTGGGGCATATGGAATGAGTGTGAGCGGTTTGGGGCATATCAAATGAGCATGAGGGGCTTGATGCATATCGAATTAGTGTGAGGGACTGGGGGCATATGGAATGAGCGTGAGGGGCTTGGGGCATATGGAATGAGTGTGAGGGGTTTGGGGCATATCAAATGAGCGTGTGGGGCTTGGGGAATATCGAATGAGCGTGAGGGACTGGGGGCATATGGAATGAGTGTGAGGGGCTTGAGGCATATGGAATGAGCATGAGGGGATTGGGGCATATGGAATGAGTCTGAGGGGCTTGGGGCATATGAATGAGTGTGAGGGGCTTGGGGCATATGGAATGAGCGTGAGGGGTTTGGGGCATATGGAATGGGCGTGAGGGGCTTGGGGCATATGGAATAGGTCTGTGAGGCTTGGGGCATATGGATTGAGCATGAGGGGCTTGGGGCACATGGAATGAATCTGAGGGGCTTGGGGCATATGAATGAGCGTGAGGGGTTTGGGGCATATGGAATGAGCATGAGGGGCTTGGGGCATATGGAATGAGCATGAGGGGCTTGGGTCATATGGAATGAGCGTGAGGAACTGAGGGCATATGGAATGAGCGTGAAGGGTTTGGGGCATATGGAATGAGCGCAAGGGGCTTGGGGCATATGGAATGTGCATGAGGGTATTAGGGCATATGAATGAGCGTGTGTGGCTTGGGTCATATGAAATGAGCCTGAGGGGTTTGGGGCATATGGAATGTGCGTGAGGGGCTTGGGGCATATAGAATGAGCACGGGGGGTTTGGGGCATATGGAATGAGCGCAAGGTGCTTGGGGCATATGGAATGAGTGTGAGGGACTGGGAGAATATGGAATGAGCATGAGGGGCTTGGGCATATGGAATAAGTCTGAGAGGCTTGGGGCATATGAATGAGCGTGAGGGGCTTGGGGCATATGGAATGAGCGTGAGGTGCTTGGGGCATATGGAATGAGCGTGACAGGCTTGCGGCATATGGCATGAGCGTGAGGGACTATGGGCATATGGAATGAGCGTGAAGGGTTTGGGGCATATGGAATGAGTGTGAGAGGCTTGGGGCATATGAATGCAGTGAGGGGCTTGGGGCATATGGAATGAGCATGAGGGGCTTGGGGCATGTGGCATGAGCGTGAGGGACTGAGGGCATATGGAATGAGCATGAAGGGTTTGGGGCATATGGAATGAGCGCAAGTGGCTTGGGGCATATGGAATGTGCGTGAGGGCTTGGGGCATGTGGAATGAGCGTGAGGGGATTAGCGCATATGAATGAGCATGTGTGGCTTGGGGCATATGGAATGAGCGTGAGGGGCTTGGGGCATATGAATGAGGGTGAGGGGCTTGGGGCATATGGAATGAGTGTGAGGGGTTTGGGGCATACGGAATGAGCGTGAGGGGTTTGGGGCATATGGAATGAGCGTGAGTAACTGGGGGGACATGGAATGAGTGTGAGGGTCTTGGGGCATATGGAATGAGCGTGAGGAGTTTGGGGCATATGGAATGAGCATGAGGGGTTTGGGGCATATGGAATGAGCGTGAGGGGCTTGGGGCATATGGAATGAGTGTGAGGTGCTTGGGGCATATGGAATGAGCGTGAGGGGCTTGGGGCATATAGAATGAGTGTGAGGGGTTTGGGGCATATCGAATGAGCGTGAGGGGCTTGGGGCATATCGAATGAGCTTGAGGGACTGGGGACATATGGAATGAGCGTGAGGGGCTTGGGGCATATGGAATGAGCGTGAGGGGTTTGGGGTATATGGAATGAGTCTGAGGGGCTTGGGGCATATGAATGAGTGTGAGGGGCTTGGGGCATATGGAATGAGCGTGAGGGGCTTGGGGCATATGGAATGAGTGTGAGGGTATTCAGGCATGTGGATGGGTGTGAGGGGTTTGGGGCATATGGAATGAGCGTGAGGGGTTTGGGGTATGTGGAATGAGCGTGAGGGGCTCGGGGCATATGGAATGATCGTGAGGGGCTTGTGGCATATAGAATGAGCGTGAGGGGCTTGTGGCATATGGACTGAGTGTGAGGGGATTCAGGCATGCGGAATGGGTGTGAGGGCTTGGGGCATATGGAATGAGCATGAGGGGCTTGGGGCATATGGAATGAGCGTGAGGGGCTTGGGGCATATGGAATGAGTGTGAGGGGATTCAGGCATGTGAAATGGGTGTGAGGGTCTTGGGGCATATGGAATGAGTGTGAGGGGTTTCAGGGATGTGGAGGAATGGGTGTGAGGGTCTTGGGGCATATGGAATGAGTGTGAGGGGATTCAGGCATGTGGAGGAATGAGTGTGAGGGGCTTGGGGCATATGGAATGAGCGTGAGGGGCTCAGGGCATATGGAATGATCGTGAGGGGCTTGGGGCATATGGAATGAGCGTGAGGGGCTCGGGGCATATAGAATGATCATGAGGGGCTTGGGGCATATGGAATGAGCGTGAGGGGCTTGGGGCATATGGAATGAGCGTGAGGGGCTTGGGGCATATGGAATGAGTGTGAGGGGATTCAGGCATGCGGAATGGGTGTGAGGGTCTTGGGGCATATGGAATGAGTGTGAGGGGATTCAGGAATGTGGAGGACTGGGTGTGAGGGGCTTGGGGCATATGGAATGAGTGTGTGGGGATTCAGGCATGTGGAGGAATGGGTGTGAGGGTCTTGGGGCATATGGAATGAGTGTGTGGGGATTCAGGCATGTGGAATGGGTGTGAGGGGCTTGGGGCATATGGAATGAGCGTGAGGGGCTTGGGGCATATGGAATGAGTGTGAGGGGTTTGGGGCATATGGAATGAGTGAGGGGATTGGGGCATATGGAATGAGCATGAGGGGCTTGGGGCATATGGAATGAGCATGAGGGACTTGGGGCATATGGAATAAGTCTGAGGGGCTCTGGGCATATGGAATGAGTCTGAGGGGCTTGGGGCATATGAATGAGGGTGTGGGGCTTGGGGCATATGGAATGAGTGTGAGGGGTTTGGGGCATACGGAATGAGCGTGAGGGGTTTGGGGCATATGGAATGAGCGTGAGGAACTGGGGGGACATGGAATGAGTGTGAGGGTCTTGGGGCATATGGAATGAGCGTGAGGAGTTTGGGGCATATGGAATGAGCATGAGGGGTTTGGGGCATATGGAATGAGCGTGAGGGGCTTGGGGCATATGAAAGAGCGTGAGGGGCTTGGGGCATATGGAATAAGTCTGAGGGGCTTGGGGCATATGGATTGAGCATGTGGGGCTTGGGGCATATGGAATAAGTCTGAGGGGCTTGGGCCATATGGAATGAGCGTGAGCGGCGTGGGGCATATGGAATGAGCGTGAGGGACTGGGGCATATGGGATGAGCATGAGGGGCTTGGTCATATGGAATACGTCTGAGGGGCTTGGGGCATATGAATTAGCGTGAGGGGCTTGGGGCATATGGAATGAGCTTGAGGGGTATGGGGCATATGGAAAGAGTGTGAGGGGCTTGGGGCTCATGAATGCAGTGAGGGGCTTGGGGCATATGGAATTAGTGTGAGGGGCTTGGTGCATATGGAATGAGCGTGAGGGGCTTGGGGCATATGAAATGAGCGTGAGGGGCTTGGTGCATATGGAATAAGCGTGAGGGGCTTGGGGCATATGAAATGAGCGTGAGGGGCTTGGGGCATATGGAATGAGTGTGAGGGGCTTGGGGCATATGGAATAAGTCTGAGGGGCTTGGGGCATATGGAATGAGTCTGAGGGGCTTGGGGCATATGAATGAGCTTGAGGGGCTTGGGGCATATGGAATGAGTGTGAGGGTTTTGGGGCATATCGAATGAGCGTGAGGGGCTTGGGGCATATCGAATGAGCTTGAGGGACTGGGGACATATGGAATGAGCGTGAGGGGCTTGGGGCATATGGAATGAGTGTGAGGGGATTCAGGCATGTGGAATGGGTGTGAGGGGTTTGGGGCATATGGAATGAGCGTGAGGGGTTTGGGGTATGTGGAATGAGCGTGAGGGGCTCGGGGCATATGGAATGATCGTGAGGGGCTTGTGGCATATGGAATGAGCGTGAGGGACTTTGGGCATATGGAATGAGCGTGAGGGGCTTGGGGCATATGAAATGAGCGTGAGGGGCTTGGGGCATATGGAATGAGTGTGAGGGGCTTGGGGCATGTGGAATAATTCTGAGGGGCTTGGGGCATATGGAATGAGTCTGAGGGGCTTGGGGCATATGAATGAGCGTGAGGGGCTTGGGGCATATGGAATGAGTGTGAGGGGTTTGGGGCATATCGAATGAGTGTGAGGGGCTTGGGGCATATCGAATGAGCTTGAGGGACTGGGGACATATGGAATGAGAGTGAGGGGCTTGGGGCATATGGAATGAGCGTGAGGGGTTTGGCGCATATGGAATGAGTGTGAGGGTATTCAGGCATGTTGAATGGGTGTGAGGGGTTTGGGGCATATGAATGAGTGTGAAGGGCTTGGGGCATATGGAATGAGCGTGAGGGGCTTGGGGCATATGGAATGAGTGTGAGGGTATTCAGGCATGTGGAATGGGTGTGAGGTGTTTGGGGCATATGGAATGAGCGTGAGGGGTTTGGGGTATGTGGAATCAGCGTGAGGGGCTCGGGGCATATGGAATGATCGTGAGGGGCTTGTGGCATATGGAATGAGCGTGAGGGGCTTGGGGCATATGGACTGAGTGTGAGGGGATTCAGGCATACGGAATGGGTGTGAGGGCTTGGGGCATATGGAATGAGCGTGAGGGGCTTGGGGCATATGGAATGAGCGTGAGGGGCTTGGGGCATATGGAATGAGTGTGAGGGGATTCAGGCATGTGAAATGGGTGTGAGGGTCTTGGGGCATATGGAATGAGTGTGAGGGGATTCAGGCATTTGGAGGAATGGGTGTGAGGGGCTTGGGGCATATGGAATGAGTGTGTGGGGATTCAGGCATGTGGAGGAATGGGTGTGAGGGGCTTGGGGCATATGGAATGAGTGTGTGGGGATTCAGGCATGTGGAATGGGTGTGAGTGACTGAGGGCATATGGGAAGATATGAGCACCTGGGTGGAACTCCGCGTGCTGCACTTGTCCTACGTCCGTGCCTCTTACAGGCAGGCTGCTGTGAACTGGCTCTTGTGCCTGCCACTATGATGGCTTGAGGCAGATAAAATTTAGAGAATTAAAAGGGGCCCATAGTGCAACAATCTTAGATGAAACACAGTGCTCCCATAATGCCCCAAGATGTCAGGTGTGACTGCCTTGAAAGATAACACAAGCCCACCAGCATTATACTGATGCAGGCGGTCACAGGTCGCGTGCATGTTCACCATTTTACACGAGAAGTGTACCTGCAACTGTGGAAAGACTGCAGGTTCCCCCTAAACAATGATTGCTGCTTTGATACTCTATGACCAGAAGGTTTCCATGAGTACTGTACTACAGGTTTGAGGGTTGAACATGTTTGTGTTTGTGGCTGCATTTGTCACCTTATCACCAAACGTCTGAAAACGATTCTGTTTTTCTCTCACCTCCCACAAGTTTGTCCCCGTGATAACCTCTGCCTTGGAGACGCACTTCCCAGAAGGCTGCGGGGTGGAGGTCATTGCAGAGCCCGGAAGGTACTATGTAGAGTCAGCCTTCCTCCTGGTCGCCAACATCATCGGCAAGAAGAACGGATTCCCGGCAACTGGTTTTGCCTGCAAAGGTAAGGGACTCAGAAGGTAGCTGTTCCACCGGCTCTTCAGCGGCGGGCTTACCTGAACAGGTCATGGCCCCAGGATAGGCCAGCGTACCGGCAGTGGCGCCCCCATACATTTTCATAGGGGTTCGATTGATAAGACCAAATTAAATCTTGGGGTGGCACACCAAAACAAACACATAACTGAATTTCAGGAAATCTATTATGTTTATGTAGTATGTAGTCCAGTTGAAAACGATGTATATATGAGAGTTAAGGAATTGCATATTGATATAGTTCCATTTATTATTTAACAATTATCTAATTAATGTATCTGATGCACATAGACTAATACCAGTATCACATTCAAGCATGCACACAATCCCAAAATACGGCCCACGAGACAGCAACGTCTAAAAATCCTTGTGCTACAAGCCACACATTCCACACACATACATCACAAAATAAATTAAATTACAACACTTGGTACCACTAACAGGGAATCCACATAGTTTCTCCTCTTGTATTCACGCACAGCCCATCCAAAGACCACAGCGCAAAGACATGTGATATGCCATATGGGCAACTAGTCATCGTAAATTCACTGAACATAACGCAAATGTTGCCACCGCACCAGGACGAGCCCAGTCAAATCTGAGTGGCCTCTCAGGTAGATGTACTCAGTGTACACGGTAAGTGTGGAGCCACTAAAGACCCAGCGAGCAGAGAATGTTCCACGTGAAGTAAAGATCGTGGGTGAGAACAGCTGAATTATCCTGTTTTGTGGAAAGGGAGAGTTGCAGAAACGGAACACAGAATGACGAGCCTGGGAATAACACCTCCAGCCAAGTTCTTGGACAGTCCGGGAGATCCCATTACATAGAGGGAAGACTTGTTCAAGTTTTATTTACTAGCAATGGGTGGCAACACATTTTCGGATGGACGTAACCATACCACATTAATGAACTGCTCGGGCAAAGAGGCAGTAAGTGTTATTAAGAATACCCCGGATCCACTTCCAAGGTATAAAAGCAGTGGTCACTAAGAAGAATACAGCTCCAGGTGCTCGAGGAAGTTAAACAGTGGGAACAAGCTTCAAATACGCTGGTTTCCTGTATGAAATTATAGGACACACGGGGCCTCATTACGGGTCGGGCGGTCCGGAATTAACAGTGGCGGTAAAACCGCCGCCACCGTTGTTTCCGGACCGCCCGATCCCGAGTCCTGCAGGCGGGAGGTGATGTTCCCGCCAGGTCTGACCTGGCGGGTTTAACACCGCCCGCCTGCAGGCGGATGTGGAAACACCAGCACCATCACGAGATGGTGCCGGTGTTTCCACTTCCCCATTCCCATTGAGTCCTACGGGACTCAATGGGAATGGGGATTAACACCATTCTGCCTCCGTGACTCCCGGGACACCGGGGCTGTAATGCCCTGGTAATTCCGGGAGGAACGGAGGCGGAATGGTAATACGAGTCCCGAGGTAACAAGGCGGTTTTACCGCCGCGGTTACCGCCGGACTCGTAATGAGGCCCATTGTGTCGCATCCAGATTGTTCAGCAATAAAAGGGGTGTGCTGGAAATACAGCAGGAGAGGAAAGTTTGCTAAAGTGTCTCGATCATATCATTCAGGGAGGAAGCAACCCTGGAGCGAAAGCTTAAGTGAACATAGTGAACATGGATGAGGCAAGAGAATATTCTATGGTAGTGGTCAGGGGAGTGTCCAGCATTGCAAGAGTGGGGGGCCGAACAACTAAAAAAGTCGTGCGACTTTCCCCCCCCCAAATGCAGTGCGCACAATTCCATATGGTCTCATTTGCACCCCCAATCCACCCACACCTGCCCCAATCTACTTTTTTTTAACATTAGTGGCAGATGGCATCTTAACATATAACAAAGAAAGGGAAATTTCAGACTCATTACAGATGCAGGGAACTCATCTATTAGAGCTCTGTCCAGGCGCTCTGGGGCAAAATACATGCAAACCTCCAAATGTGCACATGGATTGCACCAACAGAAGTGACTTCACAGAAAAGGACATTTCATGGAGTATCATCAGTCTTTGATACTTGGAGGCACCATGGAAGTCCAAAACAAAAAGGGGGTGCCTGTAATAAGTCCATAGTCCTCCAGGTAATAATACAGAGGGAAATATAAAGCACATGGACTAGTAGACGGAGGATGACCACACACAACACTCTTCACCGCTTCATTTGTGTAGTGCTTTATATGGAAGTGCCCTTAGAATAAGTTGCCATAAGCAAGCACTTGCTACCACTCCTAAAGATATCCAAATCATGACAGCTTTGATGAAATAGAAACAACTGTACACATGTATTAAGTAAAATGCATATCAGAAACACTAATTTTAATTCAACAACAAAATAAATCCTCTACCTCTGGTGATGGCCAACCGAAGACGTAAAGCACTGGCCAGACCCAGCCAAATTGTTCCTAAAAGCCTTTTGCGCACAACAACCTACATGCAACCGAGCCGAGGAAGACATGAGGAGGCTTTAAACTTGCAGGGTTGGGGCTCAATCGGAGCGGGGATACAGGTCCTGTGGTGGTTTGGAAGTGCTGAGTTTCAGGAAGAGTGGCAGCAAGCATTGGAAGCTGCCATCTTTGGAAGAAGTGCTGAGAGGAGGTGGTCCCTCGTGTGGAGGGTGGAAGTCCAGAAGGGCCTGATGTCCTGAAGCGCAGGATCAGGTGTGGTAGGCCTTGCAAAAAAGTAAACTTTTTAGTTCTGTCCTGAAGCTGAGAGAGTTGGGCAAGGAGTGAATGTACTAGGTTATTCAAAGAGGGAATATTGTGAGGTTGTACAAAATGTGAATATACAGGCGTTAGGCAAACTGGGAGTATTAATGGATGGTCACATTTCGACTGTACATCATGTTGCATATTTTACTGAGATTGTCAACAGGGAAAATTCTTGGTTTTCAAGGATAGTTGTCAACATGTACGTTTACTGGGACTGTCAAACTATGTTTTTGAAACCTGAGTGTATTCTGGAATTGTGCAAGGTAGAAATGGACTGGTATGTTACAAATGTCAAAAGGGTAGCATATTGGGAATATACTGGGATTGGGCAGACTGGACATATGCCAGCATTGAGGAACATTGGAATGTCAAACTGGGTATATACCAGGATTTTCCAAACTGTGCCTATGCTTTTAATGCCATACTGGTTGTATACTGGAATTGTCATACCATTATTATAAAAACTGTGATTGCTCTGTGTATCTTTGCAATACACTGGAATTGTGCAACGTTTGCGTGTATTGGGATTTTAAAACTGGCAAAATGTGGGCCTAATGACGCTGTACAAACTGGGAATGCACTGGGATTGTGGGATTTATAGAAATGATTAACATGTAGACTTATGTTTTAGGAGTCCACATGCAGCAATTAGAAATTAGACAAGTCTTAACCTGAGGACTGATAAATTGTCTAGTCACTATCTCTATGCACTCTTCACAGGTAAGATAAACACATTAAAAAGGAGCGCCTGCTACCTTTTGTGAAATATTTGTAAGGATATTAGGGTTTGTCACCGTAAGTTACCTGGGGGCAACCAGACATGGGGCCTCATTACACGGTAGGCAGTAAACCATGGCGCTATTAGCGCCATGGTTCATGCCGGTAATTTACCGGCACCGCCTTGGCGGAAAGGGGAATTACCGCCCCATTCCAAGGTTGGCGGGGCGGTAATTCCCCCTTCCACCATTGCCCTTCCCCATTCCCATTTTTGCCCCATAGGGCTCAATGGGAATGGGGAAGGCGCTAATTATGGTACCGCAAATTGCAGTACCGTAATTAGCTCCCTGGGTCCCTTTGTGGGTTGGTTTTTAACGCCTGCAAAAAGCAGGCGTTAAATCCCCCAACCCGCAAAGGGACCTCGTAGTAAGGCGGGAAGGATTTACCGGTACCGGTATTTTACCGGTACCAGTAAATCCTTACCACCATCCGTGTAATGAGGCCCATGGTCTCCCTGCTCATTGTACTCTGAGAGGCACAGCTTCACCTCACTGATGAGGCCCAACAAGGCTGAAACACGTGTATGGGGTTGCTGATGGTACTCTTGTTCAGAGAGGAATTGCCATAGCATTTCGGTGCTGGACTGCCCATGTGGGCGGGACAAAGACTGATATGCAAATGGATATTTCCCATCTGTGAAAGGTACAGTGAGCAAAAAGCGTGAGCTGCAAACTCTCATCTCAGAACAGGTTATCGTGCCATGTGTTCTCTCTGGAGAGGAGCGCCTGCTACCTTTTGTGAAACATTAAAAAGGAGTCCACAAAGCGACTTGTTATTCTGCCGAGATTAACAGACTGGATGAGACTCCCAGAAAGGTTGATGCATTAGACCTCATGGAGCGGATATATGAAATGTCACCTTGGTTAGGACAGTATACGAGCAGGCAAAGAGAACTCCAGTGCTAAGACCCATTGTGAGAATCTGGCACCCCTTGTTCTTGACGGTAACATAGAAAGCTGGCACTCACCACAATGTCATCATGCTGCCAAGGAGTATTCCGATCTGAAGTCCAATCGCCACTGTTTATATTAGTAGCACAAGCTGTATTACAGGTGTTGATGTCTCTGGTATAACGTTACCCGGAAATAAACCCAGCCTGGCTGGAAGCGCGAGACAAAGCAGAAGTGTGCGCACCCAGGCTCAGGCTGTGTTTATTTACGGGTGCACGGGGTCCCCTGACTGAGCATGTGCACAGTGCGATCAGTCATCCATGGGGGGCGGGCCACTGTCATACGTGGCTCTCTGACCCGGGGCTGTGGCAAAAAAGCAAATAAATAGACGTTTCTTTTATCCACGGGTGGCCGATGGGGGGGCAGCATTTTTATAAGGGTGTTCATGGCCTGCCTTGGCCTACCCTTGGCGGCGCCCCTTCATACCCGGGTCACCAAGTAGCAGAGAATCAAGCAACAGGTAAAAGGCCTATTCACCCCACAAGATGTCCCTTCCCCCACTCCCCTACCCACCTCAGCTCCTCTGCTACCCCTGCACCATACTTGTAACCCTCTGCGTGTGATCCCATATGCACAGTGCTGCCTGGCTGCCCAGCTAGGTAGGCGCTTTATAAATAAATCTTCTAGTTCTGGATGCTGGCACCATGGCAGTGAGTTTCAGCGGTGCCAGGTAGTCCCGGGACACCCAGCTGGTCACAGGTTCCACTGGGCCCAAGATGAGCCTTGCGCAAGGTCTCAAAGAGCTGAGCACAAAAATGCCACTGCTTCTCATGCCATGGGCGGAAGTGGAACTCGGCAATCATGAGGCAGTGGGTACATTTTGCAAGCTCTCCCTGTAGGTGGGAAGCTGTGAGAACATTCCTAGGGCCCTGGTGTCAGCTGTTTCCTGACCTCTGAAAAACAAAAGAGGTGATGGCTGGAAGGTTTGGAATGAATCCTAACCTCTGGCATTGCTCTGGGCAACCCTCTGGATCGTTCTTCGCCTGCCAAGCCATTACAGAAGGGGAAAGACCATATGCAAATCAGTCTTGGTCCCACCCCAAAAGAGGCAGTCCAGCCCAAACTGCTTGGTCACATCTCTTCTGCACGAGACCACAAGCATCTCCAAACATGTTTCAGCCTAGTTGGGCCTCATCAGTGAGGAGTAGCTTGGGTCTCTAGGCCCGGCAGACTCGGGACCCACGTCTGGGCATAACTGTTCCACTCGGGGTGACTTATGCAAAACAAAAGAGGTGATGGCTGGAAGGTTTGGAATGAATCCTAACCTCTGGCATCGCTCTGGGCAACCCTCCAGACCATCGTCCTTTGCCTGCAAAGCCATTACAAAAGGGGAAAACCCATATGGAAATCAGGCTTGGTCCCACCCCAAAATGGGCAGTCCAGTCGAACTGCTAGGTAACATCCCTTCTGCACGAGGCCACAAGCATCTCCAAACATGTTTTGCCCTTGTTGGGCCTCATCAGTGAGGAGTATCTTGGGTCTCTAGGCTCGGCAGACCCGGGACCCACGTCTGGGCATAACCGTTCCACTCGGAAGGTGAATTGTGCAAAACAAAAGAGTTGATGGCTGGAAGGTTTGGAATGAATCCTAACCTCTGGCATCGCTCTGGGCAACCCTCCAGACCATCGTCCTTCGCCTGCAAAGCCATTACAAAAAGGGAAAACCCATATGGAAATAAGGCTTGGTCCCACCCCAAAATGGGCAGTCCAGCCGAACTTCTAGGTAACATCCCTTCTGCACGAGGCCACAAGCATCTCCAACCATGTTTCGGCCTTGTTGGGCCCCATCAGTGAGGAGTAGCTTGACTTATGCAAAACAAAAGAGGTGATGGCTGGAAGGTTTGGAATTGACCTTAACCTGGTCATGTTCCCAGGAGACCAGACTCGTCTTCTTTCTGTTCTGTGCCCCTGAGGCAAGGTTTTATTGGTGGAGAAGAACTCCTGCTCAGGAAAGGCCCCAGTCTCCACTCATTCCACACACGCATCTGCCAGCAGCGTGGGCACCAGAGGTAAGTGCTAAATAGAGGGCTTACTGGACATTCCAGCCCTGGTCCAGCAGGGACAGGTGCTGCTCTGAGCCTTACCTGCTGCTCAATCCAGGCCTTCGCGAGGATGGCGTGGGCAAACGTCTGGAGGTAATGGGGAACACAGAGCCCGCTTCACCCAAGGACAAGATGGTGGTATGAGGCTCCTCGAGAGCCATAGCTGCGATCAGAGGATGGCACAGGGGCAACGCAGCAACACCTGCACTGCAAAAGAGGTTTGCGTCCCGGATCAGTGCTTAGAAACCAAACTCAGGTACGGCACTAGGCACGTTATAAAAAAAGAAATTAGATAAAAATCATCCACTTACACACCCACAAACCCACTCACACGCTCAACGGCTTACTCACCCAAATACCCTGCCTCGCAGAGTGTTAGTAATGTGGGATCTGCCAGCTTTCTTCTTGGGCAGTCTGTCTTGTTAGCATTCGGGTTCCAGTGACTCTCACTTCTTTGTTGGTCCTGAGGAAGGCGTTTCCCATTCTTTCTCCACACAGAAACCCGCATGAGCATCATAGTTCAGTAGACCTTGACATGCTAGAGTTTCACACGTGTTCTACATCGACACGCATTAGTATGACTTGTATGGCGTGTATCCCATGACACCGTCAGAGTTACAGCTACAAGCTGGGGTCTCTGGACCTCCTTACGTCTCATGTAAACATGCTAACTGAATAGACTCACTGCATTCATGCGTGGATAGAAGATGAAAAAACACCTTTTCAACCAATGATCAAACCAATGAGTGATGTGCTCCTTGCAATGTGGTCGGCTTGTAGCATTTCCCGTTGTCTCTTGCTTTCCCCAATCCATTGCTCATTGTGTGCTTTCAAAACTTCACTTGCGTAATTCTGTTCATGTTTTCCTTTTTCAGAATACTGTATGAGCTTTCAATCAATGTTCATGTTATTTTCATTTTTTTTGTTTACATGCTGTGAGTTAAAATCCCCAAATCAGAAAATCTGAGCTATTTCTGTTCTATGGGCGAGTTTCTTTTTTTGATTGCCTACACAATTGTTTGCATCAATCGCTACACAGTGATATTAAATTGATTATGAGATTAGTGTTCCCAAGAGGGGCCCCTTTGTGTACTTTGTAGATTTGCCAGTCCGCCTTGAGTAGCGTGTTCTTCCCTTGGGTTAGATGGTCGTGTAGGACTCAGCAGAGTGAAGACAGAACCCAACGCTCATAGAAAGCCTGACTTTCCCATTATGCACTCACCCGGGGGAGAAAAGGGTGGCCTTCCCATTATGCACTCACCCGGGGGAGAAAAGGGTGGCCTTCCCATTATGCACTCACCCGGGGGAGAAAAGGGCTGGCCTTCCCATTATGCACTCACCCTGGGGAGAAAGGGCTGGCCTTCCCATTATGCACTATGCACTCACCTGGGGGAGAAAGAGGTGGCCTTCCCATCATGCACTCACCCGGGAGAGAAAGGGCTGGTCTTCCCATCATGCACTCACCCGACAGAGAAAGGGCTGGCCTTCCCATTATGCACTCACCCGGGGAGAAAGGGCTGGCCTTCCCATTATGCACTCACCCTGGGGAGAAAGGGCTGGCCTTCCCATTATGCACTATGCACTCACCTGGGGGAGAAAGAGGTGGCCTTCCCATCATGCACTCACCCGGGAGAGAAAGGGCTGGTCTTCCCATCATGCACTCACCCGACGGAGAAAGGGCTGGCCTTCCCATTATGCACTCACCTGGGGGAGAAAGGGCTGGCCTTCCCATCATGAACTCTCCCGGGGAAGAAAGGGCTGGCGTTTCCATCATGCACTCACCCGTGGGAGCAAGGGGTGGCCTTCCCATTATGCACTCACCCGGGGGAGAAAGGGGTGGCCTTCCCATTATGCACTCACCCGGGGGAGAAAGGGCTGGCCTTCCCATTAGGCACTCACCCTGGGGAGAAAGGGCTGGCCTTCCCATTATGCACTATGCACTCACCTGGGGGAGAAAGAGGTGGCCTTCCCATCATGCACTCACCCGGGAGAGAAAGGGCTGTTCTTCTCATCATGCACTCACCCGACGGAGAAAGGGCTGGCCTTCCCATTATGCACTCACCTGGGGGAGAAAGGGCTGGCCTTCCCATCATGAACTCTCCCGGGGAAGAAAGGGCTGGCGTTTCCATCATGCACTCACCCGTGGGAGCAAGGGGTGGCCTTCCCATTATGCACTCACCCGGGGGAGAAAGGGGTGGCCTTCCCATTATGCACTCACCCGGGGGAGAAAGGGCTGGCCTTCCCATTATGCACTCACCCTGGGGAGAAAGGGCTGGCCTTCCCATTATGCACTATGCACTCACCTGGGGGAGAAAGAGGTGGCCTTCCCATCATGCACTCACCCGGGAGAGAAAGGGCTGGTCTTCCCATCATGCACTCACCCGACGGAGAAAGGGCTGGCCTTCCCATTATGCACTCACCTGGGGGAGAAAGGGCTGGCCTTCCCATCATGAACTCTCCCGGGGAAGAAAGGGCTGGCGTTTCCATCATGCACTCACCCGTGGGAGCAAGGGGTGGCCTTCCCATTATGCACTCACCCGGGGGAGAAAGGGCTGGCCTTCCCATTATGCACTCACCCTGGGGAGAAAGGGCTGGCCTTCCCATTATGCACTATGCACTCACCTGGGGGAGAAAGAGGTGGCCTTCCCATCATGCACTCACCCGGGAGAGAAAGGGCTGGTCTTCCCATCATGCACTCACCCGACGGAGAAAGGGCTGGCCTTCCCATTATGCACTCACCCGGGGGAGAAAGGGCTGGCCTTCCCATTATGCACTCACCCTGGGGAGAAAGGGCTGGCCTTCCCATTATGCACTATGCACTCACCTGGGGGAGAAAGAGGTGGCCTTCCCATCATGCACTCACCCGGGAGAGAAAGGGCTGGTCTTCCCATCATGCACTCACCCGACGGAGAAAGGGCTGGCCTTCCCATTATGCACTCACCTGGGGGAGAAAGGGCTGGCCTTCCCATCATGAACTCTCCCGGGGAAGAAAGGGCTGGCGTTTCCATCATGCACTCACCCGTGGGAGCAAGGGGTGGCCTTCCCATTATGCACTCACCCGGGGGAGAAAGGGGTGGCCTTCCCATTATGCACTCACCCGGGGGAGAAAGGGCTGGCCTTCCCATTATGCACTCACCCTGGGGAGAAAGGGCTGGCCTTCCCATTATGCACTATGCACTCACCTGGGGGAGAAAGAGGTGGCCTTCCCATCATGCACTCACCCGGGAGAGAAAGGGCTGGTCTTCCCATCATGCACTCACCCGACGGAGAAAGGGCTGGCCTTCCCATTATGCACTCACCTGGGGGAGAAAGGGCTGGCCTTCCCATCATGAACTCTCCCAGGGAAGAAAGGGCTGGCGTTTCCATCATGCACTCACCCGTGGGAGCAAGGGGTGGCCTTCCCATTATGCACTCACCCCGGGGAGAAAGGGGTGGCCTTCCCATTATGCACTCACCCGGGGCAGAAAGGGCTGGCCTTCCCATTATGCACTCACCCTGGGGAGAAAGGGCTGGCCTTCCCATTATGCACTATGCACTCACCTGGGGGAGAAAGAGGTGGCCTTCCCATTATGCACTCACCTGGGGGAGAAAGGGCTGGTCTTCCCATCATGCACTCACCCGACGGAGAAAGGGCTGGCCTTCCCATTATGCACTCACCTGGGGGAGAAAGGGCTGGCCTTCCCATCATGAACTCTCCCGGGGAAGAAAGGGCTGGCGTTTCCATCATGCACTCACCCGTGGGAGCAAGGGGTGGCCTTCACATTATGCACTCACCCGGGGGAGAAAGGGGTGGCCTTCCCATTATGCACTCACCTGGGGGAGAAAGGGCTGGCCTTCCCATTATGCACTCACCCTGGGGAAAAAGGGCTGGCCTTCCCATTATGCACTCACCCGGGGGAGAAAAGGCTGGCCTTTCTATTATGCACTCACCCGGGGGAAAAAGGGCTGGCCTTCCCATTATGCACTCACCCTAGGGAGAAAGGGCTGGCCTTCCCATTATGCACTCACCCGGGGGAGAAAGGGGTTGCCTTCCCATTATGCACTCAACCAGGGGAGAAAAGGGTGGCCTTCCCATTATGCACTCAACCGGGGGAGAAAGGGGTGGCCTTCCCATTATGCACTCACCCTGGGGATAAAGGGCTGGCCGGAGAAAGCGCTTGCCTTACCATCATACACTCACCCGGGGGAGAAAGGGGTGGCCTTCCCATTATGCACTCACCCGGGGGGAAAAGGGCTGGCCTTCTCAACATGCACTCACCTGGTGGAGAAATGGCTGGCCTTCCCATCATGCACTCACCCGACGGAGAAAGGGCTGGCCTTCTCATTATGCACTCACCTGGGGGAGAAAGGGCTGGCCTTCCCATCATGAACTCACCCGGGGAAGAAAGGGCTGGCGTTTCCATCATGCACTCACCCGTGGGAGCAAGGGGTGGCCTTCCCATTATGCACTCACCCGGGGGAGAAAAGGGTGGCCTTCCCATTATGCACTCACCCGGGGGAGAAAGGGCTCCCATTATGCAAGGGGTGGCCTTCCCATTATGCACTCATCCGGGGAGAAAAGGCTGCCCTTCCCATTATGCACTCATCCGGGGGAGAAAGGGCTGGTCTTTCCATTATGCACTCATCCGGGGGAGAAAGGGTTGGCCTTCCCATTATGCACTCACCCGGGGGAGAAAGGGGTGGCCTTCCCATTATGCACTCACCCTGGGGATAGAGGGCTGGCCGGAGAAAGCGCTTGCCTTACCATCATGCACTCACCCGGCGAAGAAAGGGGTGGCCTTCCCATTATGCACTCACCTGGGGGGAAAAGGGCTGGCCTTCTCATCATGCACTCACCTGGCGGAGATATGGCTGGCCTTCCCATTATGCACTCACCCGGGGGAGAAAGGGCTGGCCTTCCTATTATGCACTCACCCGGGGGAGAAAGGGCTGGCCTTCCCATTATGCACTCACCCGGGGGATAAAGGGCTGGCCGGAGAAAGCGCTTGCCTTACCATCATACACTCACCCGGTGGAGAAATGGCTGGCCTTCCCATCATGCACTCACCCGGGGAGAAAAGGGCTGGCCTTCTCAACATGCACTCACCTGGTGGAGAAATGGCTGGCCTTCCCATTATGCACTCACCCGGGGGGAGAAAGGGCTGGCCTTCCCATTATGCACTCACCCGGGGGAAAAAGGGCTGGCCTTCCCATCATGCACTCACCCGGGGGAGAAAGCGCTTGCCTTACCATCATACACTCACCCGGTGGAGAAATGGCTGGCCTTCCCATTATGCACTCACCCGGGGGGAGAAAGGGCTGGCCTTCCCATTATGCACTCACCCGGGGGAAAAAGGGCTGGCCTTCCCATCATGCACTCACCCGGGGGAGAAAGGGCTGGCCTTCCCATTATGCACTCAACCAGGGGAGAAAAGGGTTGCCTTCCCATTATGCACTCAACCGGGGGAGAAAGGGGTGGCCTTCCCATTATGCACTCACCCTGGGGATAAAGGGCTGGCCGGAGAAAGCGCTTGCCTTACCATCATGCACTCACCCGGGGGAGAAAGGGGTGGCCTTCCCATTATGCACTCACCCGGGGGGAAAAGGGCTGGCCTTCTCATCATGCACTCACCTGACGGAGAAATGGCTGGCCTTCCCATTATGCACTCACCCGGGGGAGAAAGGGCTGGCCTTCCCATTATGCACTCACCCGGGGGAAAAAGGGCTGGCCTTCCCATCATGCACTCACCCGGGGGAGAAAGGGGTTGCCTTCCCATTATACACTCACCCGGGGGAGAAAAGGGTGGCCTTCCCATTATGCACTCAACCGGGGAGAAAGAGGTGGCATTCCCATTATGCACTCACCCGGGGGAGAAAGGGCTGGCCTTCCCATTATGCACTCACCCAGGGGCGAAAGGGCTGGCGTTCCCATTATGCACTCACCCGGGGGAGAAAGGGCTGGCCTTCCCATTATGCACTCACCCTGGGGAGAAAGGGCTGGCGTTCCCATTATGCACTCACCCGGGGGAGAAAGGGCTGGCCTTCCCATTATGCACTCACCCGGGGGAGAAAGGGCTGGCGTTCCCATTATGCACTCACCCGGGGGAGAAAGGCTGGCCTTCCCATTATGCACTCACCTGGGGGAGAAAGGCTACTAAGTGTAACAGTGGGGTGTTTTCTTCATTGCAGAAGAGTGGCGCTACCCACCTCTTTAGACAGGAGGAGGGTACTGGATGCGCCCTCAAGTTATTTGAGCAACAAATAGTCCTCTGGCTAACTATCCGGCGCAGGGTTATGACGTCATAGTGCCAAGAAGATCAAACATTACTGCAGTGCCTTTGCCCCCTTGAGCAGACAAAGGCCCCTAGTGTACAACCTCCACGCCGTTAACTTCACTCAACTATACATAGATGTATAGGAGACATGGAACCTTGTTTTGGTCAAAGTGAGGAGATGTACTAGTGCATCTCCTCCTTTGCACCAAATAAGATAATGGCCGCCTCTTGGGGGAGGGAGGGTGAACGCTTTGGAAGATGGACAGCTCTGGCAGCCATCACATTCAGTTCTCTTAGAGAGAGTTAGAGCAGGTTGGCCTAGGGCAACAGCTAGTCTCAGTCCCTAGACTCTGCCCACCAGAGATGGGCCTGGGCCCCAGAACTTCCCATTGAGATGCAAAGGACTAGTCTCACGGCGTGCTATCATTCCTTCTGGGAAGGTTGTCTTAAACCCCACTATGAGGGATATCCAGGAACCCAACATGGTATAATGTTGGGGGCTCTTTGGGAAGTGTTCGTACAGCGCCGATATCAAGCCTGAAACTTGTCCGGAGTTTCAGGCTTGACTCTCCACATTTGCTAAGGAACATGTGATGTTTGAAGGTCATGCCAATGGTGACCTTTGAGCTTCCCTGATGGCGAAACAACTGCGAGCCACGTGGCCTGGGAGGGATGCCGCACAAGACCGCGTTTCAGTCTCGCATTGAGAGGGCTGCTGTGCGAGACTTGCCAAGATGGCGCATACTCCCTCCCAAGCTGCGGTAACAACAGATGAGAGAAATTCAGTAATTACCCAATGCAGAGAAACTCATTACCACACATGTAAAGGTCCATTAGAAGACATTCAATGACGAGGGCAATCCAAAACCCCAAGACAAAACACAAGGAGCCCAAGCCAGTCACAAAGACTGATACAATGAATGAAACCCTATAAGCACTGAAAAAGGGCTGTCTGAGGCCAGAGCAGGAGCAGAAGAGCAGGTTCCTTGCCACTCCCTGTCAGAGAAGAGAGACTGCCACTAACATTGCCAGAGAAGCTACTGGCTAACTAGACTCTGATACAAGGCAGTGAAGCCTGACAGAGCTCTAGGCCATACCTGAACAAACAATGCTGGGAAGTCAGCCGATGGCGAGACGACCTGACCAATCGACTTCTGAGAATGCAGGTTGTGGGAAGACCTAGTCAATTGAATACTGAAATTCAGATCGTATAGATACCTAATCACGTCAACGATGAGACGCTAGGTTTTGGAGAGACTTGATTAAGTGAATGCTGAGAAACCAAGGTTATGGGGTGACCTGTCTGGTAGAGTTTGGAAGAGGCCCAAAAGTGCAGCAAGGAATATTGATGGCAACCCCAGTACAATCTGCAAGATAAAGAGCCTAAGGTAAATCCGAAAGAGTAGTCTCAGAAACCAGAGACCTGGGAAGGTCTAGAGCGAGAGACCAAAAGCAGAAATACCAAAAGAGGGTCCAGACTGTGATTAAACCCTAGAAGAACTCCCCCAGGTAACATTCCTTTCTTTTGTTTGTAGACTAGGATTGCATGTTATAGGTTTTGTACATTGTTCTTTTGTCCAAAGCTCAGAATATTTGTGTTTTAGCAGAGGTAATTCTCCTGGAGGCTAACAAATTGTTAAGCATAGGTTTGGAACTTTCTGTTGGCCATGTTGTTGGACATAGTGTTAGATTGGTGGGTCCCTGGATGAAAAAGGAATTGTAGATTGGTTTGAAATGTATGCTTTGGAGGAATGCTATTGAACCTATTGGTTACCAAAGAATTAGCCATGCTATTTTGAAGCATTCCTGAGACTGTTGCTATTAGGAACCTCCTCATCATTTGTACAGATTTTTCCGTAGTTTGTATAAGTGTTTGGACCAATCCCTTCCTTGACTTAGAAAATGTAATAAAGCACTTATCTGAAGTACACTTACTTTGCGTCATGTGTGTCATTGCTTGACCGCCCTATAGCTCTGATACAATGGGCCTCATTACACGGATGGCGGTAAGGGTTTACCGGTACCGGTATTTTACCGGTACCGGTAAATCCTTACCGCCTTACTACGAGGTCCCTTTACAGGTTGGGGAATTTAACGCCTGCTTATTGCAGGCGTTAAAAACCAACCCGCAAAGGGACCAGGGAGCTAATTACGGTACCGCAATTTGCGGTACCGTAATTAGCACCTTCCCCATTCCCATAGAGCCCTATGGGGCAAAAATGGGAATGGGGAAGGGCAATGGTGGAAGGGGGAATTACCGCCCCGCCAACCTTGGAATAGGGCGGTAATTCCCCTTTCCACCAAGGCGATGCCGGTATTTTACCGGCATGAACCATGGCGCTAATAGCGCCATGGTTCACCGCCATCCGTGTAATGAGGCCCAATGACTCATTCCCAATGCCACCTTTTAAACACCTTTTAAGACATTTAGGGTCTTGGGTAATTCCCTGAAAGCTACATTACAATTATGAGTAATTTGAGGCTCTGCCACCCTTGATCTATTCATAATTCTATCATGGAGGTAGGCGTGGTGTTAAGACAGGACTCAAAGTCCAGCTGCTCACTGGAACATTTTGTAAGACAACTCCAAAGTCCAGCTGGGCATTTGGTGAATGTTAAAGCAGGAGAGATTGATGGAGACTTTAAAGGGGAAGTCCAAGTGGTCCTCACCAACAATGCGTACAACTATTTTACTATCTGCGTTGGAGACTCAATTGTGCCGTTAATCTGTGAAGTCATCATTAACAGAAGATGGAGGAGGTAAACACTTTAGGATAGTGTGAGAGGCAGAGAAAGCTTTGGCTCTGCCACAAATACTAACCGCCACCAATCCTGATCCTCCCACATCCGGGGTACATGTAAACATCTTTTAGACCATCACCCTACTGTTCACTAATGACCAGAGGAGTGGCTCACCATTGAGAGATGCTTTATGAAATGTCAACCCTAAGGCTGAAGGAGCAGAACTACTGCATGCTGATGGTAAACCACCACACCAGCTCCTGGCTCTGGGACCCTCTAAACAAGAAGTCATGGCAATCATACATGTCCTCTGCACTGTGAAACAAGAAGGAGTTGCTAAAACTCTAGATCAAGCCAGTGGCCCTGACAAACTTTGGCCAGGGCCACTGTCTCATCAAGGATGGACAATTGTCTGCCTCCGAAAAGAATGTGCATTCCCTCCAAGTGGTACACAATAATGTGTTTCGGGTAATAAAACATGTACCATGTGGTGAGCATATCACGCCATTTCGAAAATCTCTTCATTGGCTCCCCAAAAGAGCCAGAATTCAATCCAAAATGGCTATTTCTGTTCACAAGGCAGTCTATGGGACTGCCCCTGAATATTTAAAGAAAAGTCTTAATCCTTACCACCCTGCAAAATCTTTACACTCTAGTTCAATGGAAAATCATTCTCTTTTAAAGCATCATCAGCTTGGAACGCACTCCCTTCCAATTTACGGTTGGAAGGGAATTTGCTATCTTTTAGAAAAAGCTTGAAAACCTATCTATTTGAGTAGTCATTTTGTAGTCTCTTCCTAGGTGACATTATCAGGGAAATATTTGATGTCATCATTGTAATGTCTTGTGGGACCTATTTTTTGTGTTCCCACGCCGATGCCATCTAGGTTTTCAGCATGTAATAAAACAAAATAAAATAATAGTATCAAGATCTATATTGGGTTGTGCCTGATTTGTCAAAAGACCTCCCACCATCCGGCCCCAAAAGCTCATTTACAACTGTTAGTCATTATAGAGATACCATTTTCGACAATAGCTGTGGACTTAGTAGGACATCTAGGACCATATAAACAGGGAAGTAAATACATCCTGGTTATAGTAAACTAAGCCGCCAAACATCCAGAAGTGTTTCCACTGAGGGATATTACCAATGAGTCTCTTCTGCGTTTCTTTTTACTGGTTAGCTTCTCTGAAGAGATCTGAACGGGCCTATGGAGCACCGTTATGTTGAAATTGATGTGTGAGATGGAAGAGTTACTGAAGTTCAAGAACTTACAAACCTCAGTTTATCCTCCCCAGACTGATGGCTTGGTGGAAAGATTTAATTGAACCCTTAAATAATTCCAAAGAAACTAGTCAGAGAAGATGATAGGAATTGGGGTACCTTGTTTCCATAGGCTTTGTTTCTTGTAAGCAAAACCCCACACATTTCTGGATTTTCACACTTCAAACTCGTTTAAGGGTGATAATCCAGAGATTTACTAGACATGCTCGGGGAAGGCTTGGAAGCATAAGACAAGCAAGTGAAAACCTAGCCCAGTTCCCCAGGACACCAGAACCTCCATGTCCCTTTTTCGGGAAGAAGCAAAAGAACAATTCTCTAATGGCTTTAGTAAGTCAGAATCAGGAGACGGACAAGATGGCATTTTCGGTAACATAGTTCTTTATCATAAAAAACCTATACCATCCCTATGTTGCTCAGCCCTATTCTTAAAGAAAAGGAGTCTAAAAGGGTGTTTGTTAGGATGTCTGACAAAGTAAACCCAGTCTACTGTCCAAAAAACCTATCCTAGCTTGAATCCTCCTGGCTTTGTGTGCTCCCTTGCTTCTCTAGCCACGTGTGCTCCCTCGCATGTTAGGTCCCTGCATCCTGTTCCGCTCCACCCTGCGTTCCCCTCCCTTCTTGATCTATTGTGTACTGTTTTCAACATGGTTTTTGTTCCAGTGCATACCTTCCTCTAGGCTCCAGTTGTGCTCTGTGCCTTGTTCATGGTATTGACTTTGTGTTGAGCCCTACAGTTTTGATATTGAGTTGTTCTCTACGGTCTGTGGCAATGCATTGCATTGCCTGCATTCTCCACCTCCAGGTTCCTGTTGAGCTCTGTGTTTTGCCTTTGGTTCTGTGTTACATCTGCTTTCTTACTTCCAGGTTCCCTGTTGTGCTCTGTGCCTTGTTTCTGGTTCAGTATTGCATTTGCATTCTTGACTCCCAGGTTCCCTGTTGTGCTCCGTGCCTTGTTTCAGGTTCAGTATTGCATTTGCATTCTTTACTCCCAGGTTCCCTGTTGCGCTCTGTGCCTTGTTTCTGGTTCAGTATTGCATTTGTATTCTTTAATCCCAGGTTCCCTGTTGCGCTCCGTGCCTTGTTTCTGGTTCAGTATTGCATTTGCATTCTTTACTCCCAGGTTCCCTGTTGTGCTCCGTGCCTTGTTTCTGGTTCAGTATTGCATTTGCATTATTTACTCCCAGGTTCCCTGTTGTGCTCCGTGCCTTGTTTCTGGTTCAGTATTGCATTTGCATTCTTTAATCCCAGGTTCCCTGTTGTGCTCCGTGCCTTGTTTCTGGTTCAGAATTGCATTTGCATTCTTTACTCCCAGGTTCCCTGTTGTGCTCCGTGGCTTCTTTCTGGTTCAGTGTTGCATTTGCATTCTTTACTCCCAGGTTCCCTGTTGTGCTCCGTGCCGTGTTTCTGGTTCAGTATTGCATTTGCATTATTTACTCCCAGGTTCCCTGTTGTGCTCCGTGCCTTGTTTCTGGTTCAGTATTGCATTTGCATTCTTTACTCCCAGTTTCCCTGTTGTTCTCCGTGCCTTGTTTCTGGTTCAGTATTGCATTTGCATTCTTTACTCCCAGGTTCCCTGTTGTGCTCAGTGCCTTGTTTCTGGTTCAGTATTGCATTTGCATTCTTTACTCCCAGGTTCCCTGTTGTGCTCTGTGCCTTGTTTCTGGTTCAGTATTGCATTTGCATTCTTTACTCCCAGGTTCCCTGTTGTTCTCCGTGCCTTGTTTCTGGTTCAGTATTGAATTTGCATTCTTTACTCCCAGGTTCCCTGTTGTGCTCCGTGCCTTGTTTCAGGTTCAGTATTGCATTTGCATTCTTTACTCCCAGGTTCCCTGTTGTGCTCCGTGCCGTGTTTCTGGTTCAGTATTGCATTTGCATTCTTTACTCCCAGGTTGCCTGTTGTGCTCCGTGCCTTGTTTCTGGTTCAGTATTGCATTTGCATTCTTTACTCCCAGGTTCCCTGTTGTGCTCCGTGCCTTGTTTCTGGTTCAGTATTGCATTTGCATTCTTTACTCCCAGGTTCCCTGTTGTGCTCCGTGCATTGTTTCTGGTTCAGTGTTGCATTTGCATTCTTTACTCCCAGGTTCCCTGTTGTGCTCTGTGCCTTCTTTCTGGTTCAGTGTTGCATTTGCATTCTTTACTCCCAGGTTCCCTGTTGTGCTCTGTGCCTTGTTTCTGGTTCAGTATTGCATTTGCATTCTTTACTCCCAGGTTCCCTGTTGTGCTCCGTGCATTGTTTCTTGTTCAGTATTGCATTTGCATTCTTTACTCCCAGGTTCCCTGTTGTGCTCCGTGCCTTGTTTCTGGTTCAGTATTGCATTTGCATTATTTACTCCCAGGTTCCCTGTTGTGCTCCGTGACTTGTTACATTCTTTACTCCCAGGTTCCCTGTTGTGCTCTGTGCCTTGTTTCTGGTTCAGTACTGCATTTGCATTCTTTACTCCCAGGTTCCCTGTTGCGCTCTGTGCCTTGTTTCTGGTTCAGTATTGCATTTGCATTCCTTACTTCCAGGTTCCCTGTTGCGCTCCGTGCCTTGTTTCTGGTTCAGTATTGCATTTGCATTCTTTAATCCCAGGTTCCCTGTTGCGCTCCGTGCCTTGTTTCTGGTTCAGTATTGCATTTGCATTCTTTACTCCCAGGTTCCCTGTTGTGCTCCGTGCCTTGTTTCTGGTTCAGTATTGCACTTGCATTATTTACTCCCAGGTTCCCTGTTGTGCTCCGTGCCTTGTTTCTGGTTCAGTATTGCATTTGCATTCTATAATCCCAGGTTCCCTGTTGTGCTCCGTGCCTTGTTTCTGGTTCAGAATTGCATTTGCATTCTTTACTCCCAGGTTCCCTGTTGTGCTCCGTGCCTTGTTTCTGGTTCAGTATTGCATTTGCATTCTTTACTCCCAGGTTCCCTGTTGTGCTCCGTGCCTTCTTTCTGGTTCAGTGTTGCATTTGCATTCTTTACTCCCAGGTTCCCTGTTGTGCTCCGTGCCGTGTTTCTGGTTCAGTATTGCATTTGCATTATTTACTCCCAGGTTCCCTGTTGTGCTCCGTGCCTTGTTTCTGGTTCAGTATTGCATTTGCATTCTATAATCCCAGGTTCCCTGTTGTGCTCCGTGCCTTGTTTCTGGTTCAGAATTGCATTTGCATTCTTTACTCCCAGGTTCCCTGTTGTGCTCCGTGCCTTGTTTCTGGTTCAGTGTTGCATTTGCATTCTTTACTCCCAGGTTCCCTGTTGTGCTCCGTGCATTGTTTCTGGTTCAGTGTTGCATTTGCATTCTTTACTCCCAGGTTCCCTGTTGTGCTCTGTGCCTTCTTTCTGGTTCAGTGTTGCATTTGCATTCTTTACTCCCAGGTTCCCTGTTGTGCTCTGTGCCTTGTTTCTGGTTCAGTGTTGCATTTGCATTCTTTTCTCCCAGGTTCCCTGTTGTGCTCCGTGCATTGTTTCTGGTTCAGTGTTGAATTTGCATTCTTTACTCCCAGGTTCCCTGTTGTGCTCCGTGCCTTCTTTCTGGTTCAGTGTTGCATTTGCATTCTTTACTCCCAGGTTCCCTGTTGTGCTCCGTGCCTTGTTTCTGGTTCAGTATTGCATTTGCATTCTTTACTTCCAGGATCCCTGTTGTGCTCCGTGCCTTGTTTCTGGTTCAGTATTGCATTTGCATTATTTACTCCCAGGTTCCCTGTTGTGCTCCGTGCCTTGTTTCTGGTTCAGTATTGCATTTGCATTCTATAATCCCAGGTTCCCTGTTGTGCTCCGTGCCTTGTTTCTGGTTCAGAATTGCATTTGCATTCTTTACTCCCAGGTTCCCTGTTGTGCTCCGTGCCTTCTTTCTGGTTCAGTGTTGCATTTGCATTCTTTACTCCCAGGTTCCCTGTTGTGCTCCGTGCCGTGTTTCTGGTTCAGTATTGCATTTGCATTATTTACTCCCAGGTTCCCTGTTGTGCTCCGTGCCTTGTTTCTGGTTCAGTATTGCATTTGCATTCTTTACTCCCAGGTTCCCTGTTGTTCTCCGTGCCTTGTTTCTGGTTCAGTATTGCATTTGCATTCTTTACTCCAAGGTTCCCTGTTGTGCTCAGTGCCTTGTTTCTGGTTCAGTATTGCATTTGCATTCTTTACTCCCAGGTTCCCTGTTGTGCTCCGTGCCTTGTTTCAGGTTCAGTATTGCATTTGCATTCTTTACTCCCAGGTTCCCTGTTGTGCTCCGTGCCGTGTTTCTGGTTCAGTATCGCATTTGCATTCTTTACTCCCAGGTTGCCTGTTGTGCTCCGTGCCTTGTTTCTGGTTCAGTATTGCATTTGCATTCTTTACTCCCAGGTTCCCTGTTGTGCTCCGTGCCTTGTTTCTGGTTCAGTGTTGCATTTGCATTCTTTACTCCCAGGTTCCCTGTTGTGCTCCGTGCATTGTTTCTGGTTCAGTGTTGCATTTGCATTCTTTACTCCCAGGTTCCCTGTTGTGCTCTGTGCCTTCTTTCTGGTTCAGTGTTGCATTTGCATTCTTTACTCCCAGGTTCCCTGTTGTGCTCTGTGCCTTGTTTCTGGTTCAGTGTTGCATTTGCATTCTTTTCTCCCAGGTTCCCTGTTGTGCTCCGTGCATTGTTTCTGGTTCAGTGTTGAATTTGCATTCTTTACTCCCAGGTTCCCTGTTGTGCTCCGTGCCTTCTTTCTGGTTCAGTGTTGCATTTGCATTCTTTACTCCCAGGTTCCCTGTTGTGCTCCGTGCCTTGTTTCTGGTTCAGTATTGCATTTGCATTCTTTACTTCCAGGATCCCTGTTGTGCTCTGTGCCTTGTTTCTGGTTCAGTATACATTTGCATTCTTGACTCCCAGGTTCCCTGTTGTGCTCTGTGCCTTGTTTCTGGTTCAGTATTGCATTTGCATTCTTTACTCCCAGGTTCCCTGTTGTGCTCCGTGCATTGTTTCTGGTTCAGTATTGCATTTGCATTCTTTACTCCCAGGTTCCCTGTTGTGCTCCGTGCCTTGTTTCTGGTTCAGTATTGCATTTGCATTCTTTACTCCCAGGTTCCCTGTTGTGCTCCGTGACTTGTTGCATTCTTTACTCCCAGGTTCCCTGTTGTGCTCTGTGCCTTGTTTCTGGTTCAGTATTGCATTTGCATTCTTTACTCCCAGGTTCCCTGTTGCGCTCTGTGCCTTGTTTCTGGTTCAGTATTGCATTTGCATTCCTTACTTCCAGGTTCCCTGTTGCGCTCCGTGCCTTGTTTCTGGTTCAGTATTGCATTTGCATTCTTTAATCCCAGGTTCCCTGTTGTGCTCCGTGCCTTGTTTCTGGTTCAGTATTGCATTTGCATTATTTACTCCCAGGTTCCCTGTTGTGCTTCGTGCCTTGTTTCTGGTTCAGTATTGCATTTGCATTCTTTAATCCCAGGTTCCCTGTTGTGCTCCGTGCCTTGTTTCTGGTTCAGTATTGCATTTGCATTCTTTACTCCCAGGTTCCCTGTTGTGCTCCGTGCCTTGTTTCTGGTTCAGTATTGCATTTGCATTCTTTACTCCCAGGTTCCCTGTTGTGCTCCCTGCCTTCTTTCTGGTTCAGTGTTGCATTTGCATTCTTTACTCCCAGGTTCCCTGTTGCGCTCTGTGCCTTGTTTCTGGTTCAGTATTGCATTTGCATTCTTTACTTCCAGGTTCCCTGTTGCGCTCTGTGCCTTGTTTCTGGTTCAGTATTGCTTTTGCATTCTTTACTCCCAGGTTCCCTGTTGTGCTCCGTGCCTTGTTTCTGGTTCATTATTGCTTTTGCATTCTTTACTCCCAGGTTCCCTGTTGTGCTCCGTGCCTTGTTTCTGGTTCAGTATTGCATTTGCATTCTTTACGTCTGGGTTCCCTGTTGTGCTCGGTGCCTTGTTTCTGGTTCAGTATTGCATTTGCATTCTTTACTCCCAGGTTCCCTGATGTGCTCCGTGCCTTGTTTCGGGTTCAGTATTGCATTTGCATTCTTTACTTCCAGGTTCCCTGTTGCGCTCCGTGCCTTGTTTCTGGTTCAGTATTGCTTTTGCATTCTTTACTCCCAGGTTCCCTGTTGCGCTCCGTGCCTTGTTTCTGGTTCAGTATTGGTTTTGCATTCTTTACTCCCAAGTTCCCTGTTGTGCTCCGTGCCTTGTTTCTGGTTCAGCATTGCATTTGCATTCTTTACGTCTAGGTTCCCTGTTGTGCTCGGTGCCTTGTTTCTGGTTCAGTATTGCATTTGCATTCTTTACTCCCAGGTTCCCTGATGTGCTCCGTGCCTTGTTTCTGGTTCAGTATTGCATTTGCATTCTTTACTCCCAGGTTCCCTGTTGTGCTCCGTGCCTTGTTTCTGGTTCAGTATTGCATTTGCATTATTTACTCCCAGGTTCCCTGTTGTGCTCCGTGCCTTGTTTCTGGTTCAGTATTACATTTGTATTCTTTAATCCCAGGTTCCCTGTTGTGCTCTGTGCCTTGTTTCTGGTTCAGTATTGCATTTGCATTCTTTACTCCCAGGTTCCCTGTTGTGCTCTGTGCCTTGTTTCTGGTTCAGTATTGCATTTGCATTCTTTACTCCCAGGTTCCCTGTTGTGCTCTGTGCCTTGTTTCTGGTTCAGTATTGCATTTGCATTCTTTACTTCTAGGTTCCCTGTTGTGCTCTGTGCCTTTTTTCTGGTTCAGTATTGCATTTGCATTCTTTACGTCTAGGTTCCCTGTTGTGCTCGGTGCCTTGTTTCTGGTTCAGTATTGCATTTGCATTCTTTACTCCCAGGTTCCCTGATGTGCTCCGTGCCTTGTTTCTGGTTCAGTATTGCATTTGCATTGTTTACTCCCAGGTTCCCTGTTGTGCTCCGTGCCTTGTTTCTGGTTCAGTATTGCATTTGCATTCTTTACTCCCAGGTTCCCTGTTGTGCTCTGTGCCTTGTTTCTGGTTCAGTATTGCATTTGCATTCTTTAATCCCAGGTTCCCTGTTGTGCTCCGTGCCTTGTTTCTGGTTCAGTATTGCATTTGCATTCTTTACTCCCAGGTTCCCTGTTGTGCTCCGTGCCTTCTTTCTGGTTCAGTATTGCATTTGCATACTTTACTCCCAGGTTCCCTGTTGTGCTCCGTGCCTTGTTTCTGGTTCAGTGTTGCATTTGCATTCTTTACTCCTAGGTTCCCTGTTGTGCTCCGTGCCTTGTTTCTGGTTCAGTATTGCTTTTGCATTCTTTACTCCCAGGTTCCCTGTTGCGCTCCGTGCCTTGTTTCTGGTTCAGTATTGCATTTGCATTCTTTACTCCCAGGTTTCCTGTTGTGCTCCGTGCCTTGTTTCTGGTTCAGTGTTGCATTTGCATTCTTTTCTCCCAGGTTCCCTGTTGCGCTCTCTGCCTTGTTTCTGGTTCAGTATTGCATTTGCATTCTTTACTTCCAGGTTCCCTGTTGCGCCCCGTGCCTTGTTTCTGGTTCAGTATTGCTTTTGCATTCTTTACTCCCAGGTTCCCTGTTCTGCTCCGTGCCTTGTTTCTGGTTCAGTATTGCATTTGCATTCTTTACGTTTAGGTTCCCTGTTGTGCTCGGTGCCTTGTTTCTGGTTCAATATTGCATTTGCATTCTTTACTCCCAGGTTCCCTGATGTGCTCCGTGCCTTGTTTCTGGTTCAGTATTGCATTTGCATTCTTTACTCCCAGGTTCCCTGTTGTGCTCCGTGCCTTGTTTCTGGTTCAGTATTGCATTTGCATTCTTTACTCCCAGGTTCCCTGTTGTGCTCCGTGCCTTCTTTCTGGTTCAGTATTGCATTTGCATTCTTTACTGCCAGGTTCCCTGTTGTGCTCCGTGCCTTGTTTCTGGTTCAGTGTTGCATTTGCATTCTTTACTCCCAGGTTCCCTGTTGTGCTACGTGCCTTGTTTCTGGTTCAGTATTGCATTTGCATTCTTTACTCCCAGGTTCCCTGTTGCGCTCCGTGCCTTGTTTCTGGTTCAGTATTGCATTTGCATTCTTTGCTTCCAGGTTCCCTGTCGCGCTCTGTGCCTTGTTTCTGGTTCAGTATTGCTTTTGCATTCTTTACTCCCAGGTTCCCTGTTGCGATCCGTGCCTTGTTTCTGGTTCAGTATTGCATTTGCATTCTTTACTCCCAGGTTCCCTGTTGTGCTCCGTGCCTTCTTTCTGGTTCAGTGTTGCATTTGCATTCTTTACTCCCAGGTTCCCTGTTGCGCTCTCTGCCTTGTTTCTGGTTCAGTATTGCATTTGCATTCTTTACTTCCAGGTTCCCTGTTGCGCTCCGTGCCTTGTTTCTGGTTCAGTATTGCTTTTGCATTCTTTACTCCCAGGTTCCCTGTTGTGCTCTGTGCCTTGTTTCTGGTTCAGTATTGCTTTTGCATTCTTTACTCCCAGGTTCCCTGTTCTGCTCCGTGCCTTGTTTCTGGTTCAGTATTGCATTTGCATTCTTTACGTCTAGGTTCCCTGTTGTGCTCGGTGCCTTGTTTCTGGTTCAGTATTGCTTTTGCATTCTTTACTCCCAGGTTCCCTGTTCTGCTCCATGCCTTGTTTCTGGTTCAGTATTGCATTTGCATTCTTTACGTCTAGGTTCCCTGTTGTGCTCGGTGCCTTGTTTCTGGTTCAGTATTGCATTTGCATTCTTTACTCCCAGGTTCCCTGATGTGCTCCGTGCCTTGTTTCTGGTTCAGTATTGCTTTTGCATTCTTTACTCCCAGGTTCCCTGTTGTGCTCCGTGCCTTCTTTCTGGTTCAGTATTGGTTTTGCATTCTTTACTCCCAGGTTCCCTGTTGTGCTCCGTGCCTTGTTTCTGGTTCAGTATTGCATTTGCATTCTTTACGTCTAGGTTCCCTGTTGTGCTTGGTGCCTTGTTTCTGGTTCAGTATTGCATTTGCATTCTTTACTCCCAGGTTCCCTGATGTGCTCCGTGCCTTGTTTCTGGTTCAGTATTGCATTTGCATTCTTTACTCCCAGGTTCCCTGTTGTGCTCCGTGCCTTGTTTCTGGTTCAGTATTGCATTTGCATTATTTACTCCCAGGTTTCCTGTTGTGCTCCGTGCCTTGTTTCTGGTTCAGTATTGCATTTGCATTCTTTAATCCCAGGTTCCCTGTTGTGCTCCGTGCCTTGTTTCTGGTTCAGTATTGCATTTGCATTCTTTACTCCCAGGTTCCCTGTTGTGCTCCGTGCCTTGTTTCTGGTTCAGTATTGCATTTGCATTCTTTACTCCCAGGTTCCCTGTTGTGCTCCGTGCCTTGTTTCTGGTTCAGTATTGCATTTGCATTCTTTACTCCCAGGTTCCCTGTTGTGCTCTGTGCCTTGTTTCTGGTTCAATATTGCATTTGCATTCTTTACTTCTAGGTTCCCTGTTGTGCTCTGTGCCTTTTTTCTGGTTCAGTATTGCATTTGCATCCTTTACGTCTAGGTTCCCTGTTGTGCTCGGTGCCTTGTTTCTGGTTCAGTATTGCATTTGCATTCTTTACTCCCAGGTTCCCTGATGTGCTCCGTGGCTTGTTTCTGGTTCAGTATTGCATTTGCATTCTTTACTCCCAGGTTCCCTGTTGTGCTCTGTGCCTTGTTTCTGGTTCAGTATTGCATTTGCATTCTTTACTCCCAGGTTCCCTCTTGTGCTCTGTGCCTTGTTTCTGGTTCAGTATTGCATTTGCATTATTTACTCCCAGGTTCCCTGTTGTGCTCCGTGCCTTGTTTCTGGTTCAGTATTGCATTTGCATTCTTTAATCCAAGGCTCCCTGTTGTGCTCCGTGCCTTGTTTCTGGTTCAGTATTGCATTTGCATTCTTTACTCCCAGGTTCCCTGTTGTGCTCCGTGCCTTGTTTCTGGTTCAGTATTGCATTTGCATTCTTTACTCCCAGGTTCCCTGTTGTGCTCTGTGCCTTGTTTCTGGTTCAGTATTGCATTTGCATTCTTTACTTCTAGGTTCCCTGTTGTGCTCCGTGCCTTGTTTCTGGTTCAGTATTGCATTTGAATTCTTTACTCCCAGGTTCCCTGTTGTGCTCTGTGCCTTGTTTCTGGTTCAGTATTGCATTTGCATTCTTTACTTCTAGGTTCCCTGTTGTGCTCCGTGCCTTGTCTCTGGTTCAGTATTGTATTTGCATTCTTTACTCCCAGGTTCCCTGTTGTGCTCTGTGCCTTGTTTCTGGTTCAGTATTGCATTTGCATTCTTTACTCCCAGGTTCCCTGTTGTGCTCCGTGCCTTGTTTCTGGTTCGGTATTGCATTTGCATTCTTTACTCCCAGGTTCCCTGTTGTGCTCCGTGCCTTGTTTCTGTTTCAGTATTGCATTTGCATTCTTTACTCCCAGGTTCCCTGTTGTGCTCTGTGCCTTGTTTCTGGTTCAGTATTGCATTTGCATTCTTTAGTCCCAGGTTCCCTGTTGTGCTCTGTGCCTTGTTTCTGGTTCAGTATTGCATTTGCATTATTTACTCCCAGGTTCCCTGTTGTGCTCTGTGCCTTGTTTCTGGTTCAGTATTACATTTGCATTCTTTACTTCCAGGATCCCTGTTGTGCTCTGTGCCTTGTTTCTGGTTCAGTATTGCATTTGCATTCTTTACTTCTAGGTTCCCTGTTGTGCTCCGTGCCTTGTCTCTGGTTCAGTATTGTATTTGCATGCTTTACTCCCAGGTTCCCTGTTGTGCTCTGTGCCTTGTTTCTGGTTCAGTATTGCATTTGCATTCTTTACTCCCAGGTTCCCTGTTGTGCTCCGTGCCTTGTTTCTGGTTCGGTATTGCATTTGCATTCTTTACTCCCAGGTTCCCTGTTGTGCTCCGTGCCTTGTTTCTGTTTCAGTATTGCATTTGCATTCTTTACTCCCAGGTTCCCTGTTGTGCTCTGTGCCTTGTTTCTGGTTCAGTATTGCATTTGCATTCTTTAGTCCCAGGTTCCCTGTTGTGCTCTGTGCCTTGTTTCTGGTTCAGTATTACATTTGCATTATTTACTCCCAGGTTCCCTGTTGTGCTCTGTGCCTTGTTTCTGGTTCAGTATTGCATTTGCATTCTTTACTCCCAGGTTCCCTGTTGTGCTCTGTACCTTCTTTCTGGTTCAGTATTGCATTTGCATTCTTTACTCCCAGGTTCCCTGTTGTGCTCTGCGCCTTGTTTCTGGTTCAGTATTGCATTTGCATTCTTTACTCCCAGGTTCCCTGTTGTGCTCCGTGCCTTGTTTCTGGTTCAGTATTGCATTTGCATTCTTTACTCCCAGGTTCCCTGTTGTGCTCCGTGCCTTGTTTCTGGTTCAGTATTGCATTTGGATTCTTTACTCCCAGGTTCCCTGTTGTGCTCCGTGCCTTGTTTCTGGTTCAGTATTGCATTTGCATTCTTTACTCCTAGGTTCCCTGTTGTGCTCCGTGCCTTGTTTCTGGCTCAGTATTGCATTTGCATTCTTTACTCCTAGGTTCCCTGTTGTGCTCTGTGCCATGTTTCTGGTTCAGTATTGCATTTGCATTCTTTACTCCCAGGTTCCCTGTCATGCTCTGTGCCTTGTTTCTGGTTCAATATTGCATTGGCATTCTTTATTTCTAGGTTCCCTGTTGTGCTCTGTGCCTTGTTTCTGGTTCAGTATTGCATTTGCAATCTTTACTCCCAGGTTCCCTGTTGTGCTCTGTGCCTTGTTTCTGGTTCGGTATTGCATTTGCATTCTTTACTTCTAGGTTCCCTGTTGTGCTCTGTGCCTTCTTTCTGGTTCAGTATTGCATTTGCATTCTTTACTTCTAGGTTCCCTGTTGTGCTCTGTGCCTTCTTTCTGGTTCAGTATTGCATTTGCATTCTTTACTCCCAGGTTCCCTGTTGTGCTCTGTGCCTGGTTTCTGGTTCAGTATTGCATTTGCATTCTTTACTCCCAGGTTCCCTGTTGTGCTCCGTGCCTTGTTTCTGGTTCAGTATTGCATTTGCATTCTTTGCTTCTAGGTTCCCTGTTGTGCTCTGGCCTTCTTTCTGGTTCAGTATTGCATTTGCATTCTTTACTCCCAGGTTCCCTGTTGTGCTCTGTGCCTTGTTCTGGTTCAGTATTGCATTTGCATTCTTTACTCCCAGATTCCCTGTTGTGCTCTGTGCCTTCTTTCTGGTTCAGTATTGCATTTGCATTCTTTACTCCCAGGTTCCCTGTTGTTCTCCGTGCCTTGTTTCTGGTTCAGTATTGCATTTGCATTCTTTATTCCCAGGTTCCCTGTTGTGCTCCGTGCCTTGTTTCTGGTTCAGTATTGCATTTGCATTCTTTGCTTCTAGGTTCCCTGTTGTGCTCTGGGCCTTCTTTCTGGTTCAGTATTGCATTTGCATTCTTTACTCCCAGGTTCCCTGTTGTGCTCTGTGCCTTGTTCTGGTTCAGTATTGCATTTGCATTCTTTACTCCCAGATTCCCTGTTGTGCTCTGTGCCTTGTTTCTGGTTCAGTATTGCATTTGCATTCTTTACTCCCAGGTTCCCTGTTGTTCTCCGTGCCTTGTTTCTGGTTCAGTATTGCATTTGCATTCTTTACTCCCAGGTTCCCTTTTGTGCTCCGTGCCTTGTTTCAGGTTCAGTATTGCATTTGCACTCTTTACTCCCAGGTTCCCTGTTGTGCTCCGTGCCTTGTTTCTGGTTCAGTATTGCATTTGCATTCTTTACTCCCAGGTTCCCTGTTGTGCTCCGTGCCTTGTTTCTGGTTCAGTATTGCATTTGCATTCTTTACTCCCAGGTTCCCTGTTGTGCTCCGTGCCTTCTTTCTGGTTCAGTATTGCATTTGCATTCTTTACTCCCAGGTTCCCTGTTGTGCTCCGTGCCTTGTTTCTGGTTCAGTATTGCATTTGCATTCTTTACTCCCAGGTTCCCTGTTGTTCTCCGTGCCTTGTTTCTGGTTCAGTATTGAATTTGCATTCTTTACTCCAAGGTTCCCTGTTGTGCTCTGTGCCTTGTTTCTGGTTCAGTATTGCATTTGCATTCTTTACTCCCAGGTTCCCTGTTGTGCTCCGTGCCTTGTTTCTGGTTCAGTATTGCATTTGCATTCTTTAATCCCAGGTTCCCTGTTGTGCTCCGTGCCTTCTTTCTGGTTCAGTATTGCATTTGCATTCTTTAATCCCAGTTTCCCTGTTGTGCTCCGTGCCTTCTTTCTGGTTCAGTATTGCATTTGCATTCTTTAATCCCAGGTTCCCTGTTGTGCTCCGTGCCTTGTTTCTGGTTCAGTATTGCATTTGCATTCTTTACTCCCAGGTTCCCTGTTGTGCTCCGTGCATTATTTCTGGTTCAGTATTGCATTTGCATTCTTTACTCCCAGGTTCCCTGCTGTGCTCCGTGCCTTGTTTCTGGTTCAGTATTGCATTTGCATTCTTTACTCCCAGGTTCCCTGTTGCGCTCTGTGCCTTGTTTCTGGTTCAGTATTGCATTTGCATTCTTTACTTCCAGGTTCCCTGTTGCACTCCGTGCCTTGTTTCTGGTTCAGTATTGCTTTTGCATTCTTTACTCCCAGGTTCCTTGTTGTGCTCCGTGCCTTGTTTCTGGTTCAGTATTGCTTTTGCATTCTTTACTCCAGGTTCCCTGTTGTGCTCCGTACCTTGTTTCTGGTTCAGTATTGCATTTGCATTCTTTACGTCTAGGTTCCCTGTTGTGCTCGGTGCCTTGTTTCTGGTTCAGTATTGCATTTGCATTCTTTACTCCCAGGTTCCCTGATGTGCTCCGTGCCTTGTTTCTGGTTCAGTATTGCATTTGCATTCTTTACTCCCAGGTTCCCTGATGTGCTCCGTGCCTTGTTTCTGGTTCAGTATTGCATTTGCATTCTTTACTTCCAGGTTCCCTGTTGTGCTCCGTGCCTTGTTTCTGGTTCAGTATTGCTTTTGCATTCTTTACTCCCAGGTTCCCTGTTGTGCTCCGTGCCTTGTTTCTGGTTCAGTATTGCATTTGCATTCTTTACGTCTAGGTTCCCTGTTGTGCATTGCATTTGCATTCTTTACTTCCAGGTTCCCTGTTGCGCTCCGTGCCTTGTTTCTGGTTCAGTATTGCTTTTGCATTCTTTACTCCCAGGTTCCCTGATGTGCTCCATGCCTTGTTTCTGGTTCAGTATTGCATTTGCATTCTTTACTTCCAGGTTCCCTGTTGCACTCCGTGCCTTGTTTCTGGTTCAGTATTGCTTTTGCATTCTTTACTCCCAGGTTCCCTGTTGTGCTCCGTGCCTTGTTTCTGGTTCAGTATTCCTTTTGCATTCTTTACTCCCAGGTTCCCTGTTGTGCTCCGTACCTTGTTTCTGGTTCAGTATTGCATTTGCATTCTTTACATCTAGGTTCCCTGTTGTGCTCAGTGCCTTGTTTCTGGTTCAGTATTGCATTTGCATTCTTTACTCCCAGGTTCCCTGATGTGCTCCGTGCCTTGTTTCTGGTTCAGTATTGCATTTGCATTCTTTACTCCCAGGTTCCCTGATGTGCTCCGTGCCTTGTTTCTGGTTCAGTATTGCATTTGCATTCTTTACTTCCAGGTTCCCTGTTGTGCTCCGTGCCTTGTTTCTGGTTCAGTATTGCTTTTGCATTCTTTACTCCCAGGTTCCCTGTTGTGCTCCGTGCCTTGTTTCTGGTTCAGTATTGCATTTGCATTCTTTACGTCTAGGTTCCCTTTTGTGCATTGCATTTGCATTCTTTACTTCCAGGTGCCCTGTTGCGCTCCGTGCCTTGTTTCTGGTTCAGTATTGCTTTTGCATTCTTTACTCCCAGGTTCCCTGTTGTGCTCCGTGCCTTGTTTCTGGTTCAGTATTGCATTTGCATTATTTACTCCCAGGTTCCCTGTTGTGCTCCGTGCATTGTTTCTGGTTCAGTATTGCATTTGCATTCTTTACTCCCAGGTTCCCTGTTGTGCTCCGTGCCTTGTTTCTGGTTCAGTATTGCATTTGCATTCTTTACTCCCAGGTTCCCTTTTGTGCTCAGTGCCTTGTTTCTGGTTCAGTATTGCATTTGCATTCTTTACTCCCAGGTTCCCTGTTGTGCTCTGTGCCTTGTTTCTGGTTCAGTATTGCATTTGCATTCTTTACTCCCAGGTTCCCTGTTGTTCTCCGTGCCTTGTTTCTGGTTCAGTGTTGAATTTGCATTCTTTACTCCCAGATTCCCTGTTGTGCTCTGTGCCTTGTTTCAGGTTCAGTATTGCATTTGCATTCTTTACTCCCAGGTTCCCTGTTGTGCTCAGTGCCTTGTTTCTGGTTCAGTATTGCATTTGCATTCTTTACTCCCAGGTTCCCTGTTGTGCTCTGTGCCTTGTTTCTGGTTCAGTATTGCATTTGCATTCTTTACTCCCAGGTTCCCTGTTGTGCTCCGTGCCGTGTTTCTGGTTCAGTATTGCATTTGCATTCTTTACTCCCAGGTTCCCTGTTGTGCTCCGTGCCTCGTTTCTGGTTCAGTATTGCATTTGCATTCTTTACTCCCAGGTTCCCTGTTGTGCTCCGTGCCTTGTTTCTGGTTCAGTGTTGCATTTGCATTCTTTACTCCCAGGTTCCCTGTTGTGCTCCGTGCCTTGTTTCTGGTTCAGTGTTGCATTTGCATTCTTTACTCCCAGGTTCCCTGTTGTGCTCTGTGCCTTCTTTCTGGTTCAGTGTTGCATTTGCATTCTTTACTCCCAGGTTCCCTGTTGCGCTCCGTGCCTTGTTTCTGGTTCAGTATTGCTTTTGCATTCTTTACTCCCAGGTTCCCTGATGTGCGCCATGCCTTGTTTCTGGTTCAGTATTGCATTTGCATTCTTTACTTCCAGGTTCCCTGATGTGCTCCATGCCTTGTTTCTGGTTCAGTATTGCATTTGCATTCTTTACCTCCAGGTTCCCTGTTGCACTCCGTGCCTTGTTTCTGGTTCAGTATTGCTTTTGCATTCTTTACTCCCAGGTTCCCTGTTGTGCTCCGTGCCTTGTTTCTGTTTCAGTATTGCTTTTGCATTCTTTACTCCCAGGTTCCCTGTTGTGCTCCGTACCTTGTTTCTGGTTCAGTATTGCATTTGCATTCTTTACATCTAGGTTCCCTGTTGTGCTCAGTGCCTTGTTTCTGGTTCAGTATTGCATTTGCATTCTTTACTCCCAGGTTCCCTGATGTGCTCCGTGCCTTGTTTCTGGTTCAGTATTGCATTTGCATTCTTTACTTCCAGGTTCCCTGTTGTGCTCCGTGCCTTGTTTCTGGTTCAGTATTGCTTTTGCATTCTTTACTCCCAGGTTCCCTGTTGTGCTCCGTGCCTTGTTTCTGGTTCAGTATTGCATTTGCATTCTTTACGTCTAGGTTCCCTGTTGTGCATTGCATTTGCATTCTTTACTTACAGGTTCCCTGTTGCGCTCCGTGCCTTGTTTCTGGTTCAGTATTGCTTTTGCATTCTTTACTCCCAGGTTCCCTGTTGTGCTCCGTGCCTTGTTTCTGGTTCAGTATTGCATTTGCATTATTTACTCCCGGGTTCCCTGTTGTGCTCCGTGCCTTGTTTCTGGTTCAGTATTGCATTTGCATTCTTTACTCCCAGGTTCCCTGTTGTGCTCCGTGCCTTGTTTCTGGTTCAGTATTGCATTTGCATTCTTTACTCCCAGGTTCCCTGTTGTGCTCAGTGCCTTGTTTCTGGTTCAGTATTGCATTTGCATTCTTTACTCCCAGGTTCCCTGTTGTGCTCTGTGCCTTGTTTCTGGTTCAGTATTGCATTTGCATTCTTTACTCCCAGGTTCCCTGTTGTTCTCCGTGCCTTGTTTCTGGTTCAGTAATGAATTTGCATTCTTTACTCCCAGATTCCCTGTTGTGCTCCGTGCCTTGTTTCAGGTTCAGTATTGCATTTGCATTCTTTACTCCCAGGTTCCCTGTTGTGCTCAGTGCCTTGTTTCTGGTTCAGTATTGCATTTGCATTCTTTACTCCCAGGTTCCCTGTTGTGCTCTGTGCCTTGTTTCTGGTTCAGTATTGCATTTGCATTCTTTACTCCCAGGTTCCCTGTTGTTCTCCGTGCCTTGTTTCTGGTTCAGTATTGAATTTGCATTCTTTACTCCCAGGATCCCTGTTGTGCTCCGTGCCTTGTTTCAGGTTCAGTATTGCATTTGCATTCTTTACTCCCAGGTTCCCTGTTGTGCTCCGTGCCGTGTTTCTGGTTCAGTATTGCATTTGCATTCTTTACTCCCAGGTTCCCTGTTGTGCTCCGTGCCTTGTTTCTGGTTCAGTATTGCATTTGCATTCTTTACTCCCAGGTTCCCTGTTGTGCTCCGTGCCTTGTTTCTGGTTCAGTATTGCATTTGCATTCTTTACTCCCAGGTTCCCTGTTGTGCTCTGTGCCTTCTTTCTGGTTCAGTGTTGCATTTGCATTCTTTACTCCCAGGTTCCCTGTTGTGCTCTGTGCATTGTTTCTGGTTCAGTGTTGCATTTGCATTCTTTACTCCCAGGTTCCCTGTTGTGCTCCGTGCATTGTTTCTGGTTCAGTGTTGCATTTGCATTCTTTACTCCCAGGTTCCCTGTTGTGCTCCGTGCCTTCTTTCTGGTTCAGTGTTGCATTTGCATTCTTTACTCCCAGGATCCCTGTTGTGCTCCGTGCATTGTTTCTGGTTCAGTGTTGAATTTGCATTCTTTACTCCCAGGATCCCTGTTGTGCTCCGTGCCTTCTTTCTGGTTCAGTGTTGCATTTGCATTCTTTACTCCCAGGATCCCTGTTGTGCTCCGTGCCTTGTTTCTGGTTCAGTATAGCATTTGCATTCTTTACTTCCAGGATCCCTGTTGTGCTCTGTGCCTTGTTTCTGGTTCAGTATAGCATTTGCATTCTTGACTCCCAGGTTCCCTGTTGTGCTCTGTGCCTTGTTTCTGGTTCAGTATTGTATTTGCATTCTTTACTCCCAGGTTCCCTGTTGTGCTCCGTGCCTTGTTTCTGGTTCATTATTGCATTTGCATTCTTTACTCCCAGGTTCCCTGTTGTCCTCTGTGCCTTGTTTCTGGTTCAGTATTGCATCTGCATTCTTTACTCCCAGGTTCCCTGTTGTGCTCTGTGCCTTGTTCTGGTTCAGTATTGCATTTGCATTATTTACTCCCAGATTCCCTGTTGTGCTCTGTGCCTTCTTTCTGGTTCAGTATTGCATTTGCATTCTTTACTCCCAGGTGCCCTGTTGTGCTCTGTGCCTTGTTTCTGGTTCAGTATTGCATTTGCATTCTTTACTCCCAGGTTCCCTGTTGTTCTCCGTGCCTTGTTTCTGGTTCAGTATTGCATTTGCATTCTTTACTCCCAGGTTCCCTTTTGTGCTCCGTGCCTTGTTTCAGGTTCAGTATTGCATTTGCATTCTTTACTCCCAGGCTCCCTGTTGTGCTCCGTGCCTTGTTTCTGGTTCAGTATTGCATTTGCATTCTTTACTCCCAGGTTCCCTGTTGTGCTCCGTGCCTTCTTTCTGGTTCAGTATTGCATTTGCATTCTTTACTCCCAGGTTCCCTGTTGTGCTCCGTGCCTTCTTTCTGGTTCAGTATTGCATTTGCATTCTTTACTCCCAGGTTCCCCGTTGTGCTCCCTGCCTTGTTTCTGGTTCAGTATTGCATTTGCATTCTTTACTCCCAGGTTCCCTGTTGTGCTCCGTGCCTTGTTTCTGGTTCAGTATTGCATTTGCATTCTTTACTCCCAGGTTCCCTGTTGTGCTCTGTGCCTTGTTTCTGGTTCAGTATTGCATTTGCATTCTTTACTCCCAGGTTCCCTGTTGTTCTCCGTGCCTTGTTTCTGGTTCAGTATTGCATTTGCTTTCTTTACTTCTAGGTTCCCTGTTGTGCTCTGTGCCTTCTTTCTGGTTCAGTATTGCATTTGCATTCTTTACTCCCAGGTTCCCTGTTGTGCTCCGTGCCTTGTTTCTGGTTCAGTATTGCATTTGCATTCTTTACTCCCAGGTTCGCTGTTGTGCTCTGTGCCTTGTTTCTGGTTCAGTATTGCATTTGCATTCTTTACTTCTAGGTTCCCTGTTGTGCTCCGTGCCTTGTTTCTGGTTCAGTATTGCATTTGCATTCTTTACTCCCAGGTTCCCTGTTGTGCTCGGTGCCTTGTTTCTGGTTCAGTATTGCATTTGCATTCTTTACTTCTAGGTTCCCTGTTGTGCTCCTTGCCTTGTCTCTGGTTCAGTATTGTATTTGCATTCTTTACTCCCAGGTTCCCTGTTGTGCTCTGTGCCTTGTTTCTGGTTCTGTATTGCATTTGCATTCTTTACTTCTAGGTTCCCTGTTGTGCTCTGTGCCTTGTTTCTGGTTCAGTATTGCATTTGCATTCTTTACTCCCAGGTTCCCTGTTGTGCTCTGTGCCTTGTTTCTGGTTCAGTGTTGCATTTGCATTCTTTACTCCCAGGATCCCTGTTGTGCTCCGTGCCTTGTTTCTGGTTCAGTATAGCATTTGCATTCTTTACTTCCAGGATCCCTGTTGTGCTCTGTGCCTTGTTTCTGGTTCAGTGGCGCATTTGCATTCTTGACTCCCAGGATCCCTGTTGTGCTCTGTGCCTTGTTTCTGGTTCAGTATAGCATTTGCATTCTTTACTCCCAGGTTCCCTGTTGTGCTCCGTACCTTGTTTCTGGTTCAGTATAGCATTTGCATTCTTGACTCCCAAGTTCCCTGTTGTGCTCCGTGCCTTGTTTCTGGTTCAGTATTGCATTTGCATTCTTTACTCCCAGGTTCCCTGTTGTCCTCTGTGCCTTGTTTCTGGTTCAGTATTGCATCTGCATTCTTTACTCCCAGGTTCCCTGTTGTGCTCTGTGCCTTGTTTCTGGTTCAGTATTGCATTTGCATTCTTTACTCCCAGGTTCCCTGTTGTGCTCTGGGCCTTCTTTCTGGTTCAGTATTGCATTTGCATTCTTTACTCCCAGATTCCCTGTTGTGCTCTGTGCCTTCTTTCTGGTTCAGTATTGCATTTGCATTCTTTACTCCCAGGTTCCCTGTTGTGCTCTGTGCCTTGTTTCTGGTTCAGTATTGCATTTGCATTCTTTACTCCCAGGTTCCCTGTTGTGCTCCGTGCCTTGTTTCTGGTTCAGTATTGCATTTGCATTCTTTACTCACAGGTTCCCTGTTGTTCTCCGTGTCTTGTTTCAGGTTCAGTATTGCATTTGCATTCTTTACTCCCAGGTTCCCTTTTGTGCTCCGTGCCTTGTTTCTGGTTCAGTATTGCATTTGCATTCTTTACTCCCAGGTTCCCTGTTGTGCTCCGTGCCTTGTTTCTGGTTCAGTATTGCATTTGCATTCTTTACTCCCAGGTTCCCTGTTGTGCTCCGTGCCTTCTTTCTGGTTCAGTATTGCATTTGCATTCTTTACTCCCAGGTTCCCTGTTGTGCTCCGTGCCTTCTTTCTGGTTCAGTATTGCATTTGCATTCTTTACTCCCAGGTTCCCCGTTGTGCTCCGTGCCTTGTTTCTGGTTCAGTATTGCATTTGCATTCTTTACTCCCAGGTTCCCTGTTGTGCTCCGTGCCTTGTTTCTGGTTCAGTATTGCATTTGCATTCTTTACTCCCAGGTTCCCTGTTGTGCTCCGTGCCTTGTTTCTGGTTCAGTATTGCATTTGCATTCTTTACTCCCAGGTTCCCTGTTGTGCTCTGTGCCTTGTTTCTGGTTCAGTATTGCATTTGCATTCTTTACTCCCAGGTTCCCTGTTGTTCTCCGTGCCTTGTTTCTGGTTCAGTATTGCATTTGCTTTCTTTGCTTCTAGGTTCCCTGTTGTGCTCTGTGCCTTCTTTCTGGTTCAGTATTGCATTTGCATTCTTTACTCCCAGGTTCCCTGTTGTGCTCCGTGCCTTGTTTCTGGTTCAGTATTGCATTTGCATTCTTTACTCCCAGGTTCGCTGTTGAGCTCTGTGCCTTGTTTCTGGTTCAGTATTGCATTTGCATTCTTTACTTCTAGGTTCCCTGTTGTGCTCTGTGCCTTGTTTCTGGTACTGTATTGCATTTGCATTCTTTACTTCTAGGTTCCCTGTTTTGCTCTGTGCCTTGTTTCTGGTTCAGTATTGCATTTGCATTCTTTACTCCCAGGTTCCCTGTTGTGCTCTGTGCCTTGTTTCTGGTTCAGTATTGCATTTGCATTCTTTATTACCAGGTTCCCTGTTGTGCTATGTGCCTTGTTTCTGGTTCAGTATTGCATTTGCATTCTTTACTCCCAGGTTCCCTGTTGCGCTCTGTGCCTTGTTTCTGGTTCAGTATTGCATTTGCATTCTTTACTTCCAGGTTCCCTGTTGCACTCCGTGCCTTGTTTCTGGTTCAGTATTGCTTTTGCATTCTTTACTCCCAGGTTCCCTGTTGTGCTCCGTGCCTTGTTTCTGGTTCAGTATTGCTTTTGCATTCTTTACTCCAGGTTCCCTGTTGTGCTCCGTACCTTGTTTCTGGTTCAGTATTGCATTTGCATTCTTTACGTCTAGGTTCCCTGTTGTGCTCGGTGCCTTGTTTCTGGTTCAGTATTGCATTTGCATTCTTTACTCCCAGGTTCCCTGATGTGCTCCGTGCCTTGTTTCTGGTTCAGTATTGCATTTGCATTCTTTACTCCCAGGTTCCCTGATGTGCTCCGTGCCTTGTTTCTGGTTCAGTATTGCATTTGCATTCTTTACTTCCAGGTTCCCTGTTGTGCTCCGTGCCTTGTTTCTGGTTCAGTATTGCTTTTGCATTCTTTACTCCCAGGTTCCCTGTTGTGCTCCGTGCCTTGTTTCTGGTTCAGTATTGCATTTGCATTCTTTACGTCTAGGTTCCCTGTTGTGCATTGCATTTGCATTCTTTACTTCCAGGTTCCCTGTTGCGCTCCGTGCCTTGTTTCTGGTTCAGTATTGCTTTTGCATTCTTTACTCCCAGGTTCCCTGATGTGCTCCATGCCTTGTTTCTGGTTCAGTATTGCATTTGCATTCTTTACTTCCAGGTTCCCTGTTGCACTCCGTGCCTTGTTTCTGGTTCAGTATTGCTTTTGCATTCTTTACTCCCAGGTTCCCTGTTGTGCTCCGTGCCTTGTTTCTGGTTCAGTATTGCTTTTGCATTCTTTACTCCCAGGTTCCCTGTTGTGCTCCGTACCTTGTTTCTGGTTCAGTATTGCATTTGCATTCTTTACATCTAGGTTCCCTGTTGTGCTCAGTGCCTTGTTTCTGGTTCAGTATTGCATTTGCATTCTTTACTCCCAGGTTCCCTGATGTGCTCCGTGCCTTGTTTCTGGTTCAGTATTGCATTTGCATTCTTTACTCCCAGGTTCCCTGATGTGCTCCGTGCCTTGTTTCTGGTTCAGTATTGCATTTGCATTCTTTACTCCCAGGTTCCCTGATGTGCTCCATGCCTTGTTTCTGGTTCAGTATTGCATTTGCATTCTTTACTTCCAGGTTCCCTGATGTGCTCCATGCCTTGTTTCTATTTCAGTATTGCATTTGCATTCTTTACTTCCAGGTTCCCTGTTGCACTCCGTGCCTTGTTTCTGGTTCAGTATTGCTTTTGCATTCTTTACTCCCAGGTTCCCTGTTGTGCTCCGTGCCTTGTTTCTGTTTCAGTATTGCTTTTGCATTCTTTACTCCCAGGTTCCCTGTTGTGCTCCGTACCTTGTTTCTGGTTCAGTATTGCATTTGCATTCTTTACATCTAGGTTCCCTGTTGTGCTCAGTGCCTTGTTTCTGGTTCAGTATTGCATTTGCATTCTTTACTCCCAGGTTCCCTGATGTGCTCCGTGCCTTGTTTCTGGTTCAGTATTGCATTTGCATTCTTTACTTCCAGGTTCCCTGTTGTGCTCCGTGCCTTGTTTCTGGTTCAGTATTGCTTTTGCATTCTTTACTCCCAGGTTCCCTGTTGTGCTCCGTGCCTTGTTTCTGGTTCAGTATTGCATTTGCATTCTTTACGTCTAGGTTCCCTGTTGTGCATTGCATTTGCATTCTTTACTTACAGGTTCCCTGTTGCGCTCCGTGCCTTGTTTCTGGTTCAGTATTGCTTTTGCATTCTTTACTCCCAGGTTCCCTGTTGTGCTCCGTGCCTTGTTTCTGGTTCAGTATTGCATTTGCATTATTTACTCCCGGGTTCCCTGTTGTGCTCCGTGCCTTGTTTCTGGTTCAGTATTGCATTTGCATTCTTTACTCCCAGGTTCCCTGATGTGCTCCGTGCCTTGTTTCTGGTTCAGTATTGCATTTGCATTCTTTACTTCCAGGTTCCCTGTTGTGCTCCGTGCCTTGTTTCTGGTTCAGTATTGCTTTTGCATTCTTTACTCCCAGGTTCCCTGTTGTGCTCCGTGCCTTGTTTCTGGTTCAGTATTGCATTTGCATTCTTTACGTCTAGGTTCCCTGTTGTGCATTGCATTTGCATTCTTTACTTACAGGTTCCCTGTTGCGCTCCGTGCCTTGTTTCTGGTTCAGTATTGCTTTTGCATTCTTTACTCCCAGGTTCCCTGTTGTGCTCCGTGCCTTGTTTCTGGTTCAGTATTGCATTTGCATTATTTACTCCCGGGTTCCCTGTTGTGCTCCGTGCCTTGTTTCTGGTTCAGTATTGCATTTGCATTCTTTACTCCCAGGTTCCCTGTTGTGCTCCGTGCCTTGTTTCTGGTTCAGTATTGCATTTGCATTCTTTACTCCCAGGTTCCCTGTTGTGCTCAGTGCCTTGTTTCTGGTTCAGTATTGCATTTGCATTCTTTACTCCCAGGTTCCCTGTTGTGCTCTGTGCCTTGTTTCTGGTTCAGTATTGCATTTGCATTCTTTACTCCCAGGTTCCCTGTTGTTCTCCGTGCCTTGTTTCTGGTTCAGTAATGAATTTGCATTCTTTACTCCCAGATTCCCTGTTGTGCTCCGTGCCTTGTTTCAGGTTCAGTATTGCATTTGCATTCTTTACTCCCAGGTTCCCTGTTGTGCTCAGTGCCTTGTTTCTGGTTCAGTATTGCATTTGCATTCTTTACTCCCAGGTTCCCTGTTGTGCTCTGTGCCTTGTTTCTGGTTCAGTATTGCATTTGCATTCTTTACTCCCAGGTTCCCTGTTGTTCTCCGTGCCTTGTTTCTGGTTCAGTATTGAATTTGCATTCTTTACTCCCAGGATCCCTGTTGTGCTCCGTGCCTTGTTTCAGGTTCAGTATTGCATTTGCATTCTTTACTCCCAGGTTCCCTGTTGTGCTCCGTGCCGTGTTTCTGGTTCAGTATTGCATTTGCATTCTTTACTCCCAGGTTCCCTGTTGTGCTCCGTGCCTTGTTTCTGGTTCAGTATTGCATTTGCATTCTTTACTCCCAGGTTCCCTGTTGTGCTCCGTGCCTTGTTTCTGGTTCAGTATTGCATTTGCATTCTTTACTCCCAGGTTCCCTGTTGTGCTCTGTGCCTTCTTTCTGGTTCAGTGTTGCATTTGCATTCTTTACTCCCAGGTTCCCTGTTGTGCTCTGTGCATTGTTTCTGGTTCAGTGTTGCATTTGCATTCTTTACTCCCAGGTTCCCTGTTGTGCTCCGTGCATTGTTTCTGGTTCAGTGTTGCATTTGCATTCTTTACTCCCAGGTTCCCTGTTGTGCTCCGTGCCTTCTTTCTGGTTCAGTGTTGCATTTGCATTCTTTACTCCCAGGATCCCTGTTGTGCTCCGTGCATTGTTTCTGGTTCAGTGTTGCATTTGCATTCTTTACTCCCAGGATCCCTGTTGTGCTCCGTGCCTTCTTTCTGGTTCAGTGTTGCATTTGCATTCTTTACTCCCAGGATCCCTGTTGTGCTCCGTGCCTTGTTTCTGGTTCAGTATAGCATTTGCATTCTTTACTTCCAGGATCCCTGTTGTGCTCTGTGCCTTGTTTCTGGTTCAGTATAGCATTTGCATTCTTGACTCCCAGGTTCCCTGTTGTGCTCTGTGCCTTGTTTCTGGTTCAGTATTGTATTTGCATTCTTTACTCCCAGGTTCCCTGTTGTGCTCCGTGCCTTGTTTCTGGTTCATTATTGCATTTGCATTCTTTACTCCCAGGTTCCCTGTTGTCCTCTGTGCCTTGTTTCTGGTTCAGTATTGCATCTGCATTCTTTACTCCCAGGTTCCCTGTTGTGCTCTGTGCCTTGTTCTGGTTCAGTATTGCATTTGCATTATTTACTCCCAGATTCCCTGTTGTGCTCTGTGCCTTCTTTCTGGTTCAGTATTGCATTTGCATTCTTTACTCCCAGGTGCCCTGTTGTGCTCTGTGCCTTGTTTCTGGTTCAGTATTGCATTTGCATTCTTTACTCCCAGGTTCCCTGTTGTTCTCCGTGCCTTGTTTCTGGTTCAGTATTGCATTTGCATTCTTTACTCCCAGGTTCCCTTTTGTGCTCCGTGCCTTGTTTCAGGTTCAGTATTGCATTTGCATTCTTTACTCCCAGGCTCCCTGTTGTGCTCCGTGCCTTGTTTCTGGTTCAGTATTGCATTTGCATTCTTTACTCCCAGGTTCCCTGTTGTGCTCCGTGCCTTCTTTCTGGTTCAGTATTGCATTTGCATTCTTTACTCCCAGGTTCCCTGTTGTGCTCCGTGCCTTCTTTCTGGTTCAGTATTGCATTTGCATTCTTTACTCCCAGGTTCCCCGTTGTGCTCCCTGCCTTGTTTCTGGTTCAGTATTGCATTTGCATTCTTTACTCCCAGGTTCCCTGTTGTGCTCCGTGCCTTGTTTCTGGTTCAGTATTGCATTTGCATTCTTTACTCCCAGGTTCCCTGTTGTGCTCTGTGCCTTGTTTCTGGTTCAGTATTGCATTTGCATTCTTTACTCCCAGGTTCCCTGTTGTTCTCCGTGCCTTGTTTCTGGTTCAGTATTGCATTTGCTTTCTTTACTTCTAGGTTCCCTGTTGTGCTCTGTGCCTTCTTTCTGGTTCAGTATTGCATTTGCATTCTTTACTCCCAGGTTCCCTGTTGTGCTCCGTGCCTTGTTTCTGGTTCAGTATTGCATTTGCATTCTTTACTCCCAGGTTCGCTGTTGTGCTCTGTGCCTTGTTTCTGGTTCAGTATTGCATTTGCATTCTTTACTTCTAGGTTCCCTGTTGTGCTCCGTGCCTTGTTTCTGGTTCAGTATTGCATTTGCATTCTTTACTCCCAGGTTCCCTGTTGTGCTCGGTGCCTTGTTTCTGGTTCAGTATTGCATTTGCATTCTTTACTTCTAGGTTCCCTGTTGTGCTCCTTGCCTTGTCTCTGGTTCAGTATTGTATTTGCATTCTTTACTCCCAGGTTCCCTGTTGTGCTCTGTGCCTTGTTTCTGGTTCTGTATTGCATTTGCATTCTTTACTTCTAGGTTCCCTGTTGTGCTCTGTGCCTTGTTTCTGGTTCAGTATTGCATTTGCATTCTTTACTCCCAGGTTCCCTGTTGTGCTCTGTGCCTTGTTTCTGGTTCAGTGTTGCATTTGCATTCTTTACTCCCAGGATCCCTGTTGTGCTCCGTGCCTTGTTTCTGGTTCAGTATAGCATTTGCATTCTTTACTTCCAGGATCCCTGTTGTGCTCTGTGCCTTGTTTCTGGTTCAGTGGCGCATTTGCATTCTTGACTCCCAGGATCCCTGTTGTGCTCTGTGCCTTGTTTCTGGTTCAGTATAGCATTTGCATTCTTTACTCCCAGGTTCCCTGTTGTGCTCCGTACCTTGTTTCTGGTTCAGTATAGCATTTGCATTCTTGACTCCCAAGTTCCCTGTTGTGCTCCGTGCCTTGTTTCTGGTTCAGTATTGCATTTGCATTCTTTACTCCCAGGTTCCCTGTTGTCCTCTGTGCCTTGTTTCTGGTTCAGTATTGCATCTGCATTCTTTACTCCCAGGTTCCCTGTTGTGCTCTGTGCCTTGTTTCTGGTTCAGTATTGCATTTGCATTCTTTACTCCCAGGTTCCCTGTTGTGCTCTGGGCCTTCTTTCTGGTTCAGTATTGCATTTGCATTCTTTACTCCCAGATTCCCTGTTGTGCTCTGTGCCTTCTTTCTGGTTCAGTATTGCATTTGCATTCTTTACTCCCAGGTTCCCTGTTGTGCTCTGTGCCTTGTTTCTGGTTCAGTATTGCATTTGCATTCTTTACTCCCAGGTTCCCTGTTGTGCTCCGTGCCTTGTTTCTGGTTCAGTATTGCATTTGCATTCTTTACTCACAGGTTCCCTGTTGTTCTCCGTGTCTTGTTTCAGGTTCAGTATTGCATTTGCATTCTTTACTCCCAGGTTCCCTTTTGTGCTCCGTGCCTTGTTTCTGGTTCAGTATTGCATTTGCATTCTTTACTCCCAGGTTCCCTGTTGTGCTCCGTGCCTTGTTTCTGGTTCAGTATTGCATTTGCATTCTTTACTCCCAGGTTCCCTGTTGTGCTCCGTGCCTTCTTTCTGGTTCAGTATTGCATTTGCATTCTTTACTCCCAGGTTCCCTGTTGTGCTCCGTGCCTTCTTTCTGGTTCAGTATTGCATTTGCATTCTTTACTCCCAGGTTCCCCGTTGTGCTCCGTGCCTTGTTTCTGGTTCAGTATTGCATTTGCATTCTTTACTCCCAGGTTCCCTGTTGTGCTCCGTGCCTTGTTTCTGGTTCAGTATTGCATTTGCATTCTTTACTCCCAGGTTCCCTGTTGTGCTCCGTGCCTTGTTTCTGGTTCAGTATTGCATTTGCATTCTTTACTCCCAGGTTCCCTGTTGTGCTCTGTGCCTTGTTTCTGGTTCAGTATTGCATTTGCATTCTTTACTCCCAGGTTCCCTGTTGTTCTCCGTGCCTTGTTTCTGGTTCAGTATTGCATTTGCTTTCTTTGCTTCTAGGTTCCCTGTTGTGCTCTGTGCCTTCTTTCTGGTTCAGTATTGCATTTGCATTCTTTACTCCCAGGTTCCCTGTTGTGCTCCGTGCCTTGTTTCTGGTTCAGTATTGCATTTGCATTCTTTACTCCCAGGTTCGCTGTTGAGCTCTGTGCCTTGTTTCTGGTTCAGTATTGCATTTGCATTCTTTACTTCTAGGTTCCCTGTTGTGCTCTGTGCCTTGTTTCTGGTACTGTATTGCATTTGCATTCTTTACTTCTAGGTTCCCTGTTTTGCTCTGTGCCTTGTTTCTGGTTCAGTATTGCATTTGCATTCTTTACTCCCAGGTTCCCTGTTGTGCTCTGTGCCTTGTTTCTGGTTCAGTATTGCATTTGCATTCTTTATTACCAGGTTCCCTGTTGTGCTATGTGCCTTGTTTCTGGTTCAGTATTGCATTTGCATTCTTTACTCCCAGGTTCCCTGTTGCGCTCTGTGCCTTGTTTCTGGTTCAGTATTGCATTTGCATTCTTTACTTCCAGGTTCCCTGTTGCACTCCGTGCCTTGTTTCTGGTTCAGTATTGCTTTTGCATTCTTTACTCCCAGGTTCCCTGTTGTGCTCCGTGCCTTGTTTCTGGTTCAGTATTGCTTTTGCATTCTTTACTCCAGGTTCCCTGTTGTGCTCCGTACCTTGTTTCTGGTTCAGTATTGCATTTGCATTCTTTACGTCTAGGTTCCCTGTTGTGCTCGGTGCCTTGTTTCTGGTTCAGTATTGCATTTGCATTCTTTACTCCCAGGTTCCCTGATGTGCTCCGTGCCTTGTTTCTGGTTCAGTATTGCATTTGCATTCTTTACTCCCAGGTTCCCTGATGTGCTCCGTGCCTTGTTTCTGGTTCAGTATTGCATTTGCATTCTTTACTTCCAGGTTCCCTGTTGTGCTCCGTGCCTTGTTTCTGGTTCAGTATTGCTTTTGCATTCTTTACTCCCAGGTTCCCTGTTGTGCTCCGTGCCTTGTTTCTGGTTCAGTATTGCATTTGCATTCTTTACGTCTAGGTTCCCTGTTGTGCATTGCATTTGCATTCTTTACTTCCAGGTTCCCTGTTGCGCTCCGTGCCTTGTTTCTGGTTCAGTATTGCTTTTGCATTCTTTACTCCCAGGTTCCCTGATGTGCTCCATGCCTTGTTTCTGGTTCAGTATTGCATTTGCATTCTTTACTTCCAGGTTCCCTGTTGCACTCCGTGCCTTGTTTCTGGTTCAGTATTGCTTTTGCATTCTTTACTCCCAGGTTCCCTGTTGTGCTCCGTGCCTTGTTTCTGGTTCAGTATTGCTTTTGCATTCTTTACTCCCAGGTTCCCTGTTGTGCTCCGTACCTTGTTTCTGGTTCAGTATTGCATTTGCATTCTTTACATCTAGGTTCCCTGTTGTGCTCAGTGCCTTGTTTCTGGTTCAGTATTGCATTTGCATTCTTTACTCCCAGGTTCCCTGATGTGCTCCGTGCCTTGTTTCTGGTTCAGTATTGCATTTGCATTCTTTACTCCCAGGTTCCCTGATGTGCTCCGTGCCTTGTTTCTGGTTCAGTATTGCATTTGCATTCTTTACTCCCAGGTTCCCTGATGTGCTCCATGCCTTGTTTCTGGTTCAGTATTGCATTTGCATTCTTTACTTCCAGGTTCCCTGATGTGCTCCATGCCTTGTTTCTATTTCAGTATTGCATTTGCATTCTTTACTTCCAGGTTCCCTGTTGCACTCCGTGCCTTGTTTCTGGTTCAGTATTGCTTTTGCATTCTTTACTCCCAGGTTCCCTGTTGTGCTCCGTGCCTTGTTTCTGTTTCAGTATTGCTTTTGCATTCTTTACTCCCAGGTTCCCTGTTGTGCTCCGTACCTTGTTTCTGGTTCAGTATTGCATTTGCATTCTTTACATCTAGGTTCCCTGTTGTGCTCAGTGCCTTGTTTCTGGTTCAGTATTGCATTTGCATTCTTTACTCCCAGGTTCCCTGATGTGCTCCGTGCCTTGTTTCTGGTTCAGTATTGCATTTGCATTCTTTACTTCCAGGTTCCCTGTTGTGCTCCGTGCCTTGTTTCTGGTTCAGTATTGCTTTTGCATTCTTTACTCCCAGGTTCCCTGTTGTGCTCCGTGCCTTGTTTCTGGTTCAGTATTGCATTTGCATTCTTTACGTCTAGGTTCCCTGTTGTGCATTGCATTTGCATTCTTTACTTACAGGTTCCCTGTTGCGCTCCGTGCCTTGTTTCTGGTTCAGTATTGCTTTTGCATTCTTTACTCCCAGGTTCCCTGTTGTGCTCCGTGCCTTGTTTCTGGTTCAGTATTGCATTTGCATTATTTACTCCCGGGTTCCCTGTTGTGCTCCGTGCCTTGTTTCTGGTTCAGTATTGCATTTGCATTCTTTACTCCCAGGTTCCCTGTTGTGCTCTGTGCCTTGTTTCTGGTTCAGTATTGCATTTGCATTCTTTACTCCCAGGTTCCCTGTTGTGCTCTGTGCCTTGTTTCTGGTTCAGTATTGCATTTGCATTCTTTACTCCCAGGTTCCCTGTTGTGCTCTGTGCCTTGTTTCTGGTTCAGTATTGCATTTGCATTCTTTACTCCCAGGTTCCCTGTTGTTCTCCGTGCCTTGTTTCTGGTTCAGTAATGAATTTGCATTCTTTACTCCCAGATTCCATGTTGTGCTCCGTGCCTTGTTTCAGGTTCAGTATTGCATTTGCATTCTTTACTCCCAGGTTCCCTGTTGTGCTCAGTGCCTTGTTTCTGGTTCAGTATTGCATTTGCATTCTTTACTCCCAGGTTCCCTGTTGTGCTCTGTGCCTTGTTTCTGGTTCAGTATTGCATTTGCATTCTTTACTCCCAGGTTCCCTGTTGTTCTCCGTGCCTTGTTTCTGGTTCAGTATTGAATTTGCATTCTTTACTCCCAGGATCCCTGTTGTGCTCCGTGCCTTGTTTCAGGTTCAGTATTGCATTTGCATTCTTTACTCCCAGGTTCCCTGTTGTGCTCCGTGCCGTGTTTCTGGTTCAGTATTGCATTTGCATTCTTTACTCCCAGGTTCCATGTTGTGCTCCGTGCCTTGTTTCTGGTTCAGTATTGCATTTGCATTCTTTACTCCCAGGTTCCCTGTTGTGCTCCGTGCCTTGTTTCTGGTTCAGTATTGCATTTGCATTCTTTACTCCCAGGTTCCCTGTTGTGCTCTGTGCCTTCTTTCTGGTTCAGTGTTGCATTTGCATTCTTTACTCCCAGGTTTTCTGTTGTGCTCTGTGCATTGTTTCTGGTTCAGTGTTGCATTTGCATTCTTTACTCCCAGGTTCCCTTTTGTGCTCCGTGCCTTGTTTCAGGTTCAGTATTGCATTTGCATTCTTTACTCCCAGGCTCCCTGTTGTGCTCCGTGCCTTGTTTCTGGTTCAGTATTGCATTTGCATTCTTTACTCCCAGGTTCCCTGTTGTGCTCCGTGCCTTCTTTCTGGTTCAGTATTGCATTTGCATTCTTTACTCCCAGGTTCCCTGTTGTGCTCCGTGCCTTCTTTCTGGTTCAGTATTGCATTTGCATTCTTTACTCCCAGGTTCCCCGTTGTGCTCCCTGCCTTGTTTCTGGTTCAGTATTGCATTTGCATTCTTTACTCCCAGGTTCCCTGTTGTGCTCCGTGCCTTGTTTCTGGTTCAGTATTGCATTTGCATTCTTTACTCCCAGGTTCCCTGTTGTGCTCTGTGCCTTGTTTCTGGTTCAGTATTGCATTTGCATTCTTTACTCCCAGGTTCCCTGTTGTTCTCCGTGCCTTGTTTCTGGTTCAGTATTGCATTTGCTTTCTTTACTTCTAGGTTCCCTGTTGTGCTCTGTGCCTTCTTTCTGGTTCAGTATTGCATTTGCATTCTTTACTCCCAGGTTCCCTGTTGTGCTCCGTGCCTTGTTTCTGGTTCAGTATTGCATTTGCATTCTTTACTCCCAGGTTCGCTGTTGTGCTCTGTGCCTTGTTTCTGGTTCAGTATTGCATTTGCATTCTTTACTTCTAGGTTCCCTGTTGTGCTCCGTGCCTTGTTTCTGGTTCAGTATTGCATTTGCATTCTTTACTCCCAGGTTCCCTGTTGTGCTCGGTGCCTTGTTTCTGGTTCAGTATTGCATTTGCATTCTTTACTTCTAGGTTCCCTGTTGTGCTCTTTGCCTTGTCTCTGGTTCAGTATTGTATTTGCATTCTTTACTCCCAGGTTCCCTGTTGTGCTCTGTGCCTTGTTTCTGGTTCTGTATTGCATTTGCATTCTTTACTTCTAGGTTCCCTGTTGTGCTCTGTGCCTTGTTTCTGGTTCAGTATTGCATTTGCATTCTTTACTCCCAGGTTCCCTGTTGTGCTCTTTGCCTTGTTTCTGGTTCAGTGTTGCATTTGCATTCTTTACTCCCAGGATCCCTGTTGTGCTCCGTGCCTTGTTTCTGGTTCAGTATAGCATTTGCATTCTTTACTTCCAGGATCCCTGTTGTGCTCTGTGCCTTGTTTCTGGTTCAGTGGCGCATTTGCATTCTTGACTCCCAGGATCCCTGTTGTGCTCTGTGCCTTGTTTCTGGTTCAGTATAGCATTTGCATTCTTTACTCCCAGGTTCCCTGTTGTGCTCCGTACCTTGTTTCTGGTTCAGTATAGCATTTGCATTCTTGACTCCCAAGTTCCCTGTTGTGCTCCGTGCCTTGTTTCTGGTTCAGTATTGCATTTGCATTCTTTACTCCCAGGTTCCCTGTTGTCCTCTGTGCCTTGTTTCTGGTTCAGTATTGCATCTGCATTCTTTACTCCCAGGTTCCCTGTTGTGCTCTGTGCCTTGTTTCTGGTTCAGTATTGCATTTGCATTCTTTACTCCCAGGTTCCCTGTTGTGCTCTGGGCCTTCTTTCTGGTTCAGTATTGCATTTGCATTCTTTACTCCCAGATTCCCTGTTGTGCTCTGTGCCTTCTTTCTGGTTCAGTATTGCATTTGCATTCTTTACTCCCAGGTTCCCTGTTGTGCTCTGTGCCTTGTTTCTGGTTCAGTATTGCATTTGCATTCTTTACTCCCAGGTTCCCTGTTGTGCTCCGTGCCTTGTTTCTGGTTCAGTATTGCATTTGCATTCTTTACTCACAGGTTCCCTGTTGTTCTCCGTGTCTTGTTTCAGGTTCAGTATTGCATTTGCATTCTTTACTCCCAGGTTCCCTGTTGTGCTCAGTGCCTTGTTTCTGGTTCAGTATTGCATTTGCATTCTTTACTCCCAGGTTCCCTGTTGTGCTCTGTGCCTTGTTTCTGGTTCAGTATTGCATTTGCATTCTTTACTCCCAGGTTCCCTGTTGTTCTCCGTGCCTTGTTTCTGGTTCAGTATTGAATTTGCATTCTTTACTCCCAGGATCCCTGTTGTGCTCCGTGCCTTGTTTCAGGTTCAGTATTGCATTTGCATTCTTTACTCCCAGGTTCCCTGTTGTGCTCCGTGCCGTGTTTCTGGTTCAGTATTGCATTTGCATTCTTTACTCCCAGGTTCCATGTTGTGCTCCGTGCCTTGTTTCTGGTTCAGTATTGCATTTGCATTCTTTACTCCCAGGTTCCCTGTTGTGCTCCGTGCCTTGTTTCTGGTTCAGTATTGCATTTGCATTCTTTACTCCCAGGTTCCCTGTTGTGCTCTGTGCCTTCTTTCTGGTTCAGTGTTGCATTTGCATTCTTTACTCCCAGGTTCCCTGTTGTGCTCTGTGCATTGTTTCTGGTTCAGTGTTGCATTTGCATTCTTTACTCCCAGGTTCCCTGTTGTGCTCCGTGCATTGTTTCTGGTTCAGTATTGCATTTGCATTCTTTACTCCCAGGTTCCCTGTTGTGCTCCGTGCCTTCTTTCTGGTTCAGTGTTGCATTTGCATTCTTTACTCCCAGGATCCCTGTTGTGCTCCGTGCATTGTTTCTGGTTCAGTGTTGCATTTGCATTCTTTACTCCCAGGATCCCTGTTGTGCTCCGTGCCTTCTTTCTGGTTCAGTGTTGCATTTGCATTCTTTACTCCCAGGATCCCTGTTGTGCTCCGTGCCTTGTTTCTGGTTCAGTATAGCATTTGCATTCTTTACTTCCAGGATCCCTGTTGTGCTCTGTGCCTTGTTTCTGGTTCAGTATAGCATTTGCATTCTTGACTCCCAGGTTCCCTGTTGTGCTCTGTGCCTTGTTTCTGGTTCAGTATTGCATTTGCATTCTTTACTCCCAGGTTCCCTGTTGTGCTCCGTGCCTTGTTTCTGGTTCATTATTGCATTTGCATTCTTTACTCCCAGGTTCCCTGTTGTCCTCTGTGCCTTGTTTCTGGTTCAGTATTGCATCTGCATTCTTTACTCCCAGGTTCCCTGTTGTGCTCTGTGCCTTGTTCTGGTTCAGTATTGCATTTGCATTATTTACTCCCAGATTCCCTGTTGTGCTCTGTGCCTTCTTTCTGGTTCAGTATTGCATTTGCATTCTTTACTCCCAGGTGCCCTGTTGTGCTCTGTGCCTTGTTTCTGGTTCAGTATTGCATTTGCATTCTTTACTCCCAGGTTCCCTGTTGTTCTCCGTGCCTTGTTTCTGGTTCAGTATTGCATTTGCATTCTTTACTCCCAGGTTCCCTTTTGTGCTCCGTGCCTTGTTTCAGGTTCAGTATTGCATTTGCATTCTTTACTCCCAGGCTCCCTGTTGTGCTCCGTGCCTTGTTTCTGGTTCAGTATTGCATTTGCATTCTTTACTCCCAGGTTCCCTGTTGTGCTCCGTGCCTTCTTTCTGGTTCAGTATTGCATTTGCATTCTTTACTCCCAGGTTCCCTGTTGTGCTCCGTGCCTTCTTTCTGGTTCAGTATTGCATTTGCATTCTTTACTCCCAGGTTCCCCGTTGTGCTCCCTGCCTTGTTTCTGGTTCAGTATTGCATTTGCATTCTTTACTCCCAGGTTCCCTGTTGTGCTCCGTGCCTTGTTTCTGGTTCAGTATTGCATTTGCATTATTTACTCCCAGGTTCCCTGTTGTGCTCTGTGCCTTGTTTCTGGTTCAGTATTGCATTTGCATTCTTTACTCCCAGGTTCCCTGTTGTTCTCCGTGCCTTGTTTCTGGTTCAGTATTGCATTTGCTTTCTTTACTTCTAGGTTCCCTGTTGTGCTCTGTGCCTTCTTTCTGGTTCAGTATTGCATTTGCATTCTTTACTCCCAGGTTCCCTGTTGTGCTCCGTGCCTTGTTTCTGGTTCAGTATTGCATTTGCATTCTTTACTCCCAGGTTCGCTGTTGTGCTCTGTGCCTTGTTTCTGGTTCAGTATTGCATTTGCATTCTTTACTTCTAGGTTCCCTGTTGTGCTCCGTGCCTTGTTTCTGGTTCAGTATTGCATTTGCATTCTTTACTCCCAGGTTCCCTGTTGTGCTCGGTGCCTTGTTTCTGGTTCAGTATTGCATTTGCATTCTTTACTTCTAGGTTCCCTGTTGTGCTCTTTGCCTTGTCTCTGGTTCAGTATTGTATTTGCATTCTTTACTCCCAGGTTCCCTGTTGTGCTCTGTGCCTTGTTTCTGGTTCTGTATTGCATTTGCATTCTTTACTTCTAGGTTCCCTGTTGTGCTCTGTGCCTTGTTTCTGGTTCAGTATTGCATTTGCATTCTTTACTCCCAGGTTCCCTGTTGTGCTCTTTGCCTTGTTTCTGGTTCAGTGTTGCATTTGCATTCTTTACTCCCAGGATCCCTGTTGTGCTCCGTGCCTTGTTTCTGGTTCAGTATAGCATTTGCATTCTTTACTTCCAGGATCCCTGTTGTGCTCTGTGCCTTGTTTCTGGTTCAGTGGCGCATTTGCATTCTTGACTCCCAGGATCCCTGTTGTGCTCTGTGCCTTGTTTCTGGTTCAGTATAGCATTTGCATCCTTTACTCCCAGGTTCCCTGTTGTGCTCCGTACCTTGTTTCTGGTTCAGTATAGCATTTGCATTCTTGACTCCCAAGTTCCCTGTTGTGCTCCGTGCCTTGTTTCTGGTTCAGTATTGCATTTGCATTCTTTACTCCCAGGTTCCCTGTTGTCCTCTGTGCCTTGTTTCTGGTTCAGTATTGCATCTGCATTCTTTACTCCCAGGTTCCCTGTTGTGCTCTGTGCCTTGTTTCTGGTTCAGTATTGCATTTGCATTCTTTACTCCCAGGTTCCCTGTTGTGCTCTGGGCCTTCTTTCTGGTTCAGTATTGCATTTGCATTCTTTACTCCCAGATTCCCTGTTGTGCTCTGTGCCTTCTTTCTGGTTCAGTATTGCATTTGCATTCTTTACTCCCAGGTTCCCTGTTGTGCTCTGTGCCTTGTTTCTGGTTCAGTATTGCATTTGCATTCTTTACTCCCAGGTTCCCTGTTGTGCTCCGTGCCTTGTTTCTGGTTCAGTATTGCATTTGCATTCTTTACTCACAGGTTCCCTGTTGTTCTCCGTGTCTTGTTTCAGGTTCAGTATTGCATTTGCATTCTTTACTTCTAGGTTCCCTGTTGTGCTCTGTGCCTTGTTTCTGGTTCAGTATTGCATTTGCATTCTTTACTCCCAGGTTCCCTGTTGTGCTCTGTGCCTTGTTTCTGGTTCAGTATTGCATTTGCATTCTTTATTACCAGGTTCCCTGTTGTGCTATGTGCCTTGTTTCTGGTTCAGTATTGCATTTGCATTCTTTACTCCCAGGTTCCCTGTTGCGCTCTGTGCCTTGTTTCTGGTTCAGTATTGCATTTGCATTCTTTACTTCCAGGTTCCCTGTTGCACTCCGTGCCTTGTTTCTGGTTCAGTATTGCTTTTGCATTCTTTACTCCCAGGTTCCCTGTTGTGCTCCGTGCCTTGTTTCTGGTTCAGTATTGCTTTTGCATTCTTTACTCCAGGTTCCCTGTTGTGCTCCGTACCTTGTTTCTGGTTCAGTATTGCATTTGCATTCTTTACGTCTAGGTTCCCTGTTGTGCTCGGTGCCTTGTTTCTGGTTCAGTATTGCATTTGCATTCTTTACTCCCAGGTTCCCTGATGTGCTCCGTGCCTTGTTTCTGGTTCAGTATTGCATTTGCATTCTTTACTCCCAGGTTCCCTGATGTGCTCCGTACCTTGTTTCTGGTTCAGTATTGCATTTGCATTCTTTACTTCCAGGTTCCCTGTTGTGCTCCGTGCCTTGTTTCTGGTTCAGTATTGCTTTTGCATTCTTTACTCCCAGGTTCCCTGTTGTGCTCCGTGCCTTGTTTCTGGTTCAGTATTGCATTTGCATTCTTTACGTCTAGGTTCCCTGTTGTGCATTGCATTTGCATTCTTTACTTCCAGGTTCCCTGTTGCGCTCCGTGCCTTGTTTCTGGTTCAGTATTGCTTTTGCATTCTTTACTCCCAGGTTCCCTGATGTGCTCCATGCCTTGTTTCTGGTTCAGTATTGCATTTGCATTCTTTACTTCCAGGTTCCCTGTTGCACTCCGTGCCTTGTTTCTGGTTCAGTATTGCTTTTGCATTCTTTACTCCCAGGTTCCCTGTTGTGCTCCGTGCCTTGTTTCTGGTTCAGTATTGCTTTTGCATTCTTTACTCCCAGGTTCCCTGTTGTGCTCCGTACCTTGTTTCTGGTTCAGTATTGCATTTGCATTCTTTACATCTAGGTTCCCTGTTGTGCTCAGTGCCTTGTTTCTGGTTCAGTATTGCATTTGCATTCTTTACTCCCAGGTTCCCTGATGTGCTCCGGGCCTTGTTTATGGTTCAGTATTGCATTTGCATTCTTTACTCCCAGGTTCCCTGATGTGCTCCGTGCCTTGTTTCTGGTTCAGTATTGCATTTGCATTCTTTACTTCCAGGTTCCCTGTTGTGCTCCGTGCCTTGTTTCTGGTTCAGTATTGCTTTTGCATTCTTTACTCCCAGGTTCCCTGTTGTGCTCCGTGCCTTGTTTCTGGTTCAGTATTGCATTTGCATTCTTTACGTCTAGGTTCCCTGTTGTGCATTGCATTTGCATTCTTTACTTCCAGGTTCCCTGTTGCGCTCCGTGCCTTATTTCTGGTTCAGTATTTCTTTTGCATTCTTTACTCCCAGGTTCCCTGTTGTGCTCCGTGCCTTGTTTCTGGTTCAGTATTGCATTTGCATTATTTACTCCCAGGTTCCCTGTTGTGCTCCGTGCATTGTTTCTGGTTCAGTATTGCATTTGCATTCTTTACTCCCAGGTTCCCTGTTGTGCTCCGTGCCTTGTTTCTGGTTCAGTATTGCATTTGCATTCTTTACTCCCAGGTTCCCTGTTGTGCTCAGTGCCTTGTTTCTGGTTCAGTATTGCATTTGCATTCTTTACTCCCAGGTTCCCTGTTGTGCTCTGTGCCTTGTTTCTGGTTCAGTATTGCATTTGCATTCTTTACTCCCAGGTTCCCTGTTGTTCTCCGTGCCTTGTTTCTGGTTCAGTATTGAATTTGCATTCTTTACTCCCTGATTCCCTGTTGTGCTCCGTGCCTTGTTTCAGGTTCAGTATTGCATTTGCATTCTTTACTCCCAGGTTCCCTGTTGTGCTCCGTGCCTTGTTTCTGGTTCAGTATTGCATTTGCATTCTTTACTCCCAGGTTCCCTGTTGTGCTCTGTGCCTTGTTTCTGGTTCAGTATTGCATTTGCATTCTTTACTCCCAGGTTCCCTGTTGTTCTCTGTGCCTTGTTTCTGGTTCAGTATTGAATTTGCATTCTTTACTCCCAGGATCCCTGTTGTGCTCCGTGCCTTCTTTCTGGTTCAGTATTGCATTTGCATTCTTTACTCCCAGGTTCCCTGTTGTGCTCCGTGCCTTGTTTCTGGTTCAGTATTGCATTTGCATTCTTTACTCCCAGGTTCCCTGTTGTGCTCCGTGCCTTGTTTCTGGTTCAGTGTTGCATTTGCATTCTTTACTCCCAGGTTCCCTGTTGTGCTCTGTGCCTTCTTTCTGGTTCAGTGTTGCATTTGCATTCTTTACTCCCAGGTTCCCTGTTGTGCTCCGTGCCTTGTTTCTGGTTCAGTATTCCTTTTGCATTCTTTACTCCCAGGTTCCCTGATGTGCTCCATGCCTTGTTTCTGGTTCAGTATTGCATTTGCATTCTTTACTTCCAGGTTCCCTGATGTGCTCCATGCCTTGTTTCTGGTTCAGTATTGCATTTGCATTCTTTACTTCCAGGTTCCCTGTTGCACTCCGTGCCTTGTTTCTGGTTCAGTATTGCTTTTGCATTCTTTACTCCCAGGTTCCCTGTTGTGCTCCGTGCCTTGTTTCTGGTTCAGTATTGCTTTTGCATTCTTTACTCCCAGGTTCCCTGTTGTGCTCCGTACCTTGTTTCTGGTTCAGTATTGCATTTGCATTCTTTACATCTAGGTTCCCTGTTGTGCTCAGTGCCTTGTTTCTGGTTCAGTATTGCATTTGCATTCTTTACTCCCAGGTTCCCTGATGTGCTCCGTGCCTTGTTTCTGGTTCAGTATTGCATTTGCATTCTTTACTCCCAGGTTCCCTGATGTGCTCCGTGCCTTGTTTCTGGTTCAGTATTGCATTTGCATTCTTTACTCCCAGGTTCCCTGTTGTGCTCCGTGCCTTGTTTCTGGTTCAGTATTGCTTTTGCATTCTTTACTCCCAGGTTCCCTGTTGTGCTCCGTGCCTTGTTTCTGGTTCAGTATTGCATTTGCATTCTTTACGTCTAGGTTCCCTGTTGTGCATTGCATTTGCATTCTTTACTTCCAGGTTCCCTGTTGCGCTCCGTGCCTTGTTTCTGGTTCAGTATTGCTTTTGCATTCTTTACTCCCAGGTTCCCTGTTGTGCTCCGTGCCTTGTTTCTGGTTCAGTATTGCATTTGCATTATTTACTCCCAGGTTCCCTGTTGTGCTCCGTGCATTGTTTCTGGTTCAGTATTGCATTTGCATTCTTTACTCCCAGGTTCCCTGTTGTGCTCCGTGCCTTGTTTCTGGTTCAGTATTGCATTTGCATTCTTTACTCCCAGGTTCCCTGTTGTGCTCAGTGCCTTGTTTCTGGTTCAGTATTGCATTTGCATTCTTTACTCCCAGGTTCCCTGTTGTGCTCTGTGCCTTGTTTCTGGTTCAGTATTGCATTTGCATTCTTTACTCCCAGGTTCCCTGTTGTTCTCCGTGCCTTGTTTCTGGTTCAGTATTGAATTTGCATTCTTTACTCCCAGATTCCCTGTTGTGCTCCGTGCCTTGTTTCAGGTTCAGTATTGCATTTGCATTCTTTACTCCCAGGTTCCCTGTTGTGCTCAGTGCCTTGTTTCTGGTTCAGTATTGCATTTGCATTCTTTACTCCCAGGTTCCCTGTTGTGCTCTGTGCCTTGTTTCTGGTTCAGTATTGCATTTGCATTCTTTACTCCCAGGTTCCCTGTTGTTCTCCGTGCCTTGTTTCTGGTTCAGTATTGAATTTGCATTCTTTACTCCCAGGATCCCTGTTGTGCTCCGTGCCTTGTTTCAGGTTCAGTATTGCATTTGCATTCTTTACTCCCAGGTTCCCTGTTGTGCTCCGTGCCTTGTTTCTGGTTCAGTATTGCATTTGCATTCTTTACTCCCAGGTTCCCTGTTGTGCTCAGTGCCTTGTTTCTGGTTCAGTATTGCATTTGCATTCTTTACTCCCAGGTTCCCTGTTGTGCTCTGTGCCTTGTTTCTGGTTCAGTATTGCATTTGCATTCTTTACTCCCAGGTTCCCTGTTGTTCTCCGTGCCTTGTTTCTGGTTCAGTATTGAATTTGCATTCTTTACTCCCAGGATCCCTGTTGTGCTCCGTGCCTTGTTTCTGGTTCAGTATTGCATTTGCATTCTTTACTCCCAGGTTCCCTGTTGTGCTCCGTGCCTTGTTTCTGGTTCAGTATTGCATTTGCATTCTTTACTCCCAGATTCCCTGTTGTGCTCCGTGCCTTGTTTCAGGTTCAGTATTGCATTTGCATTCTTTACTCCCAGGTTCCCTGTTGTGCTCAGTGCCTTGTTTCTGGTTCAGTATTGCATTTGCATTCTTTACTCCCAGGTTCCCTGTTGTGCTCCGTGCCTTGTTTCAGGTTCAGTATTGCATTTGCATTCTTTACTCCCAGGTTCCCTGTTGTTCTCCGTGCCTTGGTTCTGGTTCAGTATTGAATTTGCATTCTTTACTCCCAGGATCCCTGTTGTGCTCCGTGCCTTGTTTCTGGTTCAGTATTGCATTTGCATTCTTTACTCCCAGGTTCCCTGTTGTGCTCCATGCCTTGTTTCTGGTTCAGTATTGCATTTGCATTCTTTACTCCCAGGTTCCCTGTTGTGCTCCGTGCCTTGTTTCTGGTTCAGTATTGCATTTGCATTCTTTACTCCCAGGTTCCCTGTTGTGCTCCGTGCCTTGTTTCTGGTTCAGTGTTGCATTTGCATTCTTTACTCCCAGGTTCCCTGTTGTGCTCTGTGCCTTCTTTCTGGTTCAGTGTTGCATTTGCATTCTTTACTCCCAGGTTCCCTGTTGCGCTCCGTGCCTTGTTTCTGGTTCAGTATTGCTTTTGCATTCTTTACTCCCAGGTTCCCTGATGTGCTCCATGCCTTGTTTCTGGTTCAGTATTGCATTTGCATTCTTTACTTCCAGGTTCCCTGATGTGCTCCATGCCTTGTTTCTGGTTCAGTATTGCATTTGCATTCTTTACTTCCAGGTTCCCTGTTGCGCTCCGTGCCTTGTTTCTGGTTCAGTATTGCTTTTGCATTCTTTACTCCCAGGTTCCCTGTTGTGCTCCGTGCCTTGTTTCTGGTTCAGTATTGCTTTTGCATTCTTTACTCCCAGGTTCCCTGTTGTGCTCCGTACCTTGTTTCTGGTTCAGTATTGCATTTGCATTCTTTACATCTAGGTTCCCTGTTGTGCTCAGTGCCTTGTTTCTGGTTCAGTATTGCATTTGCATTCTTTACTCCCAGGTTCCCTGATGTGCTCCATGCCTTGTTTCTGGTTCAGTATTGCATTTGCATTCTTTACTCCCAGGTTCCCTGATGTGCTCCGTGCCTTGTTTCTGGTTCAGTATTGCATTTGCATTCTTTACTTCCAGGTTCCCTGTTGTGCTCCGTGCCTTGTTTCTGGTTCAGTATTGCTTTTGCATTCTTTACTCCCAGGTTCCCTGTTGTGCTCCGTGCCTTGTTTCTGGTTCAGTATTGCATTTGCATTCTTTACGTCTAGGTTCCCTGTTGTGCATTGCATTTGCATTCTTTACTTCCAGGTTCCCTGTTGCGCTCCGTGCCTTGTTTCTGGTTCAGTATTGCTTTTGCATTCTTTACTCCCAGGTTCCCTGTTGTGCTCCGTGCCTTGTTTCTGGTTCAGTATTGCATTTGCATTATTTACTCCCAGGTTCCCTGTTGTGCTCCGTGCATTGTTTCTGGTTCAGTATTGCATTTGCATTCTTTACTCCCAGGTTCCCTGTTGTGCTCCGTGCCTTGTTTCTGGTTCAGTATTGCATTTGCATTCTTTACTCCCAGGTTCCCTGTTGTGCTCAGTGCCTTGTTTCTGGTTCAGTATTGTATTTGCATTCGTTACTCCCAGGTTCCCTGTTGTACTCTGTGCCTTGTTTCTGGTTCAGTATTGCATTTGCATTCTTTACTCCCAGGTTCCCTGTTGTTCTCCGTGCCTTGTTTCTGGTTCAGTATTGAATTTGCATTCTTTACTCCCAGATTCCCTGTTGTGCTCCGTGCCTTGTTTCAGGTTCAGTATTGCATTTGCATTCTTTACTCCCAGGTTCCCTGTTGTGCTCAGTGCCTTGTTTCTGGTTCAGTATTGCATTTGCATTCTTTACTCCCAGGTTCCCTGTTGTGCTCTGTGCCTTGTTTCTGGTTCAGTATTGCATTTGCATTCTTTACTCCCAGGTTCCCTGTTGTTCTCCGTGCCTTGTTTCTGGTTCAGTATTGAATTTGCATTCTTTACTCCCAGGATCCCTGTTGTGCGCTGTGCCTTGTTTCAGGTTCAGTATTGCATTTGCATTCTTTACTCCCAGGTTCCCTGTTGTGCTCCGTGCCTTGTTTCTGGTTCAGTATTGCATTTGCATTCTTTACTCCCAGGTTCCCTGTTGTGCTCCGTGCCTTGTTTCTGGTTCAGTATTGCATTTGCATTCTTTACTCCCAGGTTCCCTGTTGTGCTCTGTGCCTTGTTTCTGGTTCAGTATTGCATTTGCATTCTTTACTCCCAGGTTCCCTGTTGTTCTCCGTGCCTTGTTTCTGGTTCAGTATTGAATTTGCATTCTTTACTCCCAGATTCCCTGTTGTGCTCCGTGCCTTGTTTCAGGTTCAGTATTGCATTTGCATTCTTTACTCCCAGGTTCCCTGTTGTGCTCAGTGCCTTGTTTCTGGTTCAGTATTGCATTTGCATTCTTTACTCCCAGGTTCCCTGTTGTGCTCTGTGCCTTGTTTCTGGTTCAGTATTGCATTTGCATTCTTTACTCCCAGGTTCCCTGTTGTTCTCCGTGCCTTGTTTCTGGTTCAGTATTGAGTTTGCATTCTTTACTCCCAGGATCCCTGTTGTGCTCCGTGCCTTGTTTCTGGTTCAGTATTGCATTTGCATTCTTTACTCCCAGGTTCCCTGTTGTGCTCCGTGCCTCGTTTCTGGTTCAGTATTGCATTTGCATTCTTTACTCCCAGGTTCCCTGTTGTGCTCCGTGCCGTGTTTCTGGTTCAGTATTGCATTTGCATTCTTTACTCCCAGGTTCCCTGTTGTGCTCCGTGCCTCGTTTCTGGTTCAGTATTGCATTTGCATTCTTTACTCCCAGGTTCCCTGTTGTGCTCCGTGCCTTGTTTCTGGTTCAGTGTTGCATTTGCATTCTTTACTCCCAGGTTCCCTGTTGTGCTCCGTGCCTTGTTTCTGGTTCAGTGTTGCATTTGCATTCTTTACTCCCAGGTTCCCTGTTGTGCTCTGTGCCTTCTTTCTGGTTCAGTGTTGCATTTGCATTCTTTACTCCCAGGTTCCCTGTTGCGCTCCGTGCCTTGTTTCTGGTTCAGTATTGCTTTTGCATTCTTTACTCCCAGGTTCCCTGATGTGCGCCATGCCTTGTTTCTGGTTCAGTATTGCATTTGCATTCTTTACTTCCAGGTTCCCTGATGTGCTCCATGCCTTGTTTCTGGTTCAGTATTGCATTTGCATTCTTTACCTCCAGGTTCCCTGTTGCACTCCGTGCCTTGTTTCTGGTTCAGTATTGCTTTTGCATTCTTTACTCCCAGGTTCCCTGTTGTGCTCCGTGCCTTGTTTCTGTTTCAGTATTGCTTTTGCATTCTTTACTCCCAGGTTCCCTGTTGTGCTCCGTACCTTGTTTCTGGTTCAGTATTGCATTTGCATTCTTTACATCTAGGTTCCCTGTTGTGCTCAGTGCCTTGTTTCTGGTTCAGTATTGCATTTGCATTCTTTACTCCCAGGTTCCCTGATGTGCTCCGTGCCTTGTTTCTGGTTCAGTATTGCATTTGCATTCTTTACTTCCAGGTTCCCTGTTGTGCTCCGTGCCTTGTTTCTGGTTCAGTATTGCTTTTGCATTCTTTACTCCCAGGTTCCCTGTTGTGCTCCGTGCCTTGTTTCTGGTTCAGTATTGCATTTGCATTCTTTACGTCTAGGTTCCCTGTTGTGCATTGCATTTGCATTCTTTACTTACAGGTTCCCTGTTGCGCTCCGTGCCTTGTTTCTGGTTCAGTATTGCTTTTGCATTCTTTACTCCCAGGTTCCCTGTTGTGCTCCGTGCCTTGTTTCTGGTTCAGTATTGCATTTGCATTATTTACTCCCGGGTTCCCTGTTGTGCTCCGTGCCTTGTTTCTGGTTCAGTATTGCATTTGCATTCTTTACTCCCAGGTTCCCTGTTGTGCTCCGTGCCTTGTTTCTGGTTCAGTATTGCATTTGCATTCTTTACTCCCAGGTTCCCTGTTGTGCTCAGTGCCTTGTTTCTGGTTCAGTATTGCATTTGCATTCTTTACTCCCAGGTTCCCTGTTGTGCTCTGTGCCTTGTTTCTGGTTCAGTATTGCATTTGCATTCTTTACTCCCAGGTTCCCTGTTGTTCTCCGTGCCTTGTTTCTGGTTCAGTAATGAATTTGCATTCTTTACTCCCAGATTCCCTGTTGTGCTCCGTGCCTTGTTTCAGGTTCAGTATTGCATTTGCATTCTTTACTCCCAGGTTCCCTGTTGTGCTCAGTGCCTTGTTTCTGGTTCAGTATTGCATTTGCATTCTTTACTCCCAGGTTCCCTGTTGTGCTCTGTGCCTTGTTTCTGGTTCAGTATTGCATTTGCATTCTTTACTCCCAGGTTCCCTGTTGTTCTCCGTGCCTTGTTTCTGGTTCAGTATTGAATTTGCATTCTTTACTCCCAGGATCCCTGTTGTGCTCCGTGCCTTGTTTCAGGTTCAGTATTGCATTTGCATTCTTTACTCCCAGGTTCCCTGTTGTGCTCCGTGCCGTGTTTCTGGTTCAGTATTGCATTTGCATTCTTTACTCCCAGGTTCCCTGTTGTGCTCCGTGCCTTGTTTCTGGTTCAGTATTGCATTTGCATTCTTTACTCCCAGGTTCCCTGTTGTGCTCCGTGCCTTGTTTCTGGTTCAGTATTGCATTTGCATTCTTTACTCCCAGGTTCCCTGTTGTGCTCTGTGCCTTCTTTCTGGTTCAGTGTTGCATTTGCATTCTTTACTCCCAGGTTCCCTGTTGTGCTCTGTGCATTGTTTCTGGTTCAGTGTTGCATTTGCATTCTTTACTCCCAGGTTCCCTGTTGTGCTCCATGCATTGTTTCTGGTTCAGTGTTGCATTTGCATTCTTTACTCCCAGGTTCCCTGTTGTGCTCCGTGCCTTCTTTCTGGTTCAGTGTTGCATTTGCATTCTTTACTCCCAGGATCCCTGTTGTGCTCCGTGCATTGTTTCTGGTTCAGTGTTGCATTTGCATTCTTTACTCCCAGGATCCCTGTTGTGCTCCGTGCCTTCTTTCTGGTTCAGTGTTGCATTTGCATTCTTTACTCCCAGGATCCCTGTTGTGCTCCGTGCCTTGTTTCTGGTTCAGTATAGCATTTGCATTCTTTACTTCCAGGATCCCTGTTGTGCTCTGTGCCTTGTTTCTGGTTCAGTATAGCATTTGCATTCTTGACTCCCAGGTTCCCTGTTGTGCTCTGTGCCTTGTTTCTGGTTCAGTATTGTATTTGCATTCTTTACTCCCAGGTTCCCTGTTGTGCTCCGTGCCTTGTTTCTGGTTCATTATTGCATTTGCATTCTTTACTCCCAGGTTCCCTGTTGTCCTCTGTGCCTTGTTTCTGGTTCAGTATTGCATCTGCATTCTTTACTCCCAGGTTCCCTGTTGTGCTCTGTGCCTTGTTCTGGTTCAGTATTGCATTTGCATTATTTACTCCCAGATTCCCTGTTGTGCTCTGTGCCTTCTTTCTGGTTCAGTATTGCATTTGCATTCTTTACTCCCAGGTGCCCTGTTGTGCTCTGTGCCTTGTTTCTGGTTCAGTATTGCATTTGCATTCTTTACTCCCAGGTTCCCTGTTGTTCTCCGTGCCTTGTTTCTGGTTCAGTATTGCATTTGCATTCTTTACTCCCAGGTTCCCTTTTGTGCTCCGTGCCTTGTTTCAGGTTCAGTATTGCATTTGCATTCTTTACTCCCAGGCTCCCTGTTGTGCTCCGTGCCTTGTTTCTGGTTCAGTATTGCATTTGCATTCTTTACTCCCAGGTTCCCTGTTGTGCTCCGTGCCTTCTTTCTGGTTCAGTATTGCATTTGCATTCTTTACTCCCAGGTTCCCTGTTGTGCTCCGTGCCTTCTTTCTGGTTCAGTATTGCATTTGCATTCTTTACTCCCAGGTTCCCCGTTGTGCTCCCTGCCTTGTTTCTGGTTCAGTATTGCATTTGCATTCTTTACTCCCAGGTTCCCTGTTGTGCTCCGTGCCTTGTTTCTGGTTCAGTATTGCATTTGCATTCTTTACTCCCAGGTTCCCTGTTGTGCTCTGTGCCTTGTTTCTGGTTCAGTATTGCATTTGCATTCTTTACTCCCAGGTTCCCTGTTGTTCTCCGTGCCTTGTTTCTGGTTCAGTATTGCATTTGCTTTCTTTACTTCTAGGTTCCCTGTTGTGCTCTGTGCCTTCTTTCTGGTTCAGTATTGCATTTGCATTCTTTACTCCCAGGTTCCCTGTTGTGCTCCGTGCCTTGTTTCTGGTTCAGTATTGCATTTGCATTCTTTACTCCCAGGTTCGCTGTTGTGCTCTGTGCCTTGTTTCTGGTTCAGTATTGCATTTGCATTCTTTACTTCTAGGTTCCCTGTTGTGCTCCGTGCCTTGTTTCTGGTTCAGTATTGCATTTGCATTCTTTACTCCCAGGTTCCCTGTTGTGCTCGGTGCCTTGTTTCTGGTTCAGTATTGCATTTGCATTCTTTACTTCTAGGTTCCCTGTTGTGCTCTTTGCCTTGTCTCTGGTTCAGTATTGTATTTGCATTCTTTACTCCCAGGTTCCCTGTTGTGCTCTGTGCCTTGTTTCTGGTTCTGTATTGCATTTGCATTCTTTACTTCTAGGTTCCCTGTTGTGCTCTGTGCCTTGTTTCTGGTTCAGTATTGCATTTGCATTCTTTACTCCCAGGTTCCCTGTTGTGCTCTGTGCCTTGTTTCTGGTTCAGTGTTGCATTTGCATTCTTTACTCCCAGGATCCCTGTTGTGCTCCGTGCCTTGTTTCTGGTTCAGTATAGCATTTGCATTCTTTACTTCCAGGATCCCTGTTGTGCTCTGTGCCTTGTTTCTGGTTCAGTGGCGCATTTGCATTCTTGACTCCCAGGATCCCTGTTGTGCTCTGTGCCTTGTTTCTGGTTCAGTATAGCATTTGCATTCTTTACTCCCAGGTTCCCTGTTGTGCTCCGTACCTTGTTTCTGGTTCAGTATAGCATTTGCATTCTTGACTCCCAAGTTCCCTGTTGTGCTCCGTGCCTTGTTTCTGGTTCAGTATTGCATTTGCATTCTTTACTCCCAGGTTCCCTGTTGTCCTCTGTGCCTTGTTTCTGGTTCAGTATTGCATCTGCATTCTTTACTCCCAGGTTCCCTGTTGTGCTCTGTGCCTTGTTTCTGGTTCAGTATTGCATTTGCATTCTTTACTCCCAGGTTCCCTGTTGTGCTCTGGGCCTTCTTTCTGGTTCAGTATTGCATTTGCATTCTTTACTCCCAGATTCCCTGTTGTGCTCTGTGCCTTCTTTCTGGTTCAGTATTGCATTTGCATTCTTTACTCCCAGGTTCCCTGTTGTGCTCTGTGCCTTGTTTCTGGTTCAGTATTGCATTTGCATTCTTTACTCCCAGGTTCCCTGTTGTGCTCCGTGCCTTGTTTCTGGTTCAGTATTGCATTTGCATTCTTTACTCACAGGTTCCCTGTTGTTCTCCGTGTCTTGTTTCAGGTTCAGTATTGCATTTGCATTCTTTACTCCCAGGTTCCCTTTTGTGCTCCGTGCCTTGTTTCTGGTTCAGTATTGCATTTGCATTCTTTACTCCCAGGTTCCCTGTTGTGCTCCGTGCCTTGTTTCTGGTTCAGTATTGCATTTGCATTCTTTACTCCCAGGTTCCCTGTTGTGCTCCGTGCCTTCTTTCTGGTTCAGTATTGCATTTGCATTCTTTACTCCCAGGTTCCCTGTTGTGCTCCGTGCCTTCTTTCTGGTTCAGTATTGCATTTGCATTCTTTACTCCCAGGTTCCCCGTTGTGCTCCGTGCCTTGTTTCTGGTTCAGTATTGCATTTGCATTCTTTACTCCCAGGTTCCCTGTTGTGCTCCGTGCCTTGTTTCTGGTTCAGTATTGCATTTGCATTCTTTACTCCCAGGTTCCCTGTTGTGCTCCGTGCCTTGTTTCTGGTTCAGTATTGCATTTGCATTCTTTACTCCCAGGTTCCCTGTTGTGCTCTGTGCCTTGTTTCTGGTTCAGTATTGCATTTGCATTCTTTACTCCCAGGTTCCCTGTTGTTCTCCGTGCCTTGTTTCTGGTTCAGTATTGCATTTGCTTTCTTTGCTTCTAGGTTCCCTGTTGTGCTCTGTGCCTTCTTTCTGGTTCAGTATTGCATTTGCATTCTTTACTCCCAGGTTCCCTGTTGTGCTCCGTGCCTTGTTTCTGGTTCAGTATTGCATTTGCATTCTTTACTCCCAGGTTCGCTGTTGAGCTCTGTGCCTTGTTTCTGGTTCAGTATTGCATTTGCATTCTTTACTTCTAGGTTCCCTGTTGTGCTCTGTGCCTTGTTTCTGGTACTGTATTGCATTTGCATTCTTTACTTCTAGGTTCCCTGTTTTGCTCTGTGCCTTGTTTCTGGTTCAGTATTGCATTTGCATTCTTTACTCCCAGGTTCCCTGTTGTGCTCTGTGCCTTGTTTCTGGTTCAGTATTGCATTTGCATTCTTTATTACCAGGTTCCCTGTTGTGCTATGTGCCTTGTTTCTGGTTCAGTATTGCATTTGCATTCTTTACTCCCAGGTTCCCTGTTGCGCTCTGTGCCTTGTTTCTGGTTCAGTATTGCATTTGCATTCTTTACTTCCAGGTTCCCTGTTGCACTCCGTGCCTTGTTTCTGGTTCAGTATTGCTTTTGCATTCTTTACTCCCAGGTTCCCTGTTGTGCTCCGTGCCTTGTTTCTGGTTCAGTATTGCTTTTGCATTCTTTACTCCAGGTTCCCTGTTGTGCTCCGTACCTTGTTTCTGGTTCAGTATTGCATTTGCATTCTTTACGTCTAGGTTCCCTATTGTGCTCGGTGCCTTGTTTCTGGTTCAGTATTGCATTTGCATTCTTTACTCCCAGGTTCCCTGATGTGCTCCGTGCCTTGTTTCTGGTTCAGTATTGCATTTGCATTCTTTACTCCCAGGTTCCCTGATGTGCTCCGTGCCTTGTTTCTGGTTCAGTATTGCATTTGCATTCTTTACTTCCAGGTTCCCTGTTGTGCTCCGTGCCTTGTTTCTGGTTCAGTATTGCTTCTGCATTCTTTACTCCCAGGTTCCCTGTTGTGCTCCGTGCCTTGTTTCTGGTTCAGTATTGCATTTGCATTCTTTACGTCTAGGTTCCCTGTTGTGCATTGCATTTGCATTCTTTACTTCCAGGTTCCCTGTTGCGCTCCGTGCCTTGTTTCTGGTTCAGTATTGCTTTTGCATTCTTTACTCCCAGGTTCCCTGATGTGCTCCATGCCTTGTTTCTGGTTCAGTATTGCATTTGCATTCTTTACTTCCAGGTTCCCTGTTGCACTCCGTGCCTTGTTTCTGGTTCAGTATTGCTTTTGCATTCTTTACTCCCAGGTTCCCTGTTGTGCTCCGTGCCTTGTTTCTGGTTCAGTATTGCTTTTGCATTCTTTACTCCCAGGTTCCCTGTTGTGCTCCGTACCTTGTTTCTGGTTCAGTATTGCATTTGCATTCTTTACATCTAGGTTCCCTGTTGTGCTCAGTGCCTTGTTTCTGGTTCAGTATTGCATTTGCATTCTTTACTCCCAGGTTCCCTGATGTGCTCCGTGCCTTGTTTCTGGTTCAGTATTGCATTTGCATTCTTTACTCCCAGGTTCCCTGATGTGCTCCGTGCCTTGTTTCTGGTTCAGTATTGCATTTGCATTCTTTACTCCCAGGTTCCCTGATGTGCTCCATGCCTTGTTTCTGGTTCAGTATTGCATTTGCATTCTTTACTTCCAGGTTCCCTGATGTGCTCCATGCCTTGTTTCTATTTCAGTATTGCATTTGCATTCTTTACTTCCAGGTTCCCTGTTGCACTCCGTGCCTTGTTTCTGGTTCAGTATTGCTTTTGCATTCTTTACTCCCAGGTTCCCTGTTGTGCTCCGTGCCTTGTTTCTGTTTCAGTATTGCTTTTGCATTCTTTACTCCCAGGTTCCCTGTTGTGCTCCGTACCTTGTTTCTGGTTCAGTATTGCATTTGCATTCTTTACATCTAGGTTCCCTGTTGTGCTCAGTGCCTTGTTTCTGGTTCAGTATTGCATTTGCATTCTTTACTCCCAGGTTCCCTGATGTGCTCCGTGCCTTGTTTCTGGTTCAGTATTGCATTTGCATTCTTTACTTCCAGGTTCCCTGTTGTGCTCCGTGCCTTGTTTCTGGTTCAGTATTGCTTTTGCATTCTTTACTCCCAGGTTCCCTGTTGTGCTCCGTGCCTTGTTTCTGGTTCAGTATTGCATTTGCATTCTTTACGTCTAGGTTCCCTGTTGTGCATTGCATTTGCATTCTTTACTTACAGGTTCCCTGTTGCGCTCCGTGCCTTGTTTCTGGTTCAGTATTGCTTTTGCATTCTTTACTCCCAGGTTCCCTGTTGTGCTCCGTGCCTTGTTTCTGGTTCAGTATTGCATTTGCATTATTTACTCCCGGGTTCCCTGTTGTGCTCCGTGCCTTGTTTCTGGTTCAGTATTGCATTTGCATTCTTTACTCCCAGGTTCCCTGTTGTGCTCTGTGCCTTGTTTCTGGTTCAGTATTGCATTTGCATTCTTTACTCCCAGGTTCCCTGTTGTGCTCTGTGCCTTGTTTCTGGTTCAGTATTGCATTTGCATTCTTTACTCCCAGGTTCCCTGTTGTGCTCTGTGCCTTGTTTCTGGTTCAGTATTGCATTTGCATTCTTTACTCCCAGGTTCCCTGTTGTTCTCCGTGCCTTGTTTCTGGTTCAGTAATGAATTTGCATTCTTTACTCCCAGATTCCATGTTGTGCTCCGTGCCTTGTTTCAGGTTCAGTATTGCATTTGCATTCTTTACTCCCAGGTTCCCTGTTGTGCTCAGTGCCTTGTTTCTGGTTCAGTATTGCATTTGCATTCTTTACTCCCAGGTTCCCTGTTGTGCTCTGTGCCTTGTTTCTGGTTCAGTATTGCATTTGCATTCTTTACTCCCAGGTTCCCTGTTGTTCTCCGTGCCTTGTTTCTGGTTCAGTATTGAATTTGCATTCTTTACTCCCAGGATCCCTGTTGTGCTCCGTGCCTTGTTTCAGGTTCAGTATTGCATTTGCATTCTTTACTCCCAGGTTCCCTGTTGTGCTCCGTGCCGTGTTTCTGGTTCAGTATTGCATTTGCATTCTTTACTCCCAGGTTCCATGTTGTGCTCCGTGCCTTGTTTCTGGTTCAGTATTGCATTTGCATTCTTTACTCCCAGGTTCCCTGTTGTGCTCCGTGCCTTGTTTCTGGTTCAGTATTGCATTTGCATTCTTTACTCCCAGGTTCCCTGTTGTGCTCTGTGCCTTCTTTCTGGTTCAGTGTTGCATTTGCATTCTTTACTCCCAGGTTTTCTGTTGTGCTCTGTGCATTGTTTCTGGTTCAGTGTTGCATTTGCATTCTTTACTCCCAGGTTCCCTTTTGTGCTCCGTGCCTTGTTTCAGGTTCAGTATTGCATTTGCATTCTTTACTCCCAGGCTCCCTGTTGTGCTCCGTGCCTTGTTTCTGGTTCAGTATTGCATTTGCATTCTTTACTCCCAGGTTCCCTGTTGTGCTCCGTGCCTTCTTTCTGGTTCAGTATTGCATTTGCATTCTTTACTCCCAGGTTCCCTGTTGTGCTCCGTGCCTTCTTTCTGGTTCAGTATTGCATTTGCATTCTTTACTCCCAGGTTCCCCGTTGTGCTCCCTGCCTTGTTTCTGGTTCAGTATTGCATTTGCATTCTTTACTCCCAGGTTCCCTGTTGTGCTCCGTGCCTTGTTTCTGGTTCAGTATTGCATTTGCATTCTTTACTCCCAGGTTCCCTGTTGTGCTCTGTGCCTTGTTTCTGGTTCAGTATTGCATTTGCATTCTTTACTCCCAGGTTCCCTGTTGTTCTCCGTGCCTTGTTTCTGGTTCAGTATTGCATTTGCTTTCTTTACTTCTAGGTTCCCTGTTGTGCTCTGTGCCTTCTTTCTGGTTCAGTATTGCATTTGCATTCTTTACTCCCAGGTTCCCTGTTGTGCTCCGTGCCTTGTTTCTGGTTCAGTATTGCATTTGCATTCTTTACTCCCAGGTTCGCTGTTGTGCTCTGTGCCTTGTTTCTGGTTCAGTATTGCATTTGCATTCTTTACTTCTAGGTTCCCTGTTGTGCTCCGTGCCTTGTTTCTGGTTCAGTATTGCATTTGCATTCTTTACTCCCAGGTTCCCTGTTGTGCTCGGTGCCTTGTTTCTGGTTCAGTATTGCATTTGCATTCTTTACTTCTAGGTTCCCTGTTGTGCTCTTTGCCTTGTCTCTGGTTCAGTATTGTATTTGCATTCTTTACTCCCAGGTTCCCTGTTGTGCTCTGTGCCTTGTTTCTGGTTCTGTATTGCATTTGCATTCTTTACTTCTAGGTTCCCTGTTGTGCTCTGTGCCTTGTTTCTGGTTCAGTATTGCATTTGCATTCTTTACTCCCAGGTTCCCTGTTGTGCTCTTTGCCTTGTTTCTGGTTCAGTGTTGCATTTGCATTCTTTACTCCCAGGATCCCTGTTGTGCTCCGTGCCTTGTTTCTGGTTCAGTATAGCATTTGCATTCTTTACTTCCAGGATCCCTGTTGTGCTCTGTGCCTTGTTTCTGGTTCAGTGGCGCATTTGCATTCTTGACTCCCAGGATCCCTGTTGTGCTCTGTGCCTTGTTTCTGGTTCAGTATAGCATTTGCATTCTTTACTCCCAGGTTCCCTGTTGTGCTCCGTACCTTGTTTCTGGTTCAGTATAGCATTTGCATTCTTGACTCCCAAGTTCCCTGTTGTGCTCCGTGCCTTGTTTCTGGTTCAGTATTGCATTTGCATTCTTTACTCCCAGGTTCCCTGTTGTCCTCTGTGCCTTGTTTCTGGTTCAGTATTGCATCTGCATTCTTTACTCCCAGGTTCCCTGTTGTGCTCTGTGCCTTGTTTCTGGTTCAGTATTGCATTTGCATTCTTTACTCCCAGGTTCCCTGTTGTGCTCTGGGCCTTCTTTCTGGTTCAGTATTGCATTTGCATTCTTTACTCCCAGATTCCCTGTTGTGCTCTGTGCCTTCTTTCTGGTTCAGTATTGCATTTGCATTCTTTACTCCCAGGTTCCCTGTTGTGCTCTGTGCCTTGTTTCTGGTTCAGTATTGCATTTGCATTCTTTACTCCCAGGTTCCCTGTTGTGCTCCGTGCCTTGTTTCTGGTTCAGTATTGCATTTGCATTCTTTACTCACAGGTTCCCTGTTGTTCTCCGTGTCTTGTTTCAGGTTCAGTATTGCATTTGCATTCTTTACTCCCAGGTTCCCTGTTGTGCTCAGTGCCTTGTTTCTGGTTCAGTATTGCATTTGCATTCTTTACTCCCAGGTTCCCTGTTGTGCTCTGTGCCTTGTTTCTGGTTCAGTATTGCATTTGCATTCTTTACTCCCAGGTTCCCTGTTGTTCTCCGTGCCTTGTTTCTGGTTCAGTATTGAATTTGCATTCTTTACTCCCAGGATCCCTGTTGTGCTCCGTGCCTTGTTTCAGGTTCAGTATTGCATTTGCATTCTTTACTCCCAGGTTCCCTGTTGTGCTCCGTGCCGTGTTTCTGGTTCAGTATTGCATTTGCATTCTTTACTCCCAGGTTCCATGTTGTGCTCCGTGCCTTGTTTCTGGTTCAGTATTGCATTTGCATTCTTTACTCCCAGGTTCCCTGTTGTGCTCCGTGCCTTGTTTCTGGTTCAGTATTGCATTTGCATTCTTTACTCCCAGGTTCCCTGTTGTGCTCTGTGCCTTCTTTCTGGTTCAGTGTTGCATTTGCATTCTTTACTCCCAGGTTCCCTGTTGTGCTCTGTGCATTGTTTCTGGTTCAGTGTTGCATTTGCATTCTTTACTCCCAGGTTCCCTGTTGTGCTCCGTGCATTGTTTCTGGTTCAGTATTGCATTTGCATTCTTTACTCCCAGGTTCCCTGTTGTGCTCCGTGCCTTCTTTCTGGTTCAGTGTTGCATTTGCATTCTTTACTCCCAGGATCCCTGTTGTGCTCCGTGCATTGTTTCTGGTTCAGTGTTGCATTTGCATTCTTTACTCCCAGGATCCCTGTTGTGCTCCGTGCCTTCTTTCTGGTTCAGTGTTGCATTTGCATTCTTTACTCCCAGGATCCCTGTTGTGCTCCGTGCCTTGTTTCTGGTTCAGTATAGCATTTGCATTCTTTACTTCCAGGATCCCTGTTGTGCTCTGTGCCTTGTTTCTGGTTCAGTATAGCATTTGCATTCTTGACTCCCAGGTTCCCTGTTGTGCTCTGTGCCTTGTTTCTGGTTCAGTATTGCATTTGCATTCTTTACTCCCAGGTTCCCTGTTGTGCTCCGTGCCTTGTTTCTGGTTCATTATTGCATTTGCATTCTTTACTCCCAGGTTCCCTGTTGTCCTCTGTGCCTTGTTTCTGGTTCAGTATTGCATCTGCATTCTTTACTCCCAGGTTCCCTGTTGTGCTCTGTGCCTTGTTCTGGTTCAGTATTGCATTTGCATTATTTACTCCCAGATTCCCTGTTGTGCTCTGTGCCTTCTTTCTGGTTCAGTATTGCATTTGCATTCTTTACTCCCAGGTGCCCTGTTGTGCTCTGTGCCTTGTTTCTGGTTCAGTATTGCATTTGCATTCTTTACTCCCAGGTTCCCTGTTGTTCTCCGTGCCTTGTTTCTGGTTCAGTATTGCATTTGCATTCTTTACTCCCAGGTTCCCTTTTGTGCTCCGTGCCTTGTTTCAGGTTCAGTATTGCATTTGCATTCTTTACTCCCAGGCTCCCTGTTGTGCTCCGTGCCTTGTTTCTGGTTCAGTATTGCATTTGCATTCTTTACTCCCAGGTTCCCTGTTGTGCTCCGTGCCTTCTTTCTGGTTCAGTATTGCATTTGCATTCTTTACTCCCAGGTTCCCCGTTGTGCTCCGTGCCTTCTTTCTGGTTCAGTATTGCATTTGCATTCTTTACTCCCAGGTTCCCCGTTGTGCTCCCTGCCTTGTTTCTGGTTCAGTATTGCATTTGCATTCTTTACTCCCAGGTTCCCTGTTGTGCTCCGTGCCTTGTTTCTGGTTCAGTATTGCATTTGCATTATTTACTCCCAGGTTCCCTGTTGTGCTCTGTGCCTTGTTTCTGGTTCAGTATTGCATTTGCATTCTTTACTCCCAGGTTCCCTGTTGTTCTCCGTGCCTTGTTTCTGGTTCAGTATTGCATTTGCTTTCTTTACTTCTAGGTTCCCTGTTGTGCTCTGTGCCTTCTTTCTGGTTCAGTATTGCATTTGCATTCTTTACTCCCAGGTTCCCTGTTGTGCTCCGTGCCTTGTTTCTGGTTCAGTATTGCATTTGCATTCTTTACTCCCAGGTTCGCTGTTGTGCTCTGTGCCTTGTTTCTGGTTCAGTATTGCATTTGCATTCTTTACTTCTAGGTTCCCTGTTGTGCTCCGTGCCTTGTTTCTGGTTCAGTATTGCATTTGCATTCTTTACTCCCAGGTTCCCTGTTGTGCTCGGTGCCTTGTTTCTGGTTCAGTATTGCATTTGCATTCTTTACTTCTAGGTTCCCTGTTGTGCTCTTTGCCTTGTCTCTGGTTCAGTATTGTATTTGCATTCTTTACTCCCAGGTTCCCTGTTGTGCTCTGTGCCTTGTTTCTGGTTCTGTATTGCATTTGCATTCTTTACTTCTAGGTTCCCTGTTGTGCTCTGTGCCTTGTTTCTGGTTCAGTATTGCATTTGCATTCTTTACTCCCAGGTTCCCTGTTGTGCTCTTTGCCTTGTTTCTGGTTCAGTGTTGCATTTGCATTCTTTACTCCCAGGATCCCTGTTGTGCTCCGTGCCTTGTTTCTGGTTCAGTATAGCATTTGCATTCTTTACTTCCAGGATCCCTGTTGTGCTCTGTGCCTTGTTTCTGGTTCAGTGGCGCATTTGCATTCTTGACTCCCAGGATCCCTGTTGTGCTCTGTGCCTTGTTTCTGGTTCAGTATAGCATTTGCATTCTTTACTCCCAGGTTCCCTGTTGTGCTCCGTACCTTGTTTCTGGTTCAGTATAGCATTTGCATTCTTGACTCCCAAGTTCCCTGTTGTGCTCCGTGCCTTGTTTCTGGTTCAGTATTGCATTTGCATTCTTTACTCCCAGGTTCCCTGTTGTCCTCTGTGCCTTGTTTCTGGTTCAGTATTGCATCTGCATTCTTTACTCCCAGGTTCCCTGTTGTGCTCTGTGCCTTGTTTCTGGTTCAGTATTGCATTTGCATTCTTTACTCCCAGGTTCCCTGTTGTGCTCTGGGCCTTCTTTCTGGTTCAGTATTGCATTTGCATTCTTTACTCCCAGATTCCCTGTTGTGCTCTGTGCCTTCTTTCTGGTTCAGTATTGCATTTGCATTCTTTACTCCCAGGTTCCCTGTTGTGCTCTGTGCCTTGTTTCTGGTTCAGTATTGCATTTGCATTCTTTACTCCCAGGTTCCCTGTTGTGCTCCGTGCCTTGTTTCTGGTTCAGTATTGCATTTGCATTCTTTACTCACAGGTTCCCTGTTGTTCTCCGTGTCTTGTTTCAGGTTCAGTATTGCATTTGCATTCTTTACTTCTAGGTTCCCTGTTGTGCTCTGTGCCTTGTTTCTGGTTCAGTATTGCATTTGCATTCTTTACTCCCAGGTTCCCTGTTGTGCTCTGTGCCTTGTTTCTGGTTCAGTATTGCATTTGCATTCTTTATTACCAGGTTCCCTGTTGTGCTATGTGCCTTGTTTCTGGTTCAGTATTGCATTTGCATTCTTTACTCCCAGGTTCCCTGTTGCGCTCTGTGCCTTGTTTCTGGTTCAGTATTGCATTTGCATTCTTTACTTCCAGGTTCCCTGTTGCACTCCGTGCCTTGTTTCTGGTTCAGTATTGCTTTTGCATTCTTTACTCCCAGGTTCCCTGTTGTGCTCCGTGCCTTGTTTCTGGTTCAGTATTGCTTTTGCATTCTTTACTCCAGGTTCCCTGTTGTGCTCCGTACCTTGTTTCTGGTTCAGTATTGCATTTGCATTCTTTACGTCTAGGTTCCCTGTTGTGCTCGGTGCCTTGTTTCTGGTTCAGTATTGCATTTGCATTCTTTACTCCCAGGTTCCCTGATGTGCTCCGTGCCTTGTTTCTGGTTCAGTATTGCATTTGCATTCTTTACTCCCAGGTTCCCTGATGTGCTCCGTACCTTGTTTCTGGTTCAGTATTGCATTTGCATTCTTTACTTCCAGGTTCCCTGTTGTGCTCCGTGCCTTGTTTCTGGTTCAGTATTGCTTTTGCATTCTTTACTCCCAGGTTCCCTGTTGTGCTCCGTGCCTTGTTTCTGGTTCAGTATTGCATTTGCATTCTTTACGTCTAGGTTCCCTGTTGTGCATTGCATTTGCATTCTTTACTTCCAGGTTCCCTGTTGCGCTCCGTGCCTTGTTTCTGGTTCAGTATTGCTTTTGCATTCTTTACTCCCAGGTTCCCTGATGTGCTCCATGCCTTGTTTCTGGTTCAGTATTGCATTTGCATTTTTTACTTCCAGGTTCCCTGTTGCACTCCGTGCCTTGTTTCTGGTTCAGTATTGCTTTTGCATTCTTTACTCCCAGGTTCCCTGTTGTGCTCCGTGCCTTGTTTCTGGTTCAGTATTGCTTTTGCATTCTTTACTCCCAGGTTCCCTGTTGTGCTCCGTACCTTGTTTCTGGTTCAGTATTGCATTTGCATTCTTTACATCTAGGTTCCCTGTTGTGCTCAGTGCCTTGTTTCTGGTTCAGTATTGCATTTGCATTCTTTACTCCCAGGTTCCCTGATGTGCTCCGGGCCTTGTTTATGGTTCAGTATTGCATTTGCATTCTTTACTCCCAGGTTCCCTGATGTGCTCCGTGCCTTGTTTCTGGTTCAGTATTGCATTTGCATTCTTTACTTCCAGGTTCCCTGTTGTGCTCCGTGCCTTGTTTCTGGTTCAGTATTGCTTTTGCATTCTTTACTCCCAGGTTCCCTGTTGTGCTCCGTGCCTTGTTTCTGGTTCAGTATTGCATTTGCATTCTTTACGTCTAGGTTCCCTGTTGTGCATTGCATTTGCATTCTTTACTTCCAGGTTCCCTGTTGCGCTCCGTGCCTTATTTCTGGTTCAGTATTTCTTTTGCATTCTTTACTCCCAGGTTCCCTGTTGTGCTCCGTGCCTTGTTTCTGGTTCAGTATTGCATTTGCATTATTTACTCCCAGGTTCCCTGTTGTGCTCCGTGCATTGTTTCTGGTTCAGTATTGCATTTGCATTCTTTACTCCCAGGTTCCCTGTTGTGCTCCGTGCCTTGTTTCTGGTTCAGTATTGCATTTGCATTCTTTACTCCCAGGTTCCCTGTTGTGCTCAGTGCCTTGTTTCTGGTTCAGTATTGCATTTGCATTCTTTACTCCCAGGTTCCCTGTTGTGCTCTGTGCCTTGTTTCTGGTTCAGTATTGCATTTGCATTCTTTACTCCCAGGTTCCCTGTTGTTCTCCGTGCCTTGTTTCTGGTTCAGTATTGAATTTGCATTCTTTACTCCCTGATTCCCTGTTGTGCTCCGTGCCTTGTTTCAGGTTCAGTATTGCATTTGCATTCTTTACTCCCAGGTTCCCTGTTGTGCTCCGTGCCTTGTTTCTGGTTCAGTATTGCATTTGCATTCTTTACTCCCAGGTTCCCTGTTGTGCTCTGTGCCTTGTTTCTGGTTCAGTATTGCATTTGCATTCTTTACTCCCAGGTTCCCTGTTGTTCTCTGTGCCTTGTTTCTGGTTCAGTATTGAATTTGCATTCTTTACTCCCAGGATCCCTGTTGTGCTCCGTGCCTTCTTTCTGGTTCAGTATTGCATTTGCATTCTTTACTCCCAGGTTCCCTGTTGTGCTCCGTGCCTTGTTTCTGGTTCAGTATTGCATTTGCATTCTTTACTCCCAGGTTCCCTGTTGTGCTCCGTGCCTTGTTTCTGGTTCAGTGTTGCATTTGCATTCTTTACTCCCAGGTTCCCTGTTGTGCTCTGTGCCTTCTTTCTGGTTCAGTGTTGCATTTGCATTCTTTACTCCCAGGTTCCCTGTTGTGCTCCGTGCCTTGTTTCTGGTTCAGTATTCCTTTTGCATTCTTTACTCCCAGGTTCCCTGATGTGCTCCATGCCTTGTTTCTGGTTCAGTATTGCATTTGCATTCTTTACTTCCAGGTTCCCTGATGTGCTCCATGCCTTGTTTCTGGTTCAGTATTGCATTTGCATTCTTTACTTCCAGGTTCCCTGTTGCACTCCGTGCCTTGTTTCTGGTTCAGTATTGCTTTTGCATTCTTTACTCCCAGGTTCCCTGTTGTGCTCCGTGCCTTGTTTCTGGTTCAGTATTGCTTTTGCATTCTTTACTCCCAGGTTCCCTGTTGTGCTCCGTACCTTGTTTCTGGTTCAGTATTGCATTTGCATTCTTTACATCTAGGTTCCCTGTTGTGCTCAGTGCCTTGTTTCTGGTTCAGTATTGCATTTGCATTCTTTACTCCCAGGTTCCCTGATGTGCTCCGTGCCTTGTTTCTGGTTCAGTATTGCATTTGCATTCTTTACTCCCAGGTTCCCTGATGTGCTCCGTGCCTTGTTTCTGGTTCAGTATTGCATTTGCATTCTTTACTCCCAGGTTCCCTGTTGTGCTCCGTGCCTTGTTTCTGGTTCAGTATTGCTTTTGCATTCTTTACTCCCAGGTTCCCTGTTGTGCTCCGTGCCTTGTTTCTGGTTCAGTATTGCATTTGCATTCTTTACGTCTAGGTTCCCTGTTGTGCATTGCATTTGCATTCTTTACTTCCAGGTTCCCTGTTGCGCTCCGTGCCTTGTTTCTGGTTCAGTATTGCTTTTGCATTCTTTACTCCCAGGTTCCCTGTTGTGCTCCGTGCCTTGTTTCTGGTTCAGTATTGCATTTGCATTATTTACTCCCAGGTTCCCTGTTGTGCTCCGTGCATTGTTTCTGGTTCAGTATTGCATTTGCATTCTTTACTCCCAGGTTCCCTGTTGTGCTCCGTGCCTTGTTTCTGGTTCAGTATTGCATTTGCATTCTTTACTCCCAGGTTCCCTGTTGTGCTCAGTGCCTTGTTTCTGGTTCAGTATTGCATTTGCATTCTTTACTCCCAGGTTCCCTGTTGTGCTCTGTGCCTTGTTTCTGGTTCAGTATTGCATTTGCATTCTTTACTCCCAGGTTCCCTGTTGTTCTCCGTGCCTTGTTTCTGGTTCAGTATTGAATTTGCATTCTTTACTCCCAGATTCCCTGTTGTGCTCCGTGCCTTGTTTCAGGTTCAGTATTGCATTTGCATTCTTTACTCCCAGGTTCCCTGTTGTGCTCAGTGCCTTGTTTCTGGTTCAGTATTGCATTTGCATTCTTTACTCCCAGGTTCCCTGTTGTGCTCTGTGCCTTGTTTCTGGTTCAGTATTGCATTTGCATTCTTTACTCCCAGGTTCCCTGTTGTTCTCCGTGCCTTGTTTCTGGTTCAGTATTGAATTTGCATTCTTTACTCCCAGGATCCCTGTTGTGCTCCGTGCCTTGTTTCAGGTTCAGTATTGCATTTGCATTCTTTACTCCCAGGTTCCCTGTTGTGCTCCGTGCCTTGTTTCTGGTTCAGTATTGCATTTGCATTCTTTACTCCCAGGTTCCCTGTTGTGCTCAGTGCCTTGTTTCTGGTTCAGTATTGCATTTGCATTCTTTACTCCCAGGTTCCCTGTTGTGCTCTGTGCCTTGTTTCTGGTTCAGTATTGCATTTGCATTCTTTACTCCCAGGTTCCCTGTTGTTCTCCGTGCCTTGTTTCTGGTTCAGTATTGAATTTGCATTCTTTACTCCCAGGATCCCTGTTGTGCTCCGTGCCTTGTTTCTGGTTCAGTATTGCATTTGCATTCTTTACTCCCAGGTTCCCTGTTGTGCTCCGTGCCTTGTTTCTGGTTCAGTATTGCATTTGCATTCTTTACTCCCAGATTCCCTGTTGTGCTCCGTGCCTTGTTTCAGGTTCAGTATTGCATTTGCATTCTTTACTCCCAGGTTCCCTGTTGTGCTCAGTGCCTTGTTTCTGGTTCAGTATTGCATTTGCATTCTTTACTCCCAGGTTCCCTGTTGTGCTCCGTGCCTTGTTTCAGGTTCAGTATTGCATTTGCATTCTTTACTCCCAGGTTCCCTGTTGTTCTCCGTGCCTTGGTTCTGGTTCAGTATTGAATTTGCATTCTTTACTCCCAGGATCCCTGTTGTGCTCCGTGCCTTGTTTCTGGTTCAGTATTGCATTTGCATTCTTTACTCCCAGGTTCCCTGTTGTGCTCCATGCCTTGTTTCTGGTTCAGTATTGCATTTGCATTCTTTACTCCCAGGTTCCCTGTTGTGCTCCGTGCCTTGTTTCTGGTTCAGTATTGCATTTGCATTCTTTACTCCCAGGTTCCCTGTTGTGCTCCGTGCCTTGTTTCTGGTTCAGTGTTGCATTTGCATTCTTTACTCCCAGGTTCCCTGTTGTGCTCTGTGCCTTCTTTCTGGTTCAGTGTTGCATTTGCATTCTTTACTCCCAGGTTCCCTGTTGCGCTCCGTGCCTTGTTTCTGGTTCAGTATTGCTTTTGCATTCTTTACTCCCAGGTTCCCTGATGTGCTCCATGCCTTGTTTCTGGTTCAGTATTGCATTTGCATTCTTTACTTCCAGGTTCCCTGATGTGCTCCATGCCTTGTTTCTGGTTCAGTATTGCATTTGCATTCTTTACTTCCAGGTTCCCTGTTGCGCTCCGTGCCTTGTTTCTGGTTCAGTATTGCTTTTGCATTCTTTACTCCCAGGTTCCCTGTTGTGCTCCGTGCCTTGTTTCTGGTTCAGTATTGCTTTTGCATTCTTTACTCCCAGGTTCCCTGTTGTGCTCCGTACCTTGTTTCTGGTTCAGTATTGCATTTGCATTCTTTACATCTAGGTTCCCTGTTGTGCTCAGTGCCTTGTTTCTGGTTCAGTATTGCATTTGCATTCTTTACTCCCAGGTTCCCTGATGTGCTCCATGCCTTGTTTCTGGTTCAGTATTGCATTTGCATTCTTTACTCCCAGGTTCCCTGATGTGCTCCGTGCCTTGTTTCTGGTTCAGTATTGCATTTGCATTCTTTACTTCCAGGTTCCCTGTTGTGCTCCGTGCCTTGTTTCTGGTTCAGTATTGCTTTTGCATTCTTTACTCCCAGGTTCCCTGTTGTGCTCCGTGCCTTGTTTCTGGTTCAGTATTGCATTTGCATTCTTTACGTCTAGGTTCCCTGTTGTGCATTGCATTTGCATTCTTTACTTCCAGGTTCCCTGTTGCGCTCCGTGCCTTGTTTCTGGTTCAGTATTGCTTTTGCATTCTTTACTCCCAGGTTCCCTGTTGTGCTCCGTGCCTTGTTTCTGGTTCAGTATTGCATTTGCATTATTTACTCCCAGGTTCCCTGTTGTGCTCCGTGCATTGTTTCTGGTTCAGTATTGCATTTGCATTCTTTACTCCCAGGTTCCCTGTTGTGCTCCGTGCCTTGTTTCTGGTTCAGTATTGCATTTGCATTCTTTACTCCCAGGTTCCCTGTTGTGCTCAGTGCCTTGTTTCTGGTTCAGTATTGTATTTGCATTCTTTACTCCCAGGTTCCCTGTTGTACTCTGTGCCTTGTTTCTGGTTCAGTATTGCATTTGCATTCTTTACTCCCAGGTTCCCTGTTGTTCTCCGTGCCTTGTTTCTGGTTCAGTATTGAATTTGCATTCTTTACTCCCAGATTCCCTGTTGTGCTCCGTGCCTTGTTTCAGGTTCAGTATTGCATTTGCATTCTTTACTCCCAGGTTCCCTGTTGTGCTCAGTGCCTTGTTTCTGGTTCAGTATTGCATTTGCATTCTTTACTCCCAGGTTCCCTGTTGTGCTCTGTGCCTTGTTTCTGGTTCAGTATTGCATTTGCATTCTTTACTCCCAGGTTCCCTGTTGTTCTCCGTGCCTTGTTTCTGGTTCAGTATTGAATTTGCATTCTTTACTCCCAGGATCCCTGTTGTGCGCTGTGCCTTGTTTCAGGTTCAGTATTGCATTTGCATTCTTTACTCCCAGGTTCCCTGTTGTGCTCCGTGCCTTGTTTCTGGTTCAGTATTGCATTTGCATTCTTTACTCCCAGGTTCCCTGTTGTGCTCCGTGCCTTGTTTCTGGTTCAGTATTGCATTTGCATTCTTTACTCCCAGGTTCCCTGTTGTGCTCTGTGCCTTGTTTCTGGTTCAGTATTGCATTTGCATTCTTTACTCCCAGGTTCCCTGTTGTTCTCCGTGCCTTGTTTCTGGTTCAGTATTGAATTTGCATTCTTTACTCCCAGATTCCCTGTTGTGCTCCGTGCCTTGTTTCAGGTTCAGTATTGCATTTGCATTCTTTACTCCCAGGTTCCCTGTTGTGCTCAGTGCCTTGTTTCTGGTTCAGTATTGCATTTGCATTCTTTACTCCCAGGTTCCCTGTTGTGCTCTGTGCCTTGTTTCTGGTTCAGTATTGCATTTGCATTCTTTACTCCCAGGTTCCCTGTTGTTCTCCGTGCCTTGTTTCTGGTTCAGTATTGAGTTTGCATTCTTTACTCCCAGGATCCCTGTTGTGCTCCGTGCCTTGTTTCTGGTTCAGTATTGCATTTGCATTCTTTACTCCCAGGTTCCCTGTTGTGCTCCGTGCCTTGTTTCTGGTTCAGTATTGCATTTGCATTCTTTACTCCCAGATTCCCTGTTGTGCTCCGTGCCTTGTTTCAGGTTCAGTATTGCATTTGCATTCTTTACTCCCAGGTTCCCTGTTGTGCTCAGTGCCTTGTTTCTGGTTCAGTATTGCATTTGCATTCTTTACTCCCAGGTTCCCTGTTGTGCTCCGTGCCTTGTTTCAGGTTCAGTATTGCATTTGCATTCTTTACTCCCAGGTTCCCTGTTGTTCTCCGTGCCTTGGTTCTGGTTCAGTATTGAATTTGCATTCTTTACTCCCAGGATCCCTGTTGTGCTCCGTGCCTTGTTTCTGGTTCAGTATTGCATTTGCATTCTTTACTCCCAGGTTCCCTGTTGTGCTCCGTGCCTTGTTTCTGGTTCAGTATTGCATTTGCATTCTTTACTCCCAGGTTCCCTGTTGTGCTCCGTGCCTTGTTTCTGGTTCAGTGTTGCATTTGCATTCTTTACTCCCAGGTTCCCTGTTGTGCTCTGTGCCTTCTTTCTGGTTCAGTGTTGCATTTGCATTCTTTACTCCCAGGTTCCCTGTTGCGCTCCGTGCCTTGTTTCTGGTTCAGTATTGCTTTTGCATTCTTTACTTCCAGGTTCCCTGATGTGCTCCATGCCTTGTTTATGGTTCAGTATTGCATTTGCATTCTTTACTTCCAGGTTCCCTGATGTGCTCCATGCCTTGTTTCTGGTTCAGTATTGCATTTGCATTCTTTACTTCCAGGTTCCCTGTTGCACTCCATGCCTTGTTTCTGGTTCAGTATTGCTTTTGCATTCTTTACTCCCAGGTTCCCTGTTGTGCTCCGTGCCTTGTTTCTGGTTCAGTATTGCTTTTGCATTCTTTACTCCCAGGTTCCCTGTTGTGCTCCGTACCTTGTTTCTGGTTCAGTATTGCATTTGCATTCTTTACATCTAGGTTCCCTGTTGTGCTCAGTGCCTTGTTTCTGGTTCAGTATTGCATTTGCATTCTTTACTCCCAGGTTCCCTGATGTGCTCCGTGCCTTGTTTCTGGTTCAGTATTGCATTTGCATTCTTTACTCCCAGGTTCCCTGATGTGCTCCGTGCCTTGTTTCTGGTTCAGTATTGCATTTGCATTCTTTACTTCCAGGTTCCCTGTTGTGCTCCGTGCCTTGTTTCTGGTTCAGTATTGCTTTTGCATTCTTTACTCCCAGGTTCCCTGTTGTGCTCCGTGCCTTGTTTCTGGTTCAGTATTGCATTTGCATTCTTTACGTCTAGGTTCCCTGTTGTGCATTGCATTTGCATTCTTTACTTCCAGGTTCCCTGTTGCGCTCCGTGCCTTATTTCTGGTTCAGTATTTCTTTTGCATTCTTTACTCCCAGGTTCCCTGTTGTGCTCCGTGCCTTGTTTCTGGTTCAGTATTGCATTTGCATTATTTACTCCCAGGTTCCCTGTTGTGCTCCGTGCATTGTTTCTGGTTCAGTATTGCATTTGCATTCTTTACTCCCAGGTTCCCTGTTGTGCTCCGTGCCTTGTTTCTGGTTCAGTATTGCATTTGCATTCTTTACTCCCAGGTTCCCTGTTGTGCTCAGTGCCTTGTTTCTGGTTCAGTATTGCATTTGCATTCTTTACTCCCAGGTTCCCTGTTGTGCTCTGTGCCTTGTTTCTGGTTCAGTATTGCATTTGCATTCTTTACTCCCAGGTTCCCTGTTGTTCTCCGTGCCTTGTTTCTGGTTCAGTATTGAATTTGCATTCTTTACTCCCTGATTCCCTGTTGTGCTCCGTGCCTTGTTTCAGGTTCAGTATTGCATTTGCATTCTTTACTCCCAGGTTCCCTGTTGTGCTCCGTGCCTTGTTTCTGGTTCAGTATTGCATTTGCATTCTTTACTCCCAGGTTCCCTGTTGTGCTCTGTGCCTTGTTTCTGGTTCAGTATTGCATTTGCATTCTTTACTCCCAGGTTCCCTGTTGTTCTCTGTGCCTTGTTTCTGGTTCAGTATTGAATTTGCATTCTTTACTCCCAGGATCCCTGTTGTGCTCCGTGCCTTCTTTCTGGTTCAGTATTGCATTTGCATTCTTTACTCCCAGGTTCCCTGTTGTGCTCCGTGCCTTGTTTCTGGTTCAGTATTGCATTTGCATTCTTTACTCCCAGGTTCCCTGTTGTGCTCCGTGCCTTGTTTCTGGTTCAGTGTTGCATTTGCATTCTTTACTCCCAGGTTCCCTGTTGTGCTCTGTGCCTTCTTTCTGGTTCAGTGTTGCATTTGCATTCTTTACTCCCAGGTTCCCTGTTGTGCTCCGTGCCTTGTTTCTGGTTCAGTATTCCTTTTGCATTCTTTACTCCCAGGTTCCCTGATGTGCTCCATGCCTTGTTTCTGGTTCAGTATTGCATTTGCATTCTTTACTTCCAGGTTCCCTGATGTGCTCCATGCCTTGTTTCTGGTTCAGTATTGCATTTGCATTCTTTACTTCCAGGTTCCCTGTTGCACTCCGTGCCTTGTTTCTGGTTCAGTATTGCTTTTGCATTCTTTACTCCCAGGTTCCCTGTTGTGCTCCGTGCCTTGTTTCTGGTTCAGTATTGCTTTTGCATTCTTTACTCCCAGGTTCCCTGTTGTGCTCCGTACCTTGTTTCTGGTTCAGTATTGCATTTGCATTCTTTACATCTAGGTTCCCTGTTGTGCTCAGTGCCTTGTTTCTGGTTCAGTATTGCATTTGCATTCTTTACTCCCAGGTTCCCTGATGTGCTCCGTGCCTTGTTTCTGGTTCAGTATTGCATTTGCATTCTTTACTCCCAGGTTCCCTGATGTGCTCCGTGCCTTGTTTCTGGTTCAGTATTGCATTTGCATTCTTTACTCCCAGGTTCCCTGTTGTGCTCCGTGCCTTGTTTCTGGTTCAGTATTGCTTTTGCATTCTTTACTCCCAGGTTCCCTGTTGTGCTCCGTGCCTTGTTTCTGGTTCAGTATTGCATTTGCATTCTTTACGTCTAGGTTCCCTGTTGTGCATTGCATTTGCATTCTTTACTTCCAGGTTCCCTGTTGCGCTCCGTGCCTTGTTTCTGGTTCAGTATTGCTTTTGCATTCTTTACTCCCAGGTTCCCTGTTGTGCTCCGTGCCTTGTTTCTGGTTCAGTATTGCATTTGCATTATTTACTCCCAGGTTCCCTGTTGTGCTCCGTGCATTGTTTCTGGTTCAGTATTGCATTTGCATTCTTTACTCCCAGGTTCCCTGTTGTGCTCCGTGCCTTGTTTCTGGTTCAGTATTGCATTTGCATTCTTTACTCCCAGGTTCCCTGTTGTGCTCAGTGCCTTGTTTCTGGTTCAGTATTGCATTTGCATTCTTTACTCCCAGGTTCCCTGTTGTGCTCTGTGCCTTGTTTCTGGTTCAGTATTGCATTTGCATTCTTTACTCCCAGGTTCCCTGTTGTTCTCCGTGCCTTGTTTCTGGTTCAGTATTGAATTTGCATTCTTTACTCCCAGATTCCCTGTTGTGCTCCGTGCCTTGTTTCAGGTTCAGTATTGCATTTGCATTCTTTACTCCCAGGTTCCCTGTTGTGCTCAGTGCCTTGTTTCTGGTTCAGTATTGCATTTGCATTCTTTACTCCCAGGTTCCCTGTTGTGCTCTGTGCCTTGTTTCTGGTTCAGTATTGCATTTGCATTCTTTACTCCCAGGTTCCCTGTTGTTCTCCGTGCCTTGTTTCTGGTTCAGTATTGAATTTGCATTCTTTACTCCCAGGATCCCTGTTGTGCTCCGTGCCTTGTTTCAGGTTCAGTATTGCATTTGCATTCTTTACTCCCAGGTTCCCTGTTGTGCTCCGTGCCTTGTTTCTGGTTCAGTATTGCATTTGCATTCTTTACTCCCAGGTTCCCTGTTGTGCTCAGTGCCTTGTTTCTGGTTCAGTATTGCATTTGCATTCTTTACTCCCAGGTTCCCTGTTGTGCTCTGTGCCTTGTTTCTGGTTCAGTATTGCATTTGCATTCTTTACTCCCAGGTTCCCTGTTGTTCTCCGTGCCTTGTTTCTGGTTCAGTATTGAATTTGCATTCTTTACTCCCAGGATCCCTGTTGTGCTCCGTGCCTTGTTTCTGGTTCAGTATTGCATTTGCATTCTTTACTCCCAGGTTCCCTGTTGTGCTCCGTGCCTTGTTTCTGGTTCAGTATTGCATTTGCATTCTTTACTCCCAGATTCCCTGTTGTGCTCCGTGCCTTGTTTCAGGTTCAGTATTGCATTTGCATTCTTTACTCCCAGGTTCCCTGTTGTGCTCAGTGCCTTGTTTCTGGTTCAGTATTGCATTTGCATTCTTTACTCCCAGGTTCCCTGTTGTGCTCCGTGCCTTGTTTCAGGTTCAGTATTGCATTTGCATTCTTTACTCCCAGGTTCCCTGTTGTTCTCCGTGCCTTGGTTCTGGTTCAGTATTGAATTTGCATTCTTTACTCCCAGGATCCCTGTTGTGCTCCGTGCCTTGTTTCTGGTTCAGTATTGCATTTGCATTCTTTACTCCCAGGTTCCCTGTTGTGCTCCATGCCTTGTTTCTGGTTCAGTATTGCATTTGCATTCTTTACTCCCAGGTTCCCTGTTGTGCTCCGTGCCTTGTTTCTGGTTCAGTATTGCATTTGCATTCTTTACTCCCAGGTTCCCTGTTGTGCTCCGTGCCTTGTTTCTGGTTCAGTGTTGCATTTGCATTCTTTACTCCCAGGTTCCCTGTTGTGCTCTGTGCCTTCTTTCTGGTTCAGTGTTGCATTTGCATTCTTTACTCCCAGGTTCCCTGTTGCGCTCCGTGCCTTGTTTCTGGTTCAGTATTGCTTTTGCATTCTTTACTCCCAGGTTCCCTGATGTGCTCCATGCCTTGTTTCTGGTTCAGTATTGCATTTGCATTCTTTACTTCCAGGTTCCCTGATGTGCTCCATGCCTTGTTTCTGGTTCAGTATTGCATTTGCATTCTTTACTTCCAGGTTCCCTGTTGCGCTCCGTGCCTTGTTTTTGGTTCAGTATTGCTTTTGCATTCTTTACTCCCAGGTTCCCTGTTGTGCTCCGTGCCTTGTTTCTGGTTCAGTATTGCTTTTGCATTCTTTACTCCCAGGTTCCCTGTTGTGCTCCGTACCTTGTTTCTGGTTCAGTATTGCATTTGCATTCTTTACATCTAGGTTCCCTGTTGTGCTCAGTGCCTTGTTTCTGGTTCAGTATTGCATTTGCATTCTTTACTCCCAGGTTCCCTGATGTGCTCCATGCCTTGTTTCTGGTTCAGTATTGCATTTGCATTCTTTACTCCCAGGTTCCCTGATGTGCTCCGTGCCTTGTTTCTGGTTCAGTATTGCATTTGCATTCTTTACTTCCAGGTTCCCTGTTGTGCTCCGTGCCTTGTTTCTGGTTCAGTATTGCTTTTGCATTCTTTACTCCCAGGTTCCCTGTTGTGCTCCGTGCCTTGTTTCTGTTTCAGTATTGCATTTGCATTCTTTACGTCTAGGTTCCCTGTTGTGCATTGCATTTGCATTCTTTACTTCCAGGTTCCCTGTTGCGCTCCGTGCCTTGTTTCTGGTTCAGTATTGCTTTTGCATTCTTTACTCCCAGGTTCCCTGTTGTGCTCCGTGCCTTGTTTCTGGTTCAGTATTGCATTTGCATTATTTACTCCCAGGTTCCCTGTTGTGCTCCGTGCATTGTTTCTGGTTCAGTATTGCATTTGCATTCTTTACTCCCAGGTTCCCTGTTGTGCTCCGTGCCTTGTTTCTGGTTCAGTATTGCATTTGCATTCTTTACTCCCAGGTTCCCTGTTGTGCTCAGTGCCTTGTTTCTGGTTCAGTATTGTATTTGCATTCTTTACTCCCAGGTTCCCTGTTGTACTCTGTGCCTTGTTTCTGGTTCAGTATTGCATTTGCATTCTTTACTCCCAGGTTCCCTGTTGTTCTCCGTGCCTTGTTTCTGGTTCAGTATTGAATTTGCATTCTTTACTCCCAGATTCCCTGTTGTGCTCCGTGCCTTGTTTCAGGTTCAGTATTGCATTTGCATTCTTTACTCCCAGGTTCCCTGTTGTGCTCAGTGCCTTGTTTCTGGTTCAGTATTGCATTTGCATTCTTTACTCCCAGGTTCCCTGTTGTGCTCTGTGCCTTGTTTCTGGTTCAGTATTGCATTTGCATTCTTTACTCCCAGGTTCCCTGTTGTTCTCCGTGCCTTGTTTCTGGTTCAGTATTGAATTTGCATTCTTTACTCCCAGGATCCCTGTTGTGCGCCGTGCCTTGTTTCAGGTTCAGTATTGCATTTGCATTCTTTACTCCCAGGTTCCCTGTTGTGCTCCGTGCCTTGTTTCTGGTTCAGTATTGCATTTGCATTCTTTACTCCCAGATTCCCTGTTGTGCTCCGTGCCTTGTTTCTGGTTCAGTATTGCATTTGCATTCTTTACTCCCAGGTTCCCTGTTGTGCTCTGTGCCTTGTTTCTGGTTCAGTATTGCATTTGCATTCTTTACTCCCAGGTTCCCTGTTGTTCTCCGTGCCTTGTTTCTGGTTCAGTATTGAATTTGCATTCTTTACTCCCAGATTCCCTGTTGTGCTCCGTGCCTTGTTTCAGGTTCAGTATTGCATTTGCATTCTTTACTCCCAGGTTCCCTGTTGTGCTCAGTGCCTTGTTTCTGGTTCAGTATTGCATTTGCATTCTTTACTCCCAGGTTCCCTGTTGTGCTCTGTGCCTTGTTTCTGGTTCAGTATTGCATTTGCATTCTTTACTCCCAGGTTCCCTGTTGTTCTCCGTGCCTTGTTTCTGGTTCAGTATTGAGTTTGCATTCTTTACTCCCAGGATCCCTGTTGTGCTCCGTGCCTTGTTTCTGGTTCAGTATTGCATTTGCATTCTTTACTCCCAGGTTCCCTGTTGTGCTCCGTGCCTTGTTTCTGGTTCAGTATTGCATTTGCATTCTTTACTCCCAGATTCCCTGTTGTGCTCCGTGCCTTGTTTCAGGTTCAGTATTGCATTTGCATTCTTTACTCCCAGGTTCCCTGTTGTGCTCAGTGCCTTGTTTCTGGTTCAGTATTGCATTTGCATTCTTTACTCCCAGGTTCCCTGTTGTGCTCCGTGCCTTGTTTCAGGTTCAGTATTGCATTTGCATTCTTTACTCCCAGGTTCCCTGTTGTTCTCCGTGCCTTGGTTCTGGTTCAGTATTGAATTTGCATTCTTTACTCCCAGGATCCCTGTTGTGCTCCGTGCCTTGTTTCTGGTTCAGTATTGCATTTGCATTCTTTACTCCCAGGTTCCCTGTTGTGCTCCGTGCCTTGTTTCTGGTTCAGTATTGCATTTGCATTCTTTACTCCCAGGTTCCCTGTTGTGCTCCGTGCCTTGTTTCTGGTTCAGTGTTGCATTTGCATTCTTTACTCCCAGGTTCCCTGTTGTGCTCTGTGCCTTCTTTCTGGTTCAGTGTTGCATTTGCATTCTTTACTCCCAGGTTCCCTGTTGCGCTCCGTGCCTTGTTTCTGGTTCAGTATTGCTTTTGCATTCTTTACTTCCAGGTTCCCTGATGTGCTCCATGCCTTGTTTATGGTTCAGTATTGCATTTGCATTCTTTACTTCCAGGTTCCCTGATGTGCTCCATGCCTTGTTTCTGGTTCAGTATTGCATTTGCATTCTTTACTTCCAGGTTCCCTGTTGCACTCCATGCCTTGTTTCTGGTTCAGTATTGCTTTTGCATTCTTTACTCCCAGGTTCCCTGTTGTGCTCCGTGCCTTGTTTCTGGTTCAGTATTGCTTTTGCATTCTTTACTCCCAGGTTCCCTGTTGTGCTCCGTACCTTGTTTCTGGTTCAGTATTGCATTTGCATTCTTTACATCTAGGTTCCCTGTTGTGCTCAGTGCCTTGTTTCTGGTTCAGTATTGCATTTGCATTCTTTACTCCCAGGTTCCCTGATGTGCTCCGTGCCTTGTTTCTGGTTCAGTATTGCATTTGCATTCTTTACTCCCAGGTTCCCTGATGTGCTCCGTGCCTTGTTTCTGGTTCAGTATTGCATTTGCATTCTTTACTCCCAGGTTCCCTGTTGTGCTCCGTGCCTTGTTTCTGGTTCAGTATTGCTTTTGCATTCTTTACTCCCAGGTTCCCTGTTGTGCTCCGTGCCTTGTTTCTGGTTCAGTATTGCATTTGCATTCTTTACGTCTAGGTTCCCTGTTGTGCATTGCATTTGCATTCTTTACTTCCAGGTTCCCTGTTGCGCTCCGTGCCTTGTTTCTGGTTCAGTATTGCTTTTGCATTCTTTACTCCCAGGTTCCCTGTTGTGCTCCGTGCCTTGTTTCTGGTTCAGTATTGCATTTGCATTATTTACTCCCAGATTCCCTGTTGTGCTCCGTGCATTGTTTCTGGTTCAGTATTGCATTTGCATTCTTTACTCCCAGGTTGCCTGTTGTGCTCCGTGCCTTGTTTCTGGTTCAGTATTGCATTTGCATTCTTTACTCCCAGGTTCCCTGTTGTGCTCAGTGCCTTGTTTCTGGTTCAGTATTGCATTTGCATTCTTTACTCCCAGGTTCCCTGTTGTGCTCTGTGCCTTGTTTCTGGTTCAGTATTGCATTTGCATTCTTTACTCCCAGGTTCCCTGTTGTTCTCCGTGCCTTGTTTCTGGTTCAGTATTGAATTTGCATTCTTTACTCCCAGGATCCCTGTTGTGCTCCGTGCCTTGTTTCAGGTTCAGTATTGCATTTGCATTCTTTACTCCCAGGTTCCCTGTTGTGCTCCGTGCCGTGTTTCTGGTTCAGTATTGCATTTGCATTCTTTACTCCCAGGTTCCCTGTTGTGCTCCGTGCCTTGTTTCTGGTTCAGTATTGCATTTGCATTCTTTACTCCCAGGTTCCCTGTTGTGCTCCGTGCCTTGTTTCTGGTTCAGTATTGCATTTGCATTCTTTACTCCCAGGTTCCCTGTTGTGCTCCGTGCCTTGTTTCTGGTTCAGTGTTGCATTTGCATTCTTTACTCCCAGGTTCCCTGTTGTGCTCTGTGCCTTCTTTCTGGTTCAGTGTTGCATTTGCATTCTTTACTCCCAGGTTCCCTGTTGTGCTCTGTGCATTGTTTCTGGTTCAGTGTTGCATTTGCATTCTTTACTCCCAGGTTCCCTGTTGTGCTCCGTGCATTGTTTCTGGTTCAGTGTTGCATTTGCATTCTTTACTCCCAGGTTCCCTGTTGTGCTCCGTGCCTTCTTTCTGGTTCAGTGTTGCATTTGCATTCTTTACTCCCAGGATCCCTGTTGTGCTCCGTGCATTGTTTCTGGTTCAGTGTTGCATTTGCATTCTTTACTCCCAGGATCCCTGTTGTGCTCCGTGCCTTCTTTCTGGTTCAGTGTTGCATTTGCATTCTTTACTCCCAGGATCCCTGTTGTGCTCCGTGCCTTGTTTCTGGTTCAGTATAGCATTTGCATTCTTTACTTCCAGGATCCCTGTTGTGCTCTGTGCCTTGTTTCTGGTTCAGTATAGCATTTGCATTCTTGACTCCCAGGTTCCCTGTTGTGCTCTGTGCCTTGTTTCTGGTTCAGTATTGCATTTGCATTCTTTACTCCCAGGTTCCGTGTTGTGCTCCGTGCCTTGTTTCTGGTTCAGTGTTGCATTTGCATTCTTTACTTCTAGGTTCCCTGTTGTGCTCTTTGCCTTGTCTCTGGTTCAGTATTGTATTTGCATTCTTTACTCCCAGGTTCCCTGTTGTGCTCTGTGCCTTGTTTCTGGTTCTGTATTGCATTTGCATTCTTTACTTCTAGGTTCCCTGTTGTGCTCTGTGCCTTGTTTCTGGTTCAGTATTGCATTTGCATTCTTTACTCCCAGGTTCCCTGTTGTGCTCTGTGCCTTGTTTCTGGTTCAGTGTTGCATTTGCATTCTTTACTCCCAGGATCCCTGTTGTGCTCCGTGCCTTGTTTCTGGTTCAGTATAGCATTTGCATTCTTTACTTCCAGGATCCCTGTTGTGCTCTGTGCCTTGTTTCTGGTTCAGTGTTGCATTTGCATTCTTGACTCCCAGGATCCCTGTTGTGCTCTGTGCCTTGTTTCTGGTTCAGTATAGCATTTGCATTCTTGACTCCCAGGTTCCCTGTTGTGCTCTGTACCTTGTTTCTGGTTCAGTATTGCATTTGCATTCTTTACTCCCAGGTTCCCTGTTGTGCTCCGTGCCTTGTTTCTGGTTCAGTATTGCATTTGCATTCTTTACTCCCAGGTTCCCTGTTGTCATCTGTGCCTTGTTTCTGGTTCAGTATTGCATCTGCATTCTTTACTCCCAGGTTCCCTGTTGTGCTCTGTGCCTTGTTTCTGGTTCAGTATTGCATTTGCATTCTTTACTCCCAGGTTCCCTGTTGTGCTCTGGGCCTTCTTTCTGGTTCAGTATTGCATTTGCATTCTTTACTCCCAGGTTCCCTGTTGTGCTCTGTGCCTTGTTCTGGTTCAGTATTGCATTTGCATTATTTACTCCCAGATTCCCTGTTGTGCTCTGTGCCTTCTTTCTGGTTCAGTATTGCATTTGCATTCTTTACTCCCAGGTTCCCTGTTGTGCTCTGTGCCTTGTTTCTGGTTCAGTATTGCATTTGCATTCTTTACTCCCAGGTTCCCTTTTGTGCTCCGTGCCTTGTTTCAGGTTCAGTATTGCATTTGCATTCTTTACTCCCAGGTTCCCTGTTGTGCTCCGTGCCTTGTTTCTGGTTCAGTATTGCATTTGCATTCTTTACTCCCAGGTTCCCTGTTGTGCTCCGTGCCTTGTTTCTGGTTCAGTATTGCATTTGCATTCTTTACTCCCAGGTTCCCTGTTGTGCTCCGTGCCTTCTTTCTGGTTCAGTATTGCATTTGCATTCTTTACTCCCAGGTTCCCTGTTGTGCTCCGTGCCTTCTTTCTGGTTCAGTATTGCATTTGCATTCTTTACTCCCAGGTTCCCCGTTGTGCTCCGTGCCTTGTTTCTGGTTCAGTATTGCATTTGCATTCTTTACTCCCAGGTTCCCTGTTGTGCTCCGTGCCTTGTTTCTGGTTCAGTATTGCATTTGCATTCTTTACTCCCAGGTTCCCTGTTGTGCTCTGTGCCTTGTTTCTGGTTCAGTATTGCATTTGCATTCTTTACTCCCAGGTTCCCTGTTGTTCTCCGTGCCTTGTTTCTGGTTCAGTATTGCATTTGCTTTCTTTACTTCTAGGTTCCCTGTTGTGCTCTGTGCCTTCTTTCTGGTTCAGTATTGCATTTGCATTCTTTACTCCCAGGTTCCCTGTTGTGCTCCGTGCCTTGTTTCTGGTTCAGTATTGCATTTGCATTCTTTACTCCCAGGTTCGCTGTTGTGCTCTGTGCCTTGTTTCTGGTTCAGTATTGCATTTGCATTCTTTACTTCTAGGTTCCCTGTTGTGCTCTGTGCCTTGTTTCTGGTTCTGTATTGCATTTGCATTCTTTACTTCTAGGTTCCCTGTTGTGCTCTGTGCCTTGTTTCTGGTTCAGTATTGCATTTGCATTCTTTACTCCCAGGTTCCCTGTTGTGCTCTGTGCCTTGTTTCTGGTTCAGTATTGCATTTGCATTCTTTATTACCAGGTTCCCTGTTGTGCTATGTGCCTTGTTTCTGGTTCAGTGTTGCATTTGCATTGTTTACTCCCAGGTTCCCTGTTGTGCTCTGTGCCTTCTTTCTGGTTCAGTATTGCATTTGCATTTTTTACTCCCAGGTTCCCTGTTGTGATCCGTGCCTTGTTTCTGGTTCAGTATTGCATTTGCATTCTTTAATCCCAGGTTCCCTGTTGTGCTCCGTGCCTTCTTTCTGGTTCAGTATTGCATTTGCATTCTTTACTCCTAGTTTCCCTGTTGTTCTCCGTGCCTTGTTTCTGGTTCAGTATTGCATTTGCATTCTTTACTTCTAGGTTCCCTGTTGTGCTCTGTGCCTTCTTTCTGGTTCAGTATTGCATTTGCATTCTTTACTCCCAGGTTGCCTGTTGTGCTCTGTGCCTTTTTTCTGGTTCAGTATTGCATTTGCATTCTTTACTCCCAGGTTCCCTGTTGTGCTCCGTGCCTTGTTTCTGGTTCAGTATTGCATTTGCATTCTTTACTCCCAGGTTCCCTGTTGTGCTCCGTGCCTTGTTTCTGGTTCAGTATTGCATTTGCATTCTTTACTCCCAGGTTCCCTGTTGTGCTCTGTGCCTTGTTTCTGGTTCAGTATTGCATTTGCATTCTTTACTCCCAGGTTCCCTGTTGTTCTCCGTGCCTTGTTTCTGGTTCAGTATTGCATTTGCATTCTTTACTCCCAGGTTCCCTGTTGTGCTCCGTGCCTTGTTTCAGGTTCAGTATTGCATTTGCATTCTTTACTCCCAGGTTCCCTGTTGTGCTCTGTGCCGTGTTTCTGGTTCAGTATTGCATTTGCATTCTTTACTCCTAGGTTTCCTGTTGTTCTCCGTGCCTTGTTTCTGGTTCAGTATTGCATTTGCATTCTTTACTTCTAGGTTCCCTGGTGTGCTCTGTGCCTTCTTTCTGGTTCAGTATTACATTTGCATTCTTTACTCCCAGGTTGCCTGTTGTGCCCTGTGCCTTTTTTCTGGTTCAGTATTGCATTTGCATTCTTTACTCCCAGGTTCCCTGTTGTGCTCCGTGCCTTGTTTCTGGTTCAGTATTGCATTTGCATTCTTTACTCCCAGGTTCCCTGTTGTGCTCCGTGCCTTGTTTCTGGTTCAGTATTGCATTTGCATTCTTTACTCCCAGGTTCCCTGTTGTGCTCTGTGCCTTGTTTCTGGTTCAGTATTGCATTTGCATTCTTTACTCCCAGGTTCCCTGTTGTGCTCCGTGCCTTGTTTCAGGTTCAGTATTGCATTTGCATTCTTTACTCCCAGGTTCCCTGTTGTGCTCTGTGCCGTGTTTCTGGTTCAGTATTGCATTTGCATTCTTTACTCCCAGGTTCGCTGTTGTGCTCCGTGCCTTGTTTCTGGTTCAGTATTGCATTTGCATTCTTTACTCCCAGGTTCCCTGTTGTGCTCTGTGCCTTGTTTCTGGTTCAGTATTGCATTTGCATTCTTTACTCCCAGGTTCCCTGTAGTGCTCTGTGCCTTGTTTCTGGTTCAGAATTGCATTTGCATTCTTTACTCCCAGGTTCCCTTTTGTGCTCCGTGCCTTGTTTCTGGTTCAGTATTGCATTTGCATTCTTTACTCCCAGGTTCCCTGTTGTGCTCCGTGCCTTGTTTCTGGTTCAGTATTGCATTTGGATTCTTTACTCCCAGGTTCCCTGTTGTGCTCCGTGCCTTGTTTCTGGTTCAGTATTGCATTTGCATTCTTTACTCCTAGGTTCCCTGTTGTGCTCCGTGCCTTGTTTCTGGTTCAGTATTGCATTTGGTTCAGTATTGCATTTGCATTCTTTACTCCTAGGTTCCCTGTTGTGCTCTGTGCCTTGTTTCTGGTTCAGTATTGCATTTGCATTCTTTACTCCCAGGTTCCCTGTTGCGCTCTGTGCCTTGTTTCTGGTTCAGTATTGCATTTGCATTCTTTACTTCCAGGTTCACTGTTGCGCTCCGTGCCTTGTTTCTGGTTCAGTATTGCTTTTGCATTCTTTACTCCCAGGTTCCCTGTTGTGCTCCGTGCCTTGTTTTTGGTTCAGTATTGCTTTTGCATTCTTTACTCCCAGGTTCCCTGTTGTGCTCTGTGCCTTGTTTCTGGTTCAGTATTGCATTTGCATTCTTTACTTCTAGATTTCCTGTTGTGCTCTGTGCCTTGTTTCTGGTTCAGTATTGCATTTGCATTCTTTACTTCTAGGTTCCCTGTTGTGCTCTGTGCCTTTTTTCTGGTTCAGTATTGCATTTGCATTCTTTACGTCTAGGTTCCCTGTTGTGCTCGGTGCCTTGTTTCTGGTTCAGTATTGCATTTGCATTCTTTACTCCCAGGTTCCCTGATGTGCTCCGTGCCTTGTTTCTGGTTCAGTATTGCATTTGCATTCTTTACTCCTAGGTTCCCTGTTGTGCTCCGTGCCTTGTTTCTGGTTCAGTATTGCATTTGCATTCTTTACTCCTAGGTTCCCTGTTGTGCTCTGTGCCTTGTTTCTGGTTCAGTATTGCATTTGCATTCTTTACTCCCAGGTTCCCTGTTGCGCTCTATGCCGTGTTTCTGGTTCAGTATTGCATTTGCATTCTTTACTCCCAGGTTCGCTGTTGTGCTCCGTGCCTTGTTTCTGGTTCAGTATTGCATTTGCATTCTTTACTCCCAGGTTCCCTGTTGTGCTCTGTGCCTTGTTTCTGGTTCAGTATTGCATTTGCATTCTTTACTCCCAGGTTCCCTGTTGTGCTCTGTGCCTTGTTTCTGGTTCAGAATTGCATTTGCATTCTTTACTCCCAGGTTCCCTTTTGTGCTCCGTGCCTTGTTTCTGGTTCAGTATTGCATTTGCATTCTTTACTTCTAGATTTCCTGTTGTGCTCTGTGCCTTGTTTCTGGTTCAGTATTGCATTTGCATTCTTTACTTCTAGGTTCCGTGTTGTGCTCTGTGCCTTTTTTCTGGTTCAGTATTGCATTTGCATTCTTTACGTCTAGGTTCCCTGTTGTGCTCGGTGCCTTGTTTCTGGTTCAGTATTGCATTTGCATTCTTTACTCCCAGGTTCCCTGTTGTGCTCCGTGCCTTGTTTCTGGTTCAGTATTGCATTTGCATTCTTTACTCCTAGGTTCCCTGTTGTGCTCCGTGCCTTGTTTCTGGTTCAGTATTGCATTTGCATTCTTTACTCCTAGGTTCCCTGTTGTGCTCTGTGCCTTGTTTCTGGTTCAGTATTGCATTTGCATTCTTTACTCCCAGGTTCCCTGTTGCGCTCTGTGCCGTGTTTTTGGTTCAGTATTGCATTTGCATTCTTTACTCCCAGGTTCGTTGTTGTGCTCCGTGCCTTGTTTCTGGTTCAGTATTGCATTTGCATTCTTTACTCCCAGGTTCCCTGTTGTGCTCCGTGCCTTGTTTCTGGTTCAGTATTGCATTTGCATTCTTTACTCCCAGGTTCCCTGTTGTGCTCTGTGCCTTGTTTCTGGTTCAGAATTGCATTTGCATTCTTTACTCCCAGGTTCCCTTTTGTGCTCCGTGCCTTGTTTCTGGTTCAGTATTGCATTTGCATTCTTTACTCCCAGGTTCCCTGTTGTGCTCCGTGCCTTGTTTCTGGTTCAGTATTGCATTTGGATTCTTTACTCCCAGGTTCCCTGTTGTGCTCCGTGCCTTGTTTCTGGTTCAGTATTGCATTTGCATTCTTTACTCCTAGGTTCCCTGTTGTGCTCCGTGCCTTGTTTCTGGTTCAGTATTGCATTTGCATTCTTTACTCCTAGGTTCCCTGTTGTGCTCTGTGCCTTGTTTCTGGTTCAGTATTGCATTTGCATTCTTTACTCCCAGGTTCCCTGTTGCGCTCTGTGCCTTGTTTCTGGTTCAGTATTGCATTTGCATTCTTTACTCCCAGGTTCGCTGTTGCGCTCAGTGCCTTGTTTCTGGTTCAGTATTGCTTTTGCATTCTTTACTCCCAGGTTCCCTGTTGTGCTCCGTGCCTTGTTTTTGGTTCAGTATTGCTTTTGCATTCTTTACTCCCAGGTTCCCTGTTGTGCTCTGTGCCTTGTTTCTGGTTCAGTATTGCATTTGCATTCTTTACTTCTAGATTTCCTGTTGTGCTCTGTGCCTTGTTTCTGGTTCAGTATTGCATTTGCATTCTTTACTTCTAGGTTCCCTGTTGTGCTCTGTGCCTTTTTTCTGGTTCAGTATTGCATTTGCATTCTTTACGTCTAGGTTCCCTGTTGTGCTCGGTGCCTTGTTTCTGGTTCAGTATTGCATTTGCATTCTTTACTCCCAGGTTCCCTGATGTGCTCCGTGCCTTGTTTCTGGTTCAGTATTGCATTTGCATTCTTTAGTCCCAGGTTCCCTGTTGTGCTCTGTGCCTTGTTTCTGGTTCAGTATTACATTTGCATTCTTTAGTCCCAGGTTCCCTGTTGTGCTCTGTGCCTTGTTTCTGGTTCAGTATTGCATTTGCATTATTTACTCCCAGGTTCCCTGTTGTGCTCTGTGCCTTGTTTCTGGTTCAGTATTACATTTGCATTCTTTACTTCCAGGATCCCTGTTGTGCTCTGTGCCTTGTTTCTGGTTCAGTATTGCATTTGCATTCTTTACTTCTAAATTCCCTGTTGTGCTCCGTGCCTTGTCTCTGGTTCAGTATTGTATTTGCATGCTTTACTCCCAGGTTCCCTGTTGTGCTCTGTGCCTTGTTTCTGGTTCAGTATTGCATTTGCATTCTTTACTCCCAGGTTCCCTGTTGTGCTCCGTGCCTTGTTTCTGGTTCGGTATTGCATTTGCATTCTTTACTCCCAGGTTCCCTGTTGTGCTCTGTGCCTTGTTTCTGTTTCAGTATTGCATTTGCATTCTTTACTCCCAGGTTCCCTGTTGTGCTCTGTGCCTTGTTTCTGGTTCAGTATTGCATTTGCATTCTTTAGTCCCAGGTTCCCTGTTGTGCTCTGTGCCTTGTTTCTGGTTCAGTATTACATTTGCATTATTTACTCCCAGGTTCCCTGTTGTGCTCTGTGCCTTGTTTCTGGTTCAGTATTGCATTTGCATTCTTTACTCCCAGGTTCCCTGTTGTGCTCTGTACCTTCTTTCTGGTTCAGTATTGCATTTGCATTCCTTACTCCCAGGTTCCCTGTTGTGCTCTGCGCCTTGTTTCTGGTTCAGTATTGCATTTGCATTCTTTACTCCCAGGTTCCCTGTTGTGCTCCGTGCCTTGTTTCTGGTTCAGTATTGCATTTGCATTCTTTACTCCCAGGTTCCCTGTTGTGCTCCGTGCCTTGTTTCTGGTTCAGTATTGCATTTGGATTCTTTACTCCCAGGTTCCCTGTTGTGCTCCGTGCCTTGTTTCTGGTTCAGTATTGCATTTGCATTCTTTACTCCTAGGTTCCCTGTTGTGCTCCGTGCCTTGTTTCTGGCTCAGTATTGCATTTGCATTCTTTACTCCTAGGTTCCCTGTTGTGCTCTGTGCCTTGTTTCTGGTTCAGTATTGCATTTGCATTCTTTACTCCCAGGTTCCCTGTCGTGCTCTGTGCCTTGTTTCTGGTTCAATATTGCATTGGCATTCTTTATTTCTAGGTTCCCTGTTGTGCTCTGTGCCTTGTTTCTGGTTCAGTATTGCATTTGCAATCTTTACTCCCAGGTTCCCTGTTGTGCTCTGTGCCTTGTTTCTGGTTCGGTATTGCATTTGCATTCTTTACTTCTAGGTTCCCTGTTGTGCTCTGTGCCTTCTTTCTGGTTCAGTATTGCATTTGCATTCTTTACTTCTAGGTTCCCTGTTGTGCTCTGTGCCTTCTTTCTGGTTCAGTATTGCATTTGCATTCTTTACTCCCAGGTTCCCTGTTGTGCTCTGTGCCTGGTTTCTGGTTCAGTATTGCATTTGCATTCTTTACTCCCAGGTTCCCTGTTGTGCTCCGTGCCTTGTTTCTGGTTCAGTATTGCATTTGCATTCTTTACTCCCAGGTTCCCTGTTGTTCTCCGTGCCTTGTTTCTGGTTCAGTATTGTATTTGCTTTCTTTACTTCTAGGTTCCCTGTTGTGCTCTGTGCCTTCTTTTTGGTTCAGTATTGCATTTGCATTCTTTACTCCCAGGTTCCCTGTTGTGCTCCGTGCCTTGTTTCTGGTTCAGTATTGCATTTGCATTCTTTACTCCCAGGTTCGCTGTTGTGCTCTGTGCCTTGTTTCTGGTTCAGTATTGCATTTGCATTCTTTACTTCTAGGTTCCCTGTTGTGCTCTGTGCCTTGTTTCTGGTTCTGTATTGCATTTTCATTCTTTACTTCTAGGTTCCCTGTTGTGCTCTGTGCCTTGTTTCTGGTTCAGTATTGCATTTGCATTCTTTACTCCCAGGTTCCCTGTTGTGCTCTGTGCCTTGTTTCTGGTTCAGTATTGCATTTGCATTCTTTATTACCAGGTTCCCTGTTGTGCTATGTGCCTTGTTTCTGGTTCAGTATTGCATTTGCATTCTTTACTCCCAGGTTCCCTGTTGCGCTCTGTGCCTTGTTTCTGGTTCAGTATTGCATTTGCATTCTTTACTTCCAGGTTCCCTGTTGCACTCCGTGCCTTGTTTCTGGTTCAGTATTGCTTTTGCATTCTTTACTCCCAGGTTCCCTGTTGTGCTCCGTGCCTTGTTTCTGGTTCAGTATTGCTTTTGCATTCTTTACTCCAGGTTCCCTGTTGTGCTCCGTACCTTGTTTCTGGTTCAGTATTGCATTTGCATTCTTTACGTCTAGGTTCCCTGTTGTGCTCGGTGCCTTGTTTCTGGTTCAGTATTGCATTTGCATTCTTTACTCCCAGGTTCCCTGATGTGCTCCGTGCCTTGTTTCTGGTTCAGTATTGCATTTGCATTCTTTACTCCCAGGTTCCCTGATGTGCTCCGTGCCTTGTTTCTGGTTCAGTATTGCATTTGCATTCTTTACTTCCAGGTTCCCTGTTGTGCTCCGTGCCTTGTTTCTGGTTCAGTATTGCTTTTGCATTCTTTACTCCCAGGTTCCCTGTTGTGCTCCGTGCCTTGTTTCTGGTTCAGTATTGCATTTGCATTCTTTACGTCTAGGTTCCCTGTTGTGCATTGCATTTGCATTCTTTACTTCCAGGTTCCCTGTTGCGCTCCGTGCCTTGTTTCTGGTTCAGTATTGCTTTTGCATTCTTTACTCCCAGGTTCCCTGATGTGCTCCATGCCTTGTTTCTGGTTCAGTATTGCATTTGCATTCTTTACTTCCAGGTTCCCTGTTGCACTCCGTGCCTTGTTTCTGGTTCAGTATTGCTTTTGCATTCTTTACTCCCAGGTTCCCTGTTGTGCTCCGTGCCTTGTTTCTGGTTCAGTATTGCTTTTGCATTCTTTACTCCCAGGTTCCCTGTTGTGCTCCGTACCTTGTTTCTGGTTCAGTATTGCATTTGCATTCTTTACATCTAGGTTCCCTGTTGTGCTCAGTGCCTTGTTTCTGGTTCAGTATTGCATTTGCATTCTTTACTCCCAGGTTCCCTGATGTGCTCCGTGCCTTATTTCTGGTTCAGTATTGCATTTGCATTCTTTACTCCCAGGTTCCCTGATGTGCTCCGTGCCTTGTTTCTGGTTCAGTATTGCATTTGCATTCTTTACTTCTAGGTTCCCTGTTGTGCTCCGTGCCTTGTTTCTGGTTCAGTATTGCTTTTGCATTCTTTACTCCCAGGTTACCTGTTGTGCTCCGTGCCTTGTTTCTGGTTCAGTATTGCATTTGCATTCTTTACGTCTAGGTTCCCTGTTGTGCATTGCATTTGCATTCTTTACTTCCAGGTTCCCTGTTGCGCTCCGTGCCTTGTTTCTGGTTCAGTATTGCTTTTGCATTCTTTACTCCCAGGTTCCCTGTTGTGCTCCGTGCCTTGTTTCTGGTTCAGTATTGCATTTGCATTATTTACTCCCAGGTTCCCTGTTGTGCTCCGTGCATTGTTTCTGGTTCAGTATTGCATTTGCATTCTTTACTCCCAGGTTCCCTGTTGTGCTCCGTGCCTTGTTTCTGGTTCAGTATTGCATTTGCATTCTTTACTCCCAGGTTCCCTGTTGTGCTCAGTGCCTTGTTTCTGGTTCAGTATTGCATTTGCATTCTTTACTCCCAGGTTCCCTGTTGTGCTCTGTGCCTTGTTTCTGGTTCAGTATTGCATTTGCATTCTTTACTCCCAGGTTCCCTGTTGTTCTCCGTGCCTTGTTTCTGGTTCAGTATTGAATTTGCATTCTTTACTCCCAGATTCCCTGTTGTGCTCCGTGCCTTGTTTCAGGTTCAGTATTGCATTTGCATTCTTTACTCCCAGGTTCCCTGTTGTGCTCAGTGCCTTGTTTCTGGTTCAGTATTGCATTTGCATTCTTTACTCCCAGGTTCCCTGTTGTGCTCTGTGCCTTGTTTCTGGTTCAGTATTGCATTTGCATTCTTTACTCCCAGGTTCCCTGTTGTTCTCCGTGCCTTGTTTCTGGTTCAGTATTGAATTTGCATTCTCTACTCCCAGGATCCCTGTTGTGCTCCGTGCCTTGTTTCTGGTTCAGTATTGCATTTGCATTCTTTACTCCCAGGTTCCCTGTTGTGCTCCGTGCCTTGTTTCTGGTTCAGTATTGCATTTGCATTCTTTACTCCCAGATTCCCTGTTGTGCTCCGTGCCTTGTTTCAGGTTCAGTATTGCATTTGCATTCTTTACTCCCAGGTTCCCTGTTGTGCTCAGTGCCTTGTTTCTGGTTCAGTATTGCATTTGCATTCTTTACTCCCAGGTTCCCTGTTGTGCTCCGTGCCTTGTTTCAGGTTCAGTATTGCATTTGCATTCTTTACTCCCAGGTTCCCTGTTGTTCTCCGTGCCTTGGTTCTGGTTCAGTATTGAATTTGCATTCTTTACTCCCAGGATCCCTGTTGTGCTCCGTGCCTTGTTTCTGGTTCAGTATTGCATTTGCATTCTTTACTCCCAGGTTCCCTGTTGTGCTCCGTGCCTTGTTTCTGGTTCAGTATTGCATTTGCATTCTTTACTCCCAGGTTCCCTGTTGTGCTCCGTGCCTTGTTTCTGGTTCAGTGTTGCATTTGCATTCTTTACTCCCAGGTTCCCTGTTGTGCTCTGTGCCTTCTTTCTGGTTCAGTGTTGCATTTGCATTCTTTACTCCCAGGTTCCCTGTTGCGCTCCGTGCCTTGTTTTTGGTTCAGTATTGCTTTTGCATTCTTTACTCCCAGGTTCCCTGATGTGCTCCATGCCTTGTTTCTGGTTCAGTATTGCATTTGCATTCTTTACTTCCAGGTTCCCTGATGTGCTCCATGCCTTGTTTCTGGTTCAGTATTGCATTTGCATTCTTTACTTCCAGGTTCCCTGTTGCACTCCGTGCCTTGTTTCTGGTTCAGTATTGCTTTTGCATTCTTTACTCCCAGGTTCCCTGTTGCGCTCCGTGCCTTGTTTCTGGTTCAGTATTGCATTTGCATTCTTTACTCCCAGGTTCCCTGTTGTGCTCCGTGCCTTGTTTCTGGTTCAGTATTGCATTTGCATTCTTTACTTCCAGGTTCCCTGTTGCACTCCGTGCCTTGTTTCTGGTTCAGTATTGCTTTTGCATTCTTTACTCCCAGGTTCCCTGTTGCGCTCAGTGCCTTGTTTCTTGTTCAGTATTGCATTTGCATTCTTTACTCCCAGGTTCCCTGTTGTGCTCCGTGCCTTGTTTCAGGTTCAGTATTGCATTTGCATTCTTTACTCCCAGGTTCCCTGTTGTTCTCCGTGCCTTGGTTCTGGTTCAGTATTGAATTTGCATTCTTTACTCCCAGGATCCCTGTTGTGCTCCGTGCCTTGTTTCTGGTTCAGTATTGCATTTGCATTCTTTACTCCCAGGTTCCCTGTTGTGCTCCGTGCCTTGTTTCTGGTTCAGTATTGCATTTGCATTCTTTACTCCCAGGTTCCCTGTTGTGCTCCGTGCCTTGTTTCTGGTTCAGTGTTGCATTTGCATTCTTTACTCCCAGGTTCCCTGTTGTGCTCTGTGCCTTCTTTCTGGTTCAGTGTTGCATTTGCATTCTTTACTCCCAGGTTCCCTGTTGTGCTCTGTGCCTTCTTTCTGGTTCAGTGTTGCATTTGCATTCTTTACTCCCAGGTTCCCTGTTGTGCTCCGTGCCTTGTTTCTGGTTCAGTATTGCTTTTGCATTCTTTACTCCCAGGTTCCCTGTTGTGCTCCGTACCTTGTTTCTGGTTCAGTATTGCATTTGCATTCTTTACATCTAGGTTCCCTGTTGTGCTCAGTGCCTTGTTTCTGGTTCAGTATTGCATTTGCATTCTTTACTCCCAGGTTCCCTGATGTGCTCCGTGCCTTGTTTCTGGTTCAGTATTGCATTTGCATTCTTTACTCCCAGGTTCCCTGATGTGCTCCGTGCCTTGTTTCTGGTTCAGTATTGCATTTGCATTCTTTACTTCCAGGTTCCCTGTTGTGCTCCGTGCCTTGTTTCTGGTTCAGTATTGCTTTTGCATTCTTTACTCCCAGGTTCCCTGTTGTGCTCCGTGCCTTGTTTCTGGTTCAGTATTGCATTTGCATTCTTTACGTCTAGGTTCCCTGTTGTGCATTGCATTTGCATTCTTTACTTCCAGGTTCCCTGTTGCGCTCCGTGCCTTGTTTCTGGTTCAGTATTGCTTTTGCATTCTTTACTCCCAGGTTCCCTGTTGTGCTCCGTGCCTTGTTTCTGGTTCAGTATTGCATTTGCATTATTTACTCCCAGGTTCCCTGTTGTGCTCCGTGCATTGTTTCTGGTTCAGTATTGCATTTGCATTCTTTACTCCCAGGTTCCCTGTTGTGCTCCGTGCCTTGTTTCTGGTTCAGTATTGCATTTGCATTCTTTACTCCCAGGTTCCCTGTTGTGCTCAGTGCCTTGTTTCTGGTTCAGTATTGCATTTGCATTCTTTACTCCCAGGTTCCCTGTTGTGCTCAGTGCCTTGTTTCTGGTTCAGTATTGCATTTGCATTCTTTACTCCCAGGTTCCCTGTTGTTCTCCGTGCCTTGTTTCTGGTTCAGTATTGAATTTGCATTCTTTACTCCCAGATTCCCTGTTGTGCTCCGTGCCTTGTTTCAGGTTCAGTATTGCATTTGCATTCTTTACTCCCAGGTTCCCTGTTGTGCTCAGTGCCTTGTTTCTGGTTCAGTATTGCATTTGCATTCTTTACTCCCAGGTTCCCTGTTGTGCTCTGTGCCTTGTTTCTGGTTCAGTATTGCATTTGCATTCTTTACTCCCAGGTTCCCTGTTGTTCTCCGTGCCTTGTTTCTGGTTCAGTATTGAATTTGCATTCTTTACTCCCAGGATCCCTGTTGTGCTCCGTGCCTTGTTTCAGGTTCAGTATTGCATTTGCATTCTTTACTCCCAGGTTCCCTGTTGTGCTCCGTGCCTTGTTTCTGGTTCAGTATTGCATTTGCATTCTTTACTCCCAGGTTCCCTGTTGTGCTCCGTGCCTTGTTTCTGGTTCAGTATTGCATTTGCATTCTTTACTCCCAGGTTCCCTGTTGTGCTCCGTGCCTTGTTTCTGGTTCAGTATTGCATTTGCATTCTTTACTCCCAGGTTCCCTGTTGTTCTCCGTGCCTTGTTTCTGGTTCAGTATTGAATTTGCATTCTTTACTCCCAGATTCCCTGTTGTGCTCCGTGCCTTGTTTCAGGTTCAGTATTGCATTTGCATTCTTTACTCCCAGGTTCCCTGTTGTGCTCAGTGCCTTGTTTCTGGTTCAGTATTGCATTTGCATTCTTTACTCCCAGGTTCCCTGTTGTGCTCCGTGCCTTGTTTCAGGTTCAGTATTGCATTTGCATTCTTTACTCCCAGGTTCCCTGTTGTGCTCAGTGCCTTGTTTCTGGTTCAGTATTGCATTTGCATTCTTTACTCCCAGGTTCCCTGTTGTGCTCCGTGCCTTGTTTCAGGTTCAGTATTGCATTTGCATTCTTTACTCCCAGGTTCCCTGTTGTTCTCCGTGCCTTGGTTCTGGTTCAGTATTGAATTTGCATTCTTTACTCCCAGGATCCCTGTTGTGCTCCGTGCCTTGTTTCTGGTTCAGTATTGCATTTGCATTCTTTACTCCCAGGTTCCCTGTTGTGCTCCGTGCCTTGTTTCTGGTTCAGTATTGCATTTGCATTCTTTACTCCCAGGTTCCCTGTTGTGCTCCGTGCCTTGTTTCTGGTTCAGTGTTGCATTTGCATTCTTTACTCCCAGGTTCCCTGTTGTGCTCCGTGCCTTCTTTCTGGTTCAGTGTTGCATTTGCATTCTTTACTCCCAGGTTCCCTGTTGCGCTCCGTGCCTTGTTTTTGGTTCAGTATTGCTTTTGCATTCTTTACTCCCAGGTTCCCTGATGTGCTCCATGCCTTGTTTCTGGTTCAGTATTGCATTTGCATTCTTTACTTCCAGGTTCCCTGATGTGCTCCATGCCTTGTTTCTGGTTCAGTATTGCATTTGCATTCTTTACTTCCAGGTTCCCTGTTGCACTCCGTGCCTTGTTTCTGGTTCAGTATTGCTTTTGCATTCTTTACTCCCAGGTTCCCTGTTGTGCTCCGTGCCTTGTTTCTGGTTCAGTATTGCTTTTGCATTCTTTACTCCCAGGTTGCCTGTTGTGCTCCGTACCTTGTTTCTGGTTCAGTATTGCATTTGCATTCTTTACATCTAGTTTCCCTGTTGTGCTCAGTGCCTTGTTTCTGGTTCAGTATTGCATTTGCATTCTTTACTCCCAGGTTCCCTGATGTGCTCCGTGCCTTGTTTCTGGTTCAGTATTGCATTTGCATTCTTTACTCCCAGGTTCCCTGATGTGCTCCGTGCCTTGTTTCTGGTTCAGTATTGCATTTGCATTCTTTACTTCCAGGTTCCCTGTTGTGCTCCGTGCCTTGTTTCTGGTTCAGTATTGCTTTTGCATTCTTTACTCCCAGGTTCCCTGTTGTGCTCTGTGCCTTGTTTCTGGTTCAGTATTGCATTTGCATTCTTTACGTCTAGGTTCCCTGTTGTGCATTGCATTTGCATTCTTTACTTCCAGGTTCCCTGTTGCGCTCTGTGCCTTGTTTCTGGTTCAGTATTGCTTTTGCATTCTTTACTCCCAGGTTCCCTGTTGTGCTCCGTGCCTTGTTTCTGGTTCAGTATTGCATTTGCATTATTTACTCCCAGGTTCCCTGTTGTGCTCCGTGCATTGTTTCTGGTTCAGTATTGCATTTGCATTCTTTACTCCCAGGTTCCCTGTTGTGCTCCGTGCCTTGTTTCTGGTTCAGTATTGCATTTGCATTCTTTACTCCCAGGTTCCCTGTTGTGCTCAGTGCCTTGTTTCTGGTTCAGTATTGCATTTGCATTCTTTACTCCCAGGTTCCCTGTTGTGCTCTGTGCCTTGTTTCTGGTTCAGTATTGCATTTGCATTCTTTACTCCCAGGTTCCCTGTTGTTCTCCGTGCCTTGTTTCTGGTTCAGTATTGAATTTGCATTCTTTACTCCCAGATTCCCTGTTGTGCTCCGTGCCTTGTTTCAGGTTCAGTATTGCATTTGCATTCTTTACTCCCAGGTTCCCTGTTGTGCTCAGTGCCTTGTTTCTGGTTCAGTATTGCATTTGCATTCTTTACTCCCAGGTTCCCTGTTGTGCTCTGTGCCTTGTTTCTGGTTCAGTATTGCATTTGCATTCTTTACTCCCAGGTTCCCTGTTGTTCTCCGTGCCTTGTTTCTGGTTCAGTATTGAATTTGCATTCTTTACTCCCAGGATCCCTGTTGTGCTCCGTGCCTTGTTTCAGGTTCAGTATTGCATTTGCATTCTTTACTCCCAGGTTCCCTGTTGTGCTCCGTGCCTTGTTTCTGGTTCAGTATTGCATTTGCATTCTTTACTCCCAGGTTCCCTGTTGTGCTCCGTGCCTTGTTTCTGGTTCAGTATTGCATTTGCATTCTTTACTCCCAGGTTCCCTGTTGTGCTCTGTGCCTTGTTTCTGGTTCAGTATTGCATTTGCATTCTTTACTCCCAGGTTCCCTGTTGTTCTCCGTGCCTTGTTTCTGGTTCAGTATTGAATTTGCATTCTTTACTCCCAGATTCCCTGTTGTGCTCCGTGCCTTGTTTCAGGTTCAGTATTGCATTTGCATTCTTTACTCCCAGGTTCCCTGTTGTGCTCAGTGCCTTGTTTCTGGTTCAGTATTGCATTTGCATTCTTTACTCCCAGGTTCCCTGTTGTGCTCTGTGCCTTGTTTCTGGTTCAGTATTGCATTTGCATTCTTTACTCCCAGGTTCCCTGTTGTTCTCCGTGCCTTGTTTCTGGTTCGGTATTGAATTTGCATTCTTTACTCCCAGGATCCCTGTTGTGCTCCGTGCCTTGTTTCTGGTTCAGTATTGCATTTGCATTCTTTACTCCCAGGTTCCCTGTTGTGCTCCGTGCCTTGTTTCTGGTTCAGTATTGCATTTGCATTCTTTACTCCCATATTCCCTGTTGTGCTCGGTGCCTTGTTTCAGGTTCAGTATTGCATTTGCATTCTTTACTCCCAGGTTCCCTGTTGTGCTCAGTGCCTTGTTTCTGGTTCAGTATTGCATTTGCATTCTTTACTCCCAGGTTCCCTGTTGTGCTCCGTGCCTTGTTTCAGGTTCAGTATTGCATTTGCATTCTTTACTCCCAGGTTCCCTGTTGTTCTCCGTGCCTTGGTTCTGGTTCAGTATTGAATTTGCATTCTTTACTCCCAGGATCCCTGTTGTGCTCCGTGCCTTGTTTCTGGTTCAGTATTGCATTTGCATTCTTTACTCCCAGGTTCCCTGTTGTGCTCCGTGCCTTGTTTCTGGTTCAGTATTGCATTTGCATTCTTTACTCCCAGGTTACCTGTTGTGCTCCGTGCCTTGTTTCTGGTTCAGTGTTGCATTTGCATTCTTTACTCCCAGGTTCCCTGTTGTGCTCCGTGCCTTCTTTCTGGTTCAGTGTTGCATTTGCATTCTTTACTCCCAGGTTCCCTGTTGCGCTCCGTGCCTTGTTTCTGGTTCAGTATTGCTTTTGCATTCTTTACTCCCAGGTTCCCTGATGCGCTCCATGCCTTGTTTATGGTTCAGTATTGCATTTGCATTCTTTACTTCCAGGTTCCCTGTTGCACTCCGTGCCTTGTTTCTGGTTCAGTATTGCTTTTGCATTCTTTACTCCCAGGTTCCCTGTTGTGCTCTGTGCCTTGTTTCTGGTTCAGTATTGCTTTTGCATTCTTTACTCCCAGGTTCCCTGTTGTGCTCCGTACCTTGTTTCTGGTTCAGTATTGCATTTGCATTCTTTACATCTAGGTTCCCTGTTGTGCTCAGTGCCTTGTTTCTGGTTCAGTATTGCATTTGCATTCTTTACTCCCAGGTTCCCTGATGTGCTCCGTGCCTTGTTTCTGGTTCAGTATTGCATTTGCATTCTTTACTCCCAGGTTCCCTGATGTGCTCCGTGCCTTGTTTCTGGTTCAGTATTGCATTTGCATTCTTTACTTCCAGGTTCCCTGTTGTGCTCCGTGCCTTGTTTCTGGTTCAGTATTGCTTTTGCATTCTTTACTCCCAGGTTCCCTGTTGTGCTCCGTGCCTTGTTTCTGGTTCAGTATTGCATTTGCATTCTTTACGTCTAGGTTCCCTGTTGTGCATTGCATTTGCATTCTTTACTTCCAGGTTCCCTGTTGCGCTCCGTGCCTTGTTTCTGGTTCAGTATTGCTTTTGCATTCTTTACTCCCAGGTTCCCTGTTGTGCTCTGTGCCTTGTTTCTGGTTCAGTATTGCATTTGCATTATTTACTCCCAGGTTCCCTGTTGTGCTCCGTGCATTGTTTCTGGTTCAGTATTGCATTTGCATTCTTTACTCCCAGGTTGCCTGTTGTGCTCCGTGCCTTGTTTCTGGTTCAGTATTGCATTTGCATTCTTTACTCCCAGGTTCCCTGTTGTGCTCAGTGCCTTGTTTCTGGTTCAGTATTGCATTTGCATTCTTTACTCCCAGGTTCCCTGTTGTGCTCTGTGCCTTGTTTCTGGTTCAGTATTGCATTTGCATTCTTTACTCCCAGGTTCCCTGTTGTTCTCCGTGCCTTGTTTCTGGTTCAGTATTGAATTTGCATTCTTTACTCCCAGGTTCCCTGTTGTGCTCCGTGCCTTGTTTCAGGTTCAGTATTGCATTTGCATTCTTTACTCCCAGGTTCCCTGTTGTGCTCAGTGCCTTGTTTCTGGTTCAGTATTGCATTTGCATTCTTTACTCCCAGGTTCCCTGTTGTGCTCTGTGCCTTGTTTCTGGTTCAGTATTGCATTTGCATTCTTTACTCCCAGGTTCCCTGTTGTTCTCCGTGCCTTGTTTCTGGTTCAGTATTGAATTTGCATTCTTTACTCCCAGGATCCCTGTTGTGCTCCGTGCCTTGTTTCAGGTTCAGTATTGCATTTGCATTCTTTACTCCCAGGTTCCCTGTTGTGCTCCGTGCCGTGTTTCTGGTTCAGTATTGCATTTGCATTCTTTACTCCCAGGTTCCCTGTTGTGCTCCGTGCCTTGTTTCTGGTTCAGTATTGCATTTGCATTCTTTACTCCCAGGTTCCCTGTTGTGCTCCGTGCCTTGTTTCTGGTTCAGTGTTGCATTTGCATTCTTTACTCCCAGGTTCCCTGTTGTGCTCCGTGCCTTGTTTCTGGTTCAGTGTTGCATTTGCATTTTTTACTCCCAGGTTCCCTGTTGTGCTCTGTGCCTTCTTTCTGGTTCAGTGTTGCATTTGCATTCTTTACTCCCAGGTTCCCTGTTGTGCTCTGTGCATTGTTTCTGGTTCAGTGTTGCATTTGCATTCTTTACTCCCAGGTTCCCTGTTGTGCTCCGTGCATTGTTTCTGGTTCAGTGTTGCATTTGCATTCTTTACTCCCAGGTTCCCTGTTGTGCTCCGTGCCTTCTTTCTGGTTCAGTGTTGCATTTGCATTCTTTACTCCCAGGATCCCTGTTGTGCTCCGTGCATTGTTTCTGGTTCAGTGTTGCATTTGCATTCTTTACTCCCAGGATCCCTGTTGTGCTCCGTGCCTTCTTTCTGGTTCAGTGTTGCATTTGCATTCTTTACTCCCAGGATCCCCGTTGTGCTCCGTGCCTTGTTTCTGGTTCAGTATAGCATTTGCATTCTTTACTTCCAGGATCCCTGTTGTGCTCTGTGCCTTGTTTCTGGTTCAGTATAGCATTTGCATTCTTGACTCCCAGGTTCCCTGTTGTGCTCTGTGCCTTGTTTCTGGTTCAGTATTGCATTTGCATTCTTTACTCCCAGGTTCCCTGTTGTGCTCCGTGCCTTGTTTCTGGTTCAGTATTGCATTTGCATTCTTTACTTCTAGGTTCCCTGTTGTGCTCTTTGCCTTGTCTCTGGTTCAGTATTGTATTTGCATTCTTTACTCCCAGGTTCCCTGTTGTGCTCTGTGCCTTGTTTCTGGTTCTGTATTGCATTTGCATTCTTTACTTCTAGGTTCCCTGTTGTGCTCTGTGCCTTGTTTCTGGTTCAGTATTGCATTTGCATTCTTTACTCCCAGGTTCCCTGTTGTGCTCTGTGCCTTGTTTCTGGTTCAGTGTTGCATTTGCATTCTTTACTCCCAGGATCCCTGTTGTGCTCCGTGCCTTGTTTCTGGTTCAGTATAGCATTTGCATTCTTTACTTCCAGGATCCCTGTTGTGCTCTGTGCCTTGTTTCTGGTTCAGTGTTGCATTTGCATTCTTGACTCCCAGGATCCCTGTTGTGCTCTGTGCCTTGTTTCTGGTTCAGTATAGCATTTGCATTCTTGACTCCCAGGTTCCCTGTTGTGCTCTGTGCCTTGTTTCTGGTTCAGTATTGCATTTGCATTCTTTACTCCCAGGTTCCCTGTTGTGCTCCGTGCCTTGTTTCTGGTTCAGTATTGCATTTGCATTCTTTACTCCCAGGTTCCCTGTTGTCCTCTGTGCCTTGTTTCTGGTTCAGTATTGCATCTGCATTCTTTACACCCAGGTTCCGTGTTGTGCTCTGTGCCTTGTTTCTGGTTCAGTATTGCATTTGCATTCTTTACTCCCAGGTTCCCTGTTGTGCTCTGGGCCTTCTTTCTGGTTCAGTATTGCATTTGCATTCTTTACTCCCAGGTTCCCTGTTGTGCTCTGTGCCTTGTTCTGGTTCAGTATTGCATTTGCATTATTTACTCCCAGATTCCCTGTTGTGCTCTGTGCCTTGTTTCTGGTTCAGTATTGCATTTGCATTCTTTACTCCCAGGTTCCCTGTTGTTCTCCGTGCCTTGTTTCTGGTTCAGTATTGCATTTGCATTCTTTACTCCCAGGTTCCCTTTTGTGCTCCGTGCCTTGTTTCAGGTTCAGTATTGCATTTGCATTCTTTACTCCCAGGTTCCCTGTTGTGCTCCGTGCCTTGTTTCTGGTTCAGTATTGCATTTGCATTCTTTACTCCCAGGTTCCCTGTTGTGCTCCGTGCCTTGTTTCTGGTTCAGTATTGCATTTGCATTCTTTACTCCCAGGTTCCCTGTTGTGCTCCGTGCCTTCTTTCTGGTTCAGTATTGCATTTGCATTCTTTACTCCCAGGTTCCCTGTTGTGCTCCGTGCCTTCTTTCTGGTTCAGTATTGCATTTGCATTCTTTACTCCCAGGTTCCCCGTTGTGCTCCGTGCCTTGTTTCTGGTTCAGTATTGCATTTGCATTCTTTACTCCCAGGTTCCATGTTGTGCTCCGTGCCTTGTTTCTGGTTCAGTATTGCATTTGCATTCTTTACTCCCAGGTTCCCTGTTGTGCTCTGTGCCTTGTTTCTGGTTCAGTATTGCATTTGCATTCTTTACTCCCAGGTTCCCTGTTGTTCTCCGTGCCTTGTTTCTGGTTCAGTATTGCATTTGCTTTCTTTACTTCTAGGTTCCCTGTTGTGCTCTGTGCCTTCTTTCTGGTTCAGTATTGCATTTGCATTCTTTACTCCCAGGTTCCCTGTTGTGCTCCGTGCCTTGTTTCTGGTTCAGTATTGCATTTGCATTCTTTACTCCCAGGTTCGCTGTTGTGCTCTGTGCCTTGTTTCTGGTTCAGTATTGCATTTGCATTCTTTACTTCTAGGTTCCCTGTTGTGCTCTGTGCATTGTTTCTGGTTCTGTATTGCATTTGCATTCTTTACTTCTAGGTTCCCTGTTGTGCTCTGTGCCTTGTTTCTGGTTCAGTATTGCATTTGCATTCTTTACTCCCAGGTTCCCTGTTGTGCTCTGTGCCTTGTTTCTGGTTCAGTATTGCATTTGCATTCTTTATTACCAGGTTCCCTGTTGTGCTATGTGCCTTGTTTCTGGTTCAGTGTTGCATTTGCATTGTTTACTCCCAGGTTCCCTGTTGTGCTCTGTGCCTTCTTTCTGGTTCAGTATTGCATTTGCATTTTTTACTCCCAGGTTCTCTGTTGTGATCCGTGCCTTGTTTCTGGTTCAGTATTGCATTTGCATTCTTTAATCCCAGGTTCCCTGTTGTGCTCCGTGCCTTCTTTCTGGTTCAGTATTGAATTTGCATTCTTTACTTCTAGGTTCCCTGTTGTGCTCTGTGCCTTCTTTCTGGTTCAGTATTGCATTTGCATTCTTTACTCCCAGGTTGCCTGTTGTGCTCTGTGCCTTTTTTCTGGTTCAGTATTGCATTTGCATTCTTTACTCCCAGGTTCCCTGTTGTGCTCTGTGCCTTGTTTCTGGTTCAGTATTGCATTTGCATTATTTACTCCCAGGTTCCCTGTTGTGCTCCGTGCCTTGTTTCTGGTTCAGTATTGCATTTGCATTCTTTACTCCCAGGTTCCCTGTTGTGCTCTGTGCCTTGTTTCTGGTTCAGTATTGCATTTGCATTCTTTACTCCCAGGTTCCCTGTTGTTCTCCGTGCCTTGTTTCTGGTTCAGTATTGCATTTGCATTCTTTACTCCCAGGTTCCCTGTTGTGCTCCGTGCCTTGTTTCAGGTTCAGTATTGCATTTGCATTCTTTACTCCCAGGTTCCCTGTTGTGCTCTGTGCCGTGTTTCTGGTTCAGTATTGCATTTGCATTCTTTACTCCTAGGTTCCCTGTTGTTCTCCGTGCCTTGTTTCTGGTTCAGTATTGCATTTGCATTCTTTACTTCTAGGTTCCCTGGTGTGCTCTGTGCCTTCTTTCTGGTTCAGTATTACATTTGCATTCTTTACTCCCAGGTTGCCTGTTGTGCTCTGTGCCTTTTTTCTGGTTCAGTATTGCATTTGCATTCTTTACTCCCAGGTTCCCTGTTGTGCTCCGTGCCTTGTTTCTGGTTCAGTATTGCATTTGCATTCTTTACTCCCAGGTTCCCTGTTGTGCTCCGTGCCTTGTTTCTGGTTCAGTATTGCATTTGCATTCTTTACTCCCAGGTTCCCTGTTGTGCTCCGTGCCTTGTTTCTGGTTCAGTATTGCATTTGCATTCTTTACTCCCAGGTTCCCTGTTGTTTTCTGTGCCTTGTTTCTGGTTCAATATTGCATTTGCATTCTTTACTCCCAGGTTCCCTGTTGTGCTCCGTGCCTTGTTTCAGGTTCAGTATTGCATTTGCATTCTTTACTCCCAGGTTCCCTGTTGTGCTCTGTGCCGTGTTTCTGGTTCAGTATTGCATTTGCATTCTTTACTCCCAGGTTCGCTGTTGTGCTCCGTGCCTTGTTTCTGGTTCAGTATTGCATTTGCATTCTTTACTCCCAGGTTCCCTGTTGTGCTCTGTGCCTTGTTTCTGGTTCAGTATTGCATTTGCATTCTTTACTCCCAGGTTCCCTGTTGTGCTCTGTGCCTTGTTTCTGGTTCAGAATTGCATTTGCATTCTTTACTCCCAGGTTCCCTTTTGTGCTCCGTGCCTTGTTTCTGGTTCAGTATTGCATTTGCATTCTTTACTCCCAGGTTCCCTGTTGTGCTCCGTGCCTTGTTTCTGGTTCAGTATTGCATTTGGATTCTTTACTCCCAGGTTCCCTGTTGTGCTCCGTGCCTTGTTTCTGGTTCAGTATTGCATTTGCATTCTTTACTCCTAGGTTCCCTGTTGTGCTCCGTGCCTTGTTTCTGGTTCAGTATTGCATTTGCATTCTTTACTCCTAGGTTCCCTGTTGTGCTCTGTGCCTTGTTTCTGGTTCAGTATTGCATTTGCATTCTTTACTCCCAGGTTCCCTGTTGCGCTCTGTGCCTTGTTTCTGGTTCAGTATTGCATTTGCATTCTTTACTCCCAGGTTCCCTGTTGTGCTCCGTGCCTTGTTTCTGGTTCAGTATTGCATTTGCATTCTTTACTCCCAGGTTCCCTGTTGTGCTCCGTGCCTTGTTTCTGGTTCAGTATTGCATTTGCATTCTTTACTCCCAGGTTCCCTGTTGTTCTCCGTGCCTTGTTTCTGGTTCAGTATTGAATTTGCATTCTTTACTCCCAGATTCCCTGTTGTGCTCCGTGCCTTGTTTCAGGTTCAGTATTGCATTTGCATTCTTTACTCCCAGGTTCCCTGTTGTGCTCAGTGCCTTGTTTCTGGTTCAGTATTGCATTTGCATTCTTTACTCCCAGGTTCCCTGTTGTGCTCCGTGCCTTGTTTCAGGTTCAGTATTGCATTTGCATTCTTTACTCCCAGGTTCCCTGTTGTGCTCAGTGCCTTGTTTCTGGTTCAGTATTGCATTTGCATTCTTTACTCCCAGGTTCCCTGTTGTGCTCCGTGCCTTGTTTCAGGTTCAGTATTGCATTTGCATTCTTTACTCCCAGGTTCCCTGTTGTTCTCCGTGCCTTGGTTCTGGTTCAGTATTGAATTTGCATTCTTTACTCCCAGGATCCCTGTTGTGCTCCGTGCCTTGTTTCTGGTTCAGTATTGCATTTGCATTCTTTACTCCCAGGTTCCCTGTTGTGCTCCGTGCCTTGTTTCTGGTTCAGTATTGCATTTGCATTCTTTACTCCCAGGTTCCCTGTTGTGCTCCGTGCCTTGTTTCTGGTTCAGTGTTGCATTTGCATTCTTTACTCCCAGGTTCCCTGTTGTGCTCTGTGCCTTCTTTCTGGTTCAGTGTTGCATTTGCATTCTTTACTCCCAGGTTCCCTGTTGCGCTCCGTGCCTTGTTTTTGGTTCAGTATTGCTTTTGCATTCTTTACTCCCAGGTTCCCTGATGTGCTCCATGCCTTGTTTCTGGTTCAGTATTGCATTTGCATTCTTTACTTCCAGGTTCCCTGATGTGCTCCATGCCTTGTTTCTGGTTCAGTATTGCATTTGCATTCTTTACTTCCAGGTTCCCTGTTGCACTCCGTGCCTTGTTTCTGGTTCAGTATTGCTTTTGCATTCTTTACTCCCAGGTTCCCTGTTGTGCTCCGTGCCTTGTTTCTGGTTCAGTATTGCTTTTGCATTCTTTACTCCCAGGTTGCCTGTTGTGCTCCGTACCTTGTTTCTGGTTCAGTATTGCATTTGCATTCTTTACATCTAGTTTCCCTGTTGTGCTCAGTGCCTTGTTTCTGGTTCAGTATTGCATTTGCATTCTTTACTCCCAGGTTCCCTGATGTGCTCCGTGCCTTGTTTCTGGTTCAGTATTGCATTTGCATTCTTTACTCCCAGGTTCCCTGATGTGCTCCGTGCCTTGTTTCTGGTTCAGTATTGCATTTGCATTCTTTACTTCCAGGTTCCCTGTTGTGCTCCGTGCCTTGTTTCTGGTTCAGTATTGCTTTTGCATTCTTTACTCCCAGGTTCCCTGTTGTGCTCCGTGCCTTGTTTCTGGTTCAGTATTGCATTTGCATTCTTTACGTCTAGGTTCCCTGTTGTGCATTGCATTTGCATTCTTTACTTCCAGGTTCCCTGTTGCGCTCTGTGCCTTGTTTCTGGTTCAGTATTGCTTTTGCATTCTTTACTCCCAGGTTCCCTGTTGTGCTCCGTGCCTTGTTTCTGGTTCAGTATTGCATTTGCATTATTTACTCCCAGGTTCCCTGTTGTGCTCCGTGCATTGTTTCTGGTTCAGTATTGCATTTGCATTCTTTACTCCCAGGTTCCCTGTTGTGCTCCGTGCCTTGTTTCTGGTTCAGTATTGCATTTGCATTCTTTACTCCCAGGTTCCCTGTTGTGCTCAGTGCCTTGTTTCTGGTTCAGTATTGCATTTGCATTCTTTACTCCCAGGTTCCCTGTTGTGCTCTGTGCCTTGTTTCTGGTTCAGTATTGCATTTGCATTCTTTACTCCCAGGTTCCCTGTTGTTCTCCGTGCCTTGTTTCTGGTTCAGTATTGAATTTGCATTCTTTACTCCCAGATTCCCTGTTGTGCTCCGTGCCTTGTTTCAGGTTCAGTATTGCATTTGCATTCTTTACTCCCAGGTTCCCTGTTGTGCTCAGTGCCTTGTTTCTGGTTCAGTATTGCATTTGCATTCTTTACTCCCAGGTTCCCTGTTGTGCTCTGTGCCTTGTTTCTGGTTCAGTATTGCATTTGCATTCTTTACTCCCAGGTTCCCTGTTGTTCTCCGTGCCTTGTTTCTGGTTCAGTATTGAATTTGCATTCTTTACTCCCAGGATCCCTGTTGTGCTCCGTGCCTTGTTTCAGGTTCAGTATTGCATTTGCATTCTTTACTCCCAGGTTCCCTGTTGTGCTCCGTGCCTTGTTTCTGGTTCAGTATTGCATTTGCATTCTTTACTCCCAGGTTCCCTGTTGTGCTCCGTGCCTTGTTTCTGGTTCAGTATTGCATTTGCATTCTTTACTCCCAGGTTCCCTGTTGTGCTCTGTGCCTTGTTTCTGGTTCAGTATTGCATTTGCATTCTTTACTCCCAGGTTCCCTGTTGTTCTCCGTGCCTTGTTTCTGGTTCAGTATTGAATTTGCATTCTTTACTCCCAGATTCCCTGTTGTGCTCCGTGCCTTGTTTCAGGTTCAGTATTGCATTTGCATTCTTTACTCCCAGGTTCCCTGTTGTGCTCAGTGCCTTGTTTCTGGTTCAGTATTGCATTTGCATTCTTTACTCCCAGGTTCCCTGTTGTGCTCTGTGCCTTGTTTCTGGTTCAGTATTGCATTTGCATTCTTTACTCCCAGGTTCCCTGTTGTTCTCCGTGCCTTGTTTCTGGTTCAGTATTGAATTTGCATTCTTTACTCCCAGGATCCCTGTTGTGCTCCGTGCCTTGTTTCTGGTTCAGTATTGCATTTGCATTCTTTACTCCCAGGTTCCCTGTTGTGCTCCGTGCCTTGTTTCTGGTTCAGTATTGCATTTGCATTCTTTACTCCCAGATTCCCTGTTGTGCTCGGTGCCTTGTTTCAGGTTCAGTATTGCATTTGCATTCTTTACTCCCAGGTTCCCTGTTGTGCTCAGTGCCTTGTTTCTGGTTCAGTATTGCATTTGCATTCTTTACTCCCAGGTTCCCTGTTGTGCTCCGTGCCTTGTTTCAGGTTCAGTATTGCATTTGCATTCTTTACTCCCAGGTTCCCTGTTGTTCTCCGTGCCTTGGTTCTGGTTCAGTATTGAATTTGCATTCTTTACTCCCAGGATCCCTGTTGTGCTCCGTGCCTTGTTTCTGGTTCAGTATTGCATTTGCATTCTTTACTCCCAGGTTCCCTGTTGTGCTCCGTGCCTTGTTTCTGGTTCAGTATTGCATTTGCATTCTTTACTCCCAGGTTACCTGTTGTGCTCCGTGCCTTGTTTCTGGTTCAGTGTTGCATTTGCATTCTTTACTCCCAGGTTCCCTGTTGTGCTCCGTGCCTTCTTTCTGGTTCAGTGTTGCATTTGCATTCTTTACTCCCAGGTTCCCTGTTGCGCTCCGTGCCTTGTTTCTGGTTCAGTATTGCTTTTGCATTCTTTACTCCCAGGTTCCCTGATGCGCTCCATGCCTTGTTTATGGTTCAGTATTGCATTTGCATTCTTTACTTCCAGGTTCCCTGTTGCACTCCGTGCCTTGTTTCTGGTTCAGTATTGCTTTTGCATTCTTTACTCCCAGGTTCCCTGTTGTGCTCTGTGCCTTGTTTCTGGTTCAGTATTGCTTTTGCATTCTTTACTCCCAGGTTCCCTGTTGTGCTCCGTACCTTGTTTCTGGTTCAGTATTGCATTTGCATTCTTTACATCTAGGTTCCCTGTTGTGCTCAGTGCCTTGTTTCTGGTTCAGTATTGCATTTGCATTCTTTACTCCCAGGTTCCCTGATGTGCTCCGTGCCTTGTTTCTGGTTCAGTATTGCATTTGCATTCTTTACTCCCAGGTTCCCTGATGTGCTCCGTGCCTTGTTTCTGGTTCAGTATTGCATTTGCATTCTTTACTTCCAGGTTCCCTGTTGTGCTCCGTGCCTTGTTTCTGGTTCAGTATTGCTTTTGCATTCTTTACTCCCAGGTTCCCTGTTGTGCTCCGTGCCTTGTTTCTGGTTCAGTATTGCATTTGCATTCTTTACGTCTAGGTTCCCTGTTGTGCATTGCATTTGCATTCTTTACTTCCAGGTTCCCTGTTGCGCTCCGTGCCTTGTTTCTGGTTCAGTATTGCTTTTGCATTCTTTACTCCCAGGTTCCCTGTTGTGCTCTGTGCCTTGTTTCTGGTTCAGTATTGCATTTGCATTATTTACTCCCAGGTTCCCTGTTGTGCTCCGTGCATTGTTTCTGGTTCAGTATTGCATTTGCATTCTTTACTCCCAGGTTGCCTGTTGTGCTCCGTGCCTTGTTTCTGGTTCAGTATTGCATTTGCATTCTTTACTCCCAGGTTCCCTGTTGTGCTCAGTGCCTTGTTTCTGGTTCAGTATTGCATTTGCATTCTTTACTCCCAGGTTCCCTGTTGTGCTCTGTGCCTTGTTTCTGGTTCAGTATTGCATTTGCATTCTTTACTCCCAGGTTCCCTGTTGTTCTCCGTGCCTTGTTTCTGGTTCAGTATTGAATTTGCATTCTTTACTCCCAGGTTCCCTGTTGTGCTCCGTGCCTTGTTTCAGGTTCAGTATTGCATTTGCATTCTTTACTCCCAGGTTCCCTGTTGTGCTCAGTGCCTTGTTTCTGGTTCAGTATTGCATTTGCATTCTTTACTCCCAGGTTCCCTGTTGTGCTCTGTGCCTTGTTTCTGGTTCAGTATTGCATTTGCATTCTTTACTCCCAGGTTCCCTGTTGTTCTCCGTGCCTTGTTTCTGGTTCAGTATTGAATTTGCATTCTTTACTCCCAGGATCCCTGTTGTGCTCCGTGCCTTGTTTCAGGTTCAGTATTGCATTTGCATTCTTTACTCCCAGGTTCCCTGTTGTGCTCCGTGCCGTGTTTCTGGTTCAGTATTGCATTTGCATTCTTTACTCCCAGGTTCCCTGTTGTGCTCCGTGCCTTGTTTCTGGTTCAGTATTGCATTTGCATTCTTTACTCCCAGGTTCCCTGTTGTGCTCCGTGCCTTGTTTCTGGTTCAGTGTTGCATTTGCATTCTTTACTCCCAGGTTCCCTGTTGTGCTCCGTGCCTTGTTTCTGGTTCAGTGTTGCATTTGCATTCTTTACTCCCAGGTTCCCTGTTGTGCTCTGTGCCTTCTTTCTGGTTCAGTGTTGCATTTGCATTCTTTACTCCCAGGTTCCCTGTTGTGCTCTGTGCATTGTTTCTGGTTCAGTGTTGCATTTGCATTCTTTACTCCCAGGTTCCCTGTTGTGCTCCGTGCATTGTTTCTGGTTCAGTGTTGCATTTGCATTCTTTACTCCCAGGTTCCCTGTTGTGCTCCGTGCCTTCTTTCTGGTTCAGTGTTGCATTTGCATTCTTTACTCCCAGGATCCCTGTTGTGCTCCGTGCATTGTTTCTGGTTCAGTGTTGCATTTGCATTCTTTACTCCCAGGATCCCTGTTGTGCTCCGTGCCTTCTTTCTGGTTCAGTGTTGCATTTGCATTCTTTACTCCCAGGATCCCCGTTGTGCTCCGTGCCTTGTTTCTGGTTCAGTATAGCATTTGCATTCTTTACTTCCAGGATCCCTGTTGTGCTCTGTGCCTTGTTTCTGGTTCAGTATAGCATTTGCATTCTTGACTCCCAGGTTCCCTGTTGTGCTCTGTGCCTTGTTTCTGGTTCAGTATTGCATTTGCATTCTTTACTCCCAGGTTCCCTGTTGTGCTCCGTGCCTTGTTTCTGGTTCAGTATTGCATTTGCATTCTTTACTTCTAGGTTCCCTGTTGTGCTCTTTGCCTTGTCTCTGGTTCAGTATTGTATTTGCATTCTTTACTCCCAGGTTCCCTGTTGTGCTCTGTGCCTTGTTTCTGGTTCTGTATTGCATTTGCATTCTTTACTTCTAGGTTCCCTGTTGTGCTCTGTGCCTTGTTTCTGGTTCAGTATTGCATTTGCATTCTTTACTCCCAGGTTCCCTGTTGTGCTCTGTGCCTTGTTTCTGGTTCAGTGTTGCATTTGCATTCTTTACTCCCAGGATCCCTGTTGTGCTCCGTGCCTTGTTTCTGGTTCAGTATAGCATTTGCATTCTTTACTTCCAGGATCCCTGTTGTGCTCTGTGCCTTGTTTCTGGTTCAGTGTTGCATTTGCATTCTTGACTCCCAGGATCCCTGTTGTGCTCTGTGCCTTGTTTCTGGTTCAGTATAGCATTTGCATTCTTGACTCCCAGGTTCCCTGTTGTGCTCTGTGCCTTGTTTCTGGTTCAGTATTGCATTTGCATTCTTTACTCCCAGGTTCCCTGTTGTGCTCCGTGCCTTGTTTCTGGTTCAGTATTGCATTTGCATTCTTTACTCCCAGGTTCCCTGTTGTCCTCTGTGCCTTGTTTCTGGTTCAGTATTGCATCTGCATTCTTTACACCCAGGTTCCGTGTTGTGCTCTGTGCCTTGTTTCTGGTTCAGTATTGCATTTGCATTCTTTACTCCCAGGTTCCCTGTTGTGCTCTGGGCCTTCTTTCTGGTTCAGTATTGCATTTGCATTCTTTACTCCCAGGTTCCCTGTTGTGCTCTGTGCCTTGTTCTGGTTCAGTATTGCATTTGCATTATTTACTCCCAGATTCCCTGTTGTGCTCTGTGCCTTGTTTCTGGTTCAGTATTGCATTTGCATTCTTTACTCCCAGGTTCCCTGTTGTTCTCCGTGCCTTGTTTCTGGTTCAGTATTGCATTTGCATTCTTTACTCCCAGGTTCCCTTTTGTGCTCCGTGCCTTGTTTCAGGTTCAGTATTGCATTTGCATTCTTTACTCCCAGGTTCCCTGTTGTGCTCCGTGCCTTGTTTCTGGTTCAGTATTGCATTTGCATTCTTTACTCCCAGGTTCCCTGTTGTGCTCCGTGCCTTGTTTCTGGTTCAGTATTGCATTTGCATTCTTTACTCCCAGGTTCCCTGTTGTGCTCCGTGCCTTCTTTCTGGTTCAGTATTGCATTTGCATTCTTTACTCCCAGGTTCCCTGTTGTGCTCCGTGCCTTCTTTCTGGTTCAGTATTGCATTTGCATTCTTTACTCCCAGGTTCCCCGTTGTGCTCCGTGCCTTGTTTCTGGTTCAGTATTGCATTTGCATTCTTTACTCCCAGGTTCCATGTTGTGCTCCGTGCCTTGTTTCTGGTTCAGTATTGCATTTGCATTCTTTACTCCCAGGTTCCCTGTTGTGCTCTGTGCCTTGTTTCTGGTTCAGTATTGCATTTGCATTCTTTACTCCCAGGTTCCCTGTTGTTCTCCGTGCCTTGTTTCTGGTTCAGTATTGCATTTGCTTTCTTTACTTCTAGGTTCCCTGTTGTGCTCTGTGCCTTCTTTCTGGTTCAGTATTGCATTTGCATTCTTTACTCCCAGGTTCCCTGTTGTGCTCCGTGCCTTGTTTCTGGTTCAGTATTGCATTTGCATTCTTTACTCCCAGGTTCGCTGTTGTGCTCTGTGCCTTGTTTCTGGTTCAGTATTGCATTTGCATTCTTTACTTCTAGGTTCCCTGTTGTGCTCTGTGCATTGTTTCTGGTTCTGTATTGCATTTGCATTCTTTACTTCTAGGTTCCCTGTTGTGCTCTGTGCCTTGTTTCTGGTTCAGTATTGCATTTGCATTCTTTACTCCCAGGTTCCCTGTTGTGCTCTGTGCCTTGTTTCTGGTTCAGTATTGCATTTGCATTCTTTATTACCAGGTTCCCTGTTGTGCTATGTGCCTTGTTTCTGGTTCAGTGTTGCATTTGCATTGTTTACTCCCAGGTTCCCTGTTGTGCTCTGTGCCTTCTTTCTGGTTCAGTATTGCATTTGCATTTTTTACTCCCAGGTTCTCTGTTGTGATCCGTGCCTTGTTTCTGGTTCAGTATTGCATTTGCATTCTTTAATCCCAGGTTCCCTGTTGTGCTCCGTGCCTTCTTTCTGGTTCAGTATTGAATTTGCATTCTTTACTCCTAGGTTCCCTGTTGTTCTCCGTGCCTTGTTTCTGGTTCAGTATTGTATTTGCATTCTTTACTTCTAGGTTCCCTGTTGTGCTCTGTGCCTTCTTTCTGGTTCAGTATTGCATTTGCATTCTTTACTCCCAGGTTGCCTGTTGTGCTCTGTGCCTTTTTTCTGGTTCAGTATTGCATTTGCATTCTTTACTCCCAGGTTCCCTGTTGTGCTCTGTGCCTTGTTTCTGGTTCAGTATTGCATTTGCATTATTTACTCCCAGGTTCCCTGTTGTGCTCCGTGCCTTGTTTCTGGTTCAGTATTGCATTTGCATTCTTTACTCCCAGGTTCCCTGTTGTGCTCTGTGCCTTGTTTCTGGTTCAGTATTGCATTTGCATTCTTTACTCCCAGGTTCCCTGTTGTTCTCCGTGCCTTGTTTCTGGTTCAGTATTGCATTTGCATTCTTTACTCCCAGGTTCCCTGTTGTGCTCCGTGCCTTGTTTCAGGTTCAGTATTGCATTTGCATTCTTTACTCCCAGGTTCCCTGTTGTGCTCTGTGCCGTGTTTCTGGTTCAGTATTGCATTTGCATTCTTTACTCCTAGGTTCCCTGTTGTTCTCCGTGCCTTGTTTCTGGTTCAGTATTGCATTTGCATTCTTTACTTCTAGGTTCCCTGGTGTGCTCTGTGCCTTCTTTCTGGTTCAGTATTACATTTGCATTCTTTACTCCCAGGTTGCCTGTTGTGCTCTGTGCCTTTTTTCTGGTTCAGTATTGCATTTGCATTCTTTACTCCCAGGTTCCCTGTTGTGCTCCGTGCCTTGTTTCTGGTTCAGTATTGTATTTGCATTCTTTACTCCCAGGTTCCCTGTTGTGCTCCGTGCCTTGTTTCTGGTTCAGTATTGCATTTGCATTCTTTACTCCCAGGTTCCCTGTTGTGCTCTGTGCCTTGTTTCTGGTTCAGTATTGCATTTGCATTCTTTACTCCCAGGTTCCCTGTTGTTTTCTGTGCCTTGTTTCTGGTTCAATATTGCATTTGCATTCTTTACTCCCAGGTTCCCTGTTGTGCTCCGTGCCTTGTTTCAGGTTCAGTATTGCATTTGCATTCTTTACTCCCAGGTTCCCTGTTGTGCTCTGTGCCGTGTTTCTGGTTCAGTATTGCATTTGCATTCTTTACTCCCAGGTTCGCTGTTGTGCTCCGTGCCTTGTTTCTGGTTCAGTATTGCATTTGCATTCTTTACTCCCAGGTTCCCTGTTGTGCTCTGTGCCTTGTTTCTGGTTCAGTATTGCATTTGCATTCTTTACTCCCAGGTTCCCTGTTGTGCTCTGTGCCTTGTTTCTGGTTCAGAATTGCATTTGCATTCTTTACTCCCAGGTTCCCTTTTGTGCTCCGTGCCTTGTTTCTGGTTCAGTATTGCATTTGCATTCTTTACTCCCAGGTTCCCTGTTGTGCTCCGTGCCTTGTTTCTGGTTCAGTATTGCATTTGGATTCTTTACTCCCAGGTTCCCTGTTGTGCTCCGTGCCTTGTTTCTGGTTCAGTATTGCATTTGCATTCTTTACTCCTAGGTTCCCTGTTGTGCTCCGTGCCTTGTTTCTGGTTCAGTATTGCATTTGCATTCTTTACTCCTAGGTTCCCTGTTGTGCTCTGTGCCTTGTTTCTGGTTCAGTATTGCATTTGCATTCTTTACTCCCAGGTTCCCTGTTGCGCTCTGTGCCTTGTTTCTGGTTCAGTATTGCATTTGCATTCTTTACTTCCAGGTTCACTGTTGCGCTCCGTGCCTTGTTTCTGGTTCAGTATTGCTTTTGCATTCTTTACTCCCAGGTTCCCTGTTGTGCTCCGTGCCTTGTTTTTGGTTCAGTATTGCTTTTGCATTCTTTACTCCCAGGTTCCCTGTTGTGCTCTGTGCCTTGTTTCTGGTTCAGTATTGCATTTGCATTCTTTACTTCTAGATTTCCTGTTGTGCTCTGTGCCTTGTTTCTGGTTCAGTATTGCATTTGCATTCTTTACTTCTAGGTTCCCTGTTGTGCTCTGTGCCTTGTTTCTGGTTCAGTATTGCATTTGCATTCTTTACGTCTAGGTTCCCTGTTGTGCTCGGTGCCTTGTTTCTGGTTCAGTATTGCATTTGCATTCTTTACTCCCAGGTTCCCTGATGTGCTCCGTGCCTTGTTTCTGGTTCAGTATTGCATTTGCATTCTTTACTCCTAGGTTCCCTGTTGTGCTCCGTGCCTTGTTTCTGGTTCAGTATTGCATTTGCATTCTTTACTCCTAGGTTCCCTGTTGTGCTCTGTGCCTTGTTTCTGGTTCAGTATTGCATTTGCATTCTTTACTCCCAGGTTCCCTGTTGCGCTCCGTGCCGTGTTTCTGGTTCAGTATTGCATTTGCATTCTTTACTCCCAGGTTCGCTGTTGTGCTCCGTGCCTTGTTTCTGGTTCAGTATTGCATTTGCATTCTTTACTCCCAGGTTCCCTGTTGTGCTCTGTGCCTTGTTTCTGGTTCAGTATTGCATTTGCATTCTTTACTCCCAGGTTCCCTGTTGTGCTCTGTGCCTTGTTTCTGGTTCAGTATTGCATTTGCATTCTTTACTCCCAGGTTCCCTGTTGTGCTCTGTGCCTTGTTTCTGGTTCAGAATTGCATTTGCATTCTTTACTCCCAGGTTCCCTTTTGTGCTCCGTGCCTTGTTTCTGGTTCAGTATTGCATTTGCATTCTTTACTCCCAGGTTCCCTGTTGTGCTCCGTGCCTTGTTTCTGGTTCAGTATTGCATTTGCATTCTTTACTTCTAGATTTCCTGTTGTGCTCTGTGCCTTGTTTCTGGTTCAGTATTGCATTTGCATTCTTTACTTCTAGGTTCCCTGTTGTGCTCTGTGCCTTTTTTCTGGTTCAGTATTGCATTTGCATTCTTTACGTCTAGGTTCCCTGTTGTGCTCGGTGCCTTGTTTCTGGTTCAGTATTGCATTTGCATTCTTTACTCCCAGGTTCCCTGTTGTGCTCCGTGCCTTGTTTCTGGTTCAGTATTGCATTTGCATTCTTTACTCCTAGGTTCCCTGTTGTGCTCCGTGCCTTGTTTCTGGTTCAGTATTGCATTTGCATTCTTTACTCCTAGGTTCCCTGTTGTGCTCCGTGCCTTGTTTTTGGTTCAGTATTGCTTTTGCATTCTTTACTCCCAGGTTCCCTGTTGTGCTCTGTGCCTTGTTTCTGGTTCAGTATTGCATTTGCATTCTTTACTTCTAGATTTCCTGTTGTGCTCTGTGCCTTGTTTCTGGTTCTGTATTGCATTTGCATTCTTTACTTCTAGGTTCCCTGTTGTGCTCTGTGCCTTTTTTCTGGTTCAGTATTGCATTTGCATTCTTTACGTCTAGGTTCCCTGTTGTGCTCGGTGCCTTGTTTCTGGTTCAGTATTGCATTTGCATTCTTTACTCCCAGGTTCCCTGTTGTGCTCTGTGCCTTCTTTCTGGTTCAGTATTGCATTTGCATTCTTTACTCCCAGGTTCCCTGTTGCGCTCTGTGCCGTGTTTCTGGTTCAGTATTGCATTTGCATTCTTTACTCCCAGGTTCGCTGTTGTGCTCCGTGCCTTGTTTCTGGTTCAGTATTGCATTTGCATTCTTTACTCCCAGGTTCCCTGTTGTGCTCTGTGCCTTGTTTCTGGTTCAGTATTGCATTTGCATTCTTTACTCCCAGGTTCCCTGTTGTGCTCTGTGCCTTGTTTCTGGTTCAGAATTGCATTTGCATTCTTTACTCCCAGGTTCCCTGTTGTGCTCCGTGCCTTGTTTTTGGTTCAGTATTGCTTTTGCATTCTTTACTCCCAGGTTCCCTGTTGTGCTCTGTGCCTTGTTTCTGGTTCAGTATTGCATTTGCATTCTTTACTTCTAGATTTCCTGTTGTGCTCTGTGCCTTGTTTCTGGTTCAGTATTGCATTTGCATTCTTTACTCCCAGGTTCCCTGTTGTGCTCCGTGCCTTGTTTCAGGTTCAGTATTGCATTTGCATTCTTTACTCCCAGGTTCCCTGTTGTTCTCCGTGCCTTGTTTCTGGTTCAGTATTGCATTTGCATTCTTTACTCCCAGGATCCCTGTTGTGCTCCGTGCCTTGTTTCTGGTTCAGTATTGCATTTGCATTCTTTACTCCCAGGTTCCCTGTTGTGCTCCGTGCCTTGTTTCTGGTTCAGTATTGCATTTGCATTCTTTACTCCCAGGTTCCCTGTTGTGCTCCATGCCTTGTTTATGGTTCAGTATTGCATTTGCATTCTTTACTTCCAGGTTCCCTGATGTACTCCATGCCTTGTTTCTGGTTCAGTATTGCATTTGCATTCTTTACTTCCAGGTTCCCTGTTGCACTCCATGCCTTGTTTCTGGTTCAGTATTGCTTTTGCATTCTTTACTCCCAGGTTCCCTGTTGTGCTCCGTGCCTTGTTTCTGGTTCAGTATTGCTTTTGCATTCTTTACTCCCAGGTTCCCTGTTGTGCTCCGTACCTTGTTTCTGGTTCAGTATTGCATTTGCATTCTTTACATCTAGGTTCCCTGTTGTGCTCAGTGCCTTGTTTCTGGTTCAGTATTGCATTTGCATTCTTTACTCCCAGGTTCCCTGATGTGCTCCGTGCCTTGTTTCTGGTTCAGTATTGCATTTGCATTCTTTACTCCCAGGTTCCCTGATGTGCTCCGTGCCTTGTTTCTGGTTCAGTATTGCATTTGCATTCTTTACTCCCAGGTTCCCTGTTGTGCTCCGTGCCTTGTTTCTGGTTCAGTATTGCTTTTGCATTCTTTACTCCCAGGTTCCCTGTTGTGCTCCGTGCCTTGTTTCTGGTTCAGTATTGCATTTGCATTCTTTACGTCTAGGTTCCCTGTTGTGCATTGCATTTGCATTCTTTACTTCCAGGTTCCCTGTTGCGCTCCGTGCCTTGTTTCTGGTTCAGTATTGCTTTTGCATTCTTTACTCCCAGGTTCCCTGTTGTGCTCCGTGCCTTGTTTCTGGTTCAGTATTGCATTTGCATTATTTACTCCCAGATTCCCTGTTGTGCTCCGTGCATTGTTTCTGGTTCAGTATTGCATTTGCATTCTTTACTCCCAGGTTGCCTGTTGTGCTCCGTGCCTTGTTTCTGGTTCAGTATTGCATTTGCATTCTTTACTCCCAGGTTCCCTGTTGTGCTCAGTGCCTTGTTTCTGGTTCAGTATTGCATTTGCATTCTTTACTCCCAGGTTCCCTGTTGTGCTCTGTGCCTTGTTTCTGGTTCAGTATTGCATTTGCATTCTTTACTCCCAGGTTCCCTGTTGTTCTCCGTGCCTTGTTTCTGGTTCAGTATTGAATTTGCATTCTTTACTCCCAGGATCCCTGTTGTGCTCCGTGCCTTGTTTCAGGTTCAGTATTGCATTTGCATTCTTTACTCCCAGGTTCCCTGTTGTGCTCCGTGCCGTGTTTCTGGTTCAGTATTGCATTTGCATTCTTTACTCCCAGGTTCCCTGTTGTGCTCCGTGCCTTGTTTCTGGTTCAGTATTGCATTTGCATTCTTTACTCCCAGGTTCCCTGTTGTGCTCCGTGCCTTGTTTCTGGTTCAGTATTGCATTTGCATTCTTTACTCCCAGGTTCCCTGTTGTGCTCCGTGCCTTGTTTCTGGTTCAGTGTTGCATTTGCATTCTTTACTCCCAGGTTCCCTGTTGTGCTCTGTGCCTTCTTTCTGGTTCAGTGTTGCATTTGCATTCTTTACTCCCAGGTTCCCTGTTGTGCTCTGTGCATTGTTTCTGGTTCAGTGTTGCATTTGCATTCTTTACTCCCAGGTTCCCTGTTGTGCTCCGTGCATTGTTTCTGGTTCAGTGTTGCATTTGCATTCTTTACTCCCAGGTTCCCTGTTGTGCTCCGTGCCTTCTTTCTGGTTCAGTGTTGCATTTGCATTCTTTACTCCCAGGATCCCTGTTGTGCTCCGTGCATTGTTTCTGGTTCAGTGTTGCATTTGCATTCTTTACTCCCAGGATCCCTGTTGTGCTCCGTGCCTTCTTTCTGGTTCAGTGTTGCATTTGCATTCTTTACTCCCAGGATCCCTGTTGTGCTCCGTGCCTTGTTTCTGGTTCAGTATAGCATTTGCATTCTTTACTTCCAGGATCCCTGTTGTGCTCTGTGCCTTGTTTCTGGTTCAGTATAGCATTTGCATTCTTGACTCCCAGGTTCCCTGTTGTGCTCTGTGCCTTGTTTCTGGTTCAGTATTGCATTTGCATTCTTTACTCCCAGGTTCCGTGTTGTGCTCCGTGCCTTGTTTCTGGTTCAGTGTTGCATTTGCATTCTTTACTTCTAGGTTCCCTGTTGTGCTCTTTGCCTTGTCTCTGGTTCAGTATTGTATTTGCATTCTTTACTCCCAGGTTCCCTGTTGTGCTCTGTGCCTTGTTTCTGGTTCTGTATTGCATTTGCATTCTTTACTTCTAGGTTCCCTGTTGTGCTCTGTGCCTTGTTTCTGGTTCAGTATTGCATTTGCATTCTTTACTCCCAGGTTCCCTGTTGTGCTCTGTGCCTTGTTTCTGGTTCAGTGTTGCATTTGCATTCTTTACTCCCAGGATCCCTGTTGTGCTCCGTGCCTTGTTTCTGGTTCAGTATAGCATTTGCATTCTTTACTTCCAGGATCCCTGTTGTGCTCTGTGCCTTGTTTCTGGTTCAGTGTTGCATTTGCATTCTTGACTCCCAGGATCCCTGTTGTGCTCTGTGCCTTGTTTCTGGTTCAGTATAGCATTTGCATTCTTGACTCCCAGGTTCCCTGTTGTGCTCTGTGCCTTGTTTCTGGTTCAGTATTGCATTTGCATTCTTTACTCCCAGGTTCCCTGTTGTGCTCCGTGCCTTGTTTCTGGTTCAGTATTGCATTTGCATTCTTTACTCCCAGGTTCCCTGTTGTCATCTGTGCCTTGTTTCTGGTTCAGTATTGCATCTGCATTCTTTACTCCCAGGTTCCCTGTTGTGCTCTGTGCCTTGTTTCTGGTTCAGTATTGCATTTGCATTCTTTACTCCCAGGTTCCCTGTTGTGCTCTGGGCCTTCTTTCTGGTTCAGTATTGCATTTGCATTCTTTACTCCCAGGTTCCCTGTTGTGCTCTGTGCCTTGTTCTGGTTCAGTATTGCATTTGCATTATTTACTCCCAGATTCCCTGTTATGCTCTGTGCCTTCTTTCTGGTTCAGTATTGCATTTGCATTCTTTACTCCCAGGTTCCCTGTTGTGCTCTGTGCCTTGTTTCTGGTTCAGTATTGCATTTGCATTCTTTACTCCCAGGTTCCCTTTTGTGCTCCGTGCCTTGTTTCAGGTTCAGTATTGCATTTGCATTCTTTACTCCCAGGTTCCCTGTTGTGCTCCGTGCCTTGTTTCTGGTTCAGTATTGCATTTGCATTCTTTACTCCCAGGTTCCCTGTTGTGCTCCGTGCCTTGTTTCTGGTTCAGTATTGCATTTGCATTCTTTACTCCCAGGTTCCCTGTTGTGCTCCGTGCCTTCTTTCTGGTTCAGTATTGCATTTGCATTCTTTACTCCCAGGTTCCCTGTTGTGCTCCGTGCCTTCTTTCTGGTTCAGTATTGCATTTGCATTCTTTACTCCCAGGTTCCCCGTTGTGCTCCGTGCCTTGTTTCTGGTTCAGTATTGCATTTGCATTCTTTACTCCCAGGTTCCCTGTTGTGCTCCGTGCCTTGTTTCTGGTTCAGTATTGCATTTGCATTCTTTACTCCCAGGTTCCCTGTTGTGCTCTGTGCCTTGTTTCTGGTTCAGTATTGCATTTGCATTCTTTACTCCCAGGTTCCCTGTTGTTCTCCGTGCCTTGTTTCTGGTTCAGTATTGCATTTGCTTTCTTTACTTCTAGGTTCCCTGTTGTGCTCTGTGCCTTCTTTCTGGTTCAGTATTGCATTTGCATTCTTTACTCCCAGGTTCCCTGTTGTGCTCCGTGCCTTGTTTCTGGTTCAGTATTGCATTTGCATTCTTTACTCCCAGGTTCGCTGTTGTGCTCTGTGCCTTGTTTCTGGTTCAGTATTGCATTTGCATTCTTTACTTCTAGGTTCCCTGTTGTGCTCTGTGCCTTGTTTCTGGTTCTGTATTGCATTTGCATTCTTTACTTCTAGGTTCCCTGTTGTGCTCTGTGCCTTGTTTCTGGTTCAGTATTGCATTTGCATTCTTTACTCCCAGGTTCCCTGTTGTGCTCTGTGCCTTGTTTCTGGTTCAGTATTGCATTTGCATTCTTTATTACCAGGTTCCCTGTTGTGCTATGTGCCTTGTTTCTGGTTCAGTGTTGCATTTGCATTGTTTACTCCCAGGTTCCCTGTTGTGCTCTGTGCCTTGTTTCTGGTTCAGTATTGCATTTGCATTTTTTACTCCCAGGTTCCCTGTTGTGATCCGTGCCTTGTTTCTGGTTCAGTATTGCATTTGCATTCTTTAATCCCAGGTTCCCTGTTGTGCTCCGTGCCTTCTTTCTGGTTCAGTATTGCATTTGCATTCTTTACTCCTAGTTTCCCTGTTGCACTCCGTGCCTTGTTTCTGGTTCAGTATTGCATTTGCATTCTTTACTTCTAGGTTCCCTGTTGTGCTCTGTGCCTTCTTTCTGGTTCAGTATTGCATTTGCATTCTTTACTCCCAGGTTGCCTGTTGTGCTCTGTGCCTTTTTTCTGGTTCAGTATTGCATTTGCATTCTTTACTCCCAGGTTCCCTGTTGTGCTCCGTGCCTTGTTTCTGGTTCAGTATTGCATTTGCATTCTTTACTCCCAGGTTCCCTGTTGTGCTCCGTGCCTTGTTTCTGGTTCAGTATTGCATTTGCATTCTTTACTCCCAGGTTCCCTGTTGTGCTCTGTGCCTTGTTTCTGGTTCAGTATTGCATTTGCATTCTTTACTCCCAGGTTCCCTGTTGTTCTCCGTGCCTTGTTTCTGGTTCAGTATTGCATTTGCATTCTTTACTCCCAGGTTCCCTGTTGTGCTCCGTGCCTTGTTTCAGGTTCAGTATTGCATTTGCATTCTTTACTCCCAGGTTCCCTGTTGTGCTCTGTGCCGTGTTTCTGGTTCAGTATTGCATTTGCATTCTTTACTCCTAGGTTTCCTGTTGTTCTCCGTGCCTTGTTTCTGGTTCAGTATTGCATTTGCATTCTTTACTTCTAGGTTCCCTGGTGTGCTCTGTGCCTTCTTTCTGGTTCAGTATTACATTTGCATTCTTTACTCCCAGGTTGCCTGTTGTGCCCTGTGCCTTTTTTCTGGTTCAGTATTGCATTTGCATTCTTTACTCCCAGGTTCCCTGTTGTGCTCCGTGCCTTGTTTCTGGTTCAGTATTGCATTTGCATTCTTTACTCCCAGGTTCCCTGTTGTGCTCCGTGCCTTGTTTCTGGTTCAGTATTGCATTTGCATTCTTTACTCCCAGGTTCCCTGTTGTGCTCTGTGCCTTGTTTCTGGTTCAGTATTGCATTTGCATTCTTTACTCCCAGGTTCCCTGTTGTGCTCCGTGCCTTGTTTCAGGTTCAGTATTGCATTTGCATTCTTTACTCCCAGGTTCCCTGTTGTGCTCTGTGCCGTGTTTCTGGTTCAGTATTGCATTTGCATTCTTTACTCCCAGGTTCGCTGTTGTGCTCCGTGCCTTGTTTCTGGTTCAGTATTGCATTTGCATTCTTTACTCCCAGGTTCCCTGTTGTGCTCTGTGCCTTGTTTCTGGTTCAGTATTGCATTTGCATTCTTTACTCCCAGGTTCCCTGTTGTGCTCTGTGCCTTGTTTCTGGTTCAGAATTGCATTTGCATTCTTTACTCCCAGGTTCCCTTTTGTGCTCCGTGCCTTGTTTCTGGTTCAGTATTGCATTTGCATTCTTTACTCCCAGGTTCCCTGTTGTGCTCCGTGCCTTGTTTCTGGTTCAGTATTGCATTTGGATTCTTTACTCCCAGGTTCCCTGTTGTGCTCCGTGCCTTGTTTCTGGTTCAGTATTGCATTTGCATTCTTTACTCCTAGGTTCCCTGTTGTGCTCCGTGCCTTGTTTCTGGTTCAGTATTGCATTTGGTTCAGTATTGCATTTGCATTCTTTACTCCTAGGTTCCCTGTTGTGCTCTGTGCCTTGTTTCTGGTTCAGTATTGCATTTGCATTCTTTACTCCCAGGTTCCCTGTTGCGCTCTGTGCCTTGTTTCTGGTTCAGTATTGCATTTGCATTCTTTACTTCCAGGTTCACTGTTGCGCTCCGTGCCTTGTTTCTGGTTCAGTATTGCTTTTGCATTCTTTACTCCCAGGTTCCCTGTTGTGCTCCGTGCCTTGTTTTTGGTTCAGTATTGCTTTTGCATTCTTTACTCCCAGGTTCCCTGTTGTGCTCTGTGCCTTGTTTCTGGTTCAGTATTGCATTTGCATTCTTTACTTCTAGATTTCCTGTTGTGCTCTGTGCCTTGTTTCTGGTTCAGTATTGCATTTGCATTCTTTACTTCTAGGTTCCCTGTTGTGCTCTGTGCCTTTTTTCTGGTTCAGTATTGCATTTGCATTCTTTACGTCTAGGTTCCCTGTTGTGCTCGGTGCCTTGTTTCTGGTTCAGTATTGCATTTGCATTCTTTACTCCCAGGTTCCCTGATGTGCTCCGTGCCTTGTTTCTGGTTCAGTATTGCATTTGCATTCTTTACTCCTAGGTTCCCTGTTGTGCTCCGTGCCTTGTTTCTGGTTCAGTATTGCATTTGCATTCTTTACTCCTAGGTTCCCTGTTGTGCTCTGTGCCTTGTTTCTGGTTCAGTATTGCATTTGCATTCTTTACTCCCAGGTTCCCTGTTGCGCTCTATGCCGTGTTTCTGGTTCAGTATTGCATTTGCATTCTTTACTCCCAGGTTCGCTGTTGTGCTCCGTGCCTTGTTTCTGGTTCAGTATTGCATTTGCATTCTTTACTCCCAGGTTCCCTGTTGTGCTCTGTGCCTTGTTTCTGGTTCAGTATTGCATTTGCATTCTTTACTCCCAGGTTCCCTGTTGTGCTCTGTGCCTTGTTTCTGGTTCAGAATTGCATTTGCATTCTTTACTCCCAGGTTCCCTTTTGTGCTCCGTGCCTTGTTTCTGGTTCAGTATTGCATTTGCATTCTTTACTTCTAGATTTCCTGTTGTGCTCTGTGCCTTGTTTCTGGTTCAGTATTGCATTTGCATTCTTTACTTCTAGGTTCCCTGTTGTGCTCTGTGCCTTTTTTCTGGTTCAGTATTGCATTTGCATTCTTTACGTCTAGGTTCCCTGTTGTGCTCGGTGCCTTGTTTCTGGTTCAGTATTGCATTTGCATTCTTTACTCCCAGGTTCCCTGTTGTGCTCCGTGCCTTGTTTCTGGTTCAGTATTGCATTTGCATTCTTTACTCCTAGGTTCCCTGTTGTGCTCCGTGCCTTGTTTCTGGTTCAGTATTGCATTTGCATTCTTTACTCCTAGGTTCCCTGTTGTGCTCTGTGCCTTGTTTCTGGTTCAGTATTGCATTTGCATTCTTTACTCCCAGGTTCCCTGTTGCGCTCTGTGCCGTGTTTTTGGTTCAGTATTGCATTTGCATTCTTTACTCCCAGGTTCGTTGTTGTGCTCCGTGCCTTGTTTCTGGTTCAGTATTGCATTTGCATTCTTTACTCCCAGGTTCCCTGTTGTGCTCCGTGCCTTGTTTCTGGTTCAGTATTGCATTTGCATTCTTTACTCCCAGGTTCCCTGTTGTGCTCTGTGCCTTGTTTCTGGTTCAGAATTGCATTTGCATTCTTTACTCCCAGGTTCCCTTTTGTGCTCCGTGCCTTGTTTCTGGTTCAGTATTGCATTTGCATTCTTTACTCCCAGGTTCCCTGTTGTGCTCCGTGCCTTGTTTCTGGTTCAGTATTGCATTTGGATTCTTTACTCCCAGGTTCCCTGTTGTGCTCCGTGCCTTGTTTCTGGTTCAGTATTGCATTTGCATTCTTTACTCCTAGGTTCCCTGTTGTGCTCCGTGCCTTGTTTCTGGTTCAGTATTGCATTTGCATTCTTTACTCCTAGGTTCCCTGTTGTGCTCTGTGCCTTGTTTCTGGTTCAGTATTGCATTTGCATTCTTTACTCCCAGGTTCCCTGTTGCGCTCTGTGCCTTGTTTCTGGTTCAGTATTGCATTTGCATTCTTTACTCCCAGGTTCGCTGTTGCGCTCAGTGCCTTGTTTCTGGTTCAGTATTGCTTTTGCATTCTTTACTCCCAGGTTCCCTGTTGTGCTCCGTGCCTTGTTTTTGGTTCAGTATTGCTTTTGCATTCTTTACTCCCAGGTTCCCTGTTGTGCTCTGTGCCTTGTTTCTGGTTCAGTATTGCATTTGCATTCTTTACTTCTAGATTTCCTGTTGTGCTCTGTGCCTTGTTTCTGGTTCAGTATTGCATTTGCATTCTTTACTTCTAGGTTCCCTGTTGTGCTCTGTGCCTTTTTTCTGGTTCAGTATTGCATTTGCATTCTTTACGTCTAGGTTCCCTGTTGTGCTCGGTGCCTTGTTTCTGGTTCAGTATTGCATTTGCATTCTTTACTCCCAGGTTCCCTGATGTGCTCCGTGCCTTGTTTCTGGTTCAGTATTGCATTTGCATTCTTTAGTCCCAGGTTCCCTGTTGTGCTCTGTGCCTTGTTTCTGGTTCAGTATTACATTTGCATTCTTTAGTCCCAGGTTCCCTGTTGTGCTCTGTGCCTTGTTTCTGGTTCAGTATTGCATTTGCATTATTTACTCCCAGGTTCCCTGTTGTGCTCTGTGCCTTGTTTCTGGTTCAGTATTACATTTGCATTCTTTACTTCCAGGATCCCTGTTGTGCTCTGTGCCTTGTTTCTGGTTCAGTATTGCATTTGCATTCTTTACTTCTAGGTTCCCTGTTGTGCTCCGTGCCTTGTCTCTGGTTCAGTATTGTATTTGCATGCTTTACTCCCAGGTTCCCTGTTGTGCTCTGTGCCTTGTTTCTGGTTCAGTATTGCATTTGCATTCTTTACTCCCAGGTTCCCTGTTGTGCTCCGTGCCTTGTTTCTGGTTCGGTATTGCATTTGCATTCTTTACTCCCAGGTTCCCTGTTGTGCTCTGTGCCTTGTTTCTGTTTCAGTATTGCATTTGCATTCTTTACTCCCAGGTTCCCTGTTGTGCTCTGTGCCTTGTTTCTGGTTCAGTATTGCATTTGCATTCTTTAGTCCCAGGTTCCCTGTTGTGCTCTGTGCCTTGTTTCTGGTTCAGTATTACATTTGCATTATTTACTCCCAGGTTCCCTGTTGTGCTCTGTGCCTTGTTTCTGGTTCAGTATTGCATTTGCATTCTTTACTCCCAGGTTCCCTGTTGTGCTCTGTACCTTCTTTCTGGTTCAGTATTGCATTTGCATTCCTTACTCCCAGGTTCCCTGTTGTGCTCTGCGCCTTGTTTCTGGTTCAGTATTGCATTTGCATTCTTTACTCCCAGGTTCCCTGTTGTGCTCCGTGCCTTGTTTCTGGTTCAGTATTGCATTTGCATTCTTTACTCCCAGGTTCCCTGTTGTGCTCCGTGCCTTGTTTCTGGTTCAGTATTGCATTTGGATTCTTTACTCCCAGGTTCCCTGTTGTGCTCCGTGCCTTGTTTCTGGTTCAGTATTGCATTTGCATTCTTTACTCCTAGGTTCCCTGTTGTGCTCCGTGCCTTGTTTCTGGCTCAGTATTGCATTTGCATTCTTTACTCCTAGGTTCCCTGTTGTGCTCTGTGCCTTGTTTCTGGTTCAGTATTGCATTTGCATTCTTTACTCCCAGGTTCCCTGTCGTGCTCTGTGCCTTGTTTCTGGTTCAATATTGCATTGGCATTCTTTATTTCTAGGTTCCCTGTTGTGCTCTGTGCCTTGTTTCTGGTTCAGTATTGCATTTGCAATCTTTACTCCCAGGTTCCCTGTTGTGCTCTGTGCCTTGTTTCTGGTTCGGTATTGCATTTGCATTCTTTACTTCTAGGTTCCCTGTTGTGCTCTGTGCCTTCTTTCTGGTTCAGTATTGCATTTGCATTCTTTACTTCTAGGTTCCCTGTTGTGCTCTGTGCCTTCTTTCTGGTTCAGTATTGCATTTGCATTCTTTACTCCCAGGTTCCCTGTTGTGCTCTGTGCCTGGTTTCTGGTTCAGTATTGCATTTGCATTCTTTACTCCCAGGTTCCCTGTTGTGCTCCGTGCCTTGTTTCTGGTTCAGTATTGCATTTGCATTCTTTACTCCCAGGTTCCCTGTTGTTCTCCGTGCCTTGTTTCTGGTTCAGTATTGTATTTGCTTTCTTTACTTCTAGGTTCCCTGTTGTGCTCTGTGCCTTCTTTTTGGTTCAGTATTGCATTTGCATTCTTTACTCCCAGGTTCCCTGTTGTGCTCCGTGCCTTGTTTCTGGTTCAGTATTGCATTTGCATTCTTTACTCCCAGGTTCGCTGTTGTGCTCTGTGCCTTGTTTCTGGTTCAGTATTGCATTTGCATTCTTTACTTCTAGGTTCCCTGTTGTGCTCTGTGCCTTGTTTCTGGTTCTGTATTGCATTTTCATTCTTTACTTCTAGGTTCCCTGTTATGCTCTGTGCCTTGTTTCTGGTTCAGTATTGCATTTGCATTCTTTACTCCCAGGTTCCCTGTTGTGCTCTGTGCCTTGTTTCTGGTTCAGTATTGCATTTGCATTCTTTATTACCAGGTTCCCTGTTGTGCTATGTGCCTTGTTTCTGGTTCAGTATTGCATTTGCATTCTTTACTCCCAGGTTCCCTGTTGCGCTCTGTGCCTTGTTTCTGGTTCAGTATTGCATTTGCATTCTTTACTTCCAGGTTCCCTGTTGCACTCCGTGCCTTGTTTCTGGTTCAGTATTGCTTTTGCATTCTTTACTCCCAGGTTCCCTGTTGTGCTCCGTGCCTTGTTTCTGGTTCAGTATTGCTTTTGCATTCTTTACTCCAGGTTCCCTGTTGTGCTCCGTACCTTGTTTCTGGTTCAGTATTGCATTTGCATTCTTTACGTCTAGGTTCCCTGTTGTGCTCGGTGCCTTGTTTCTGGTTCAGTATTGCATTTGCATTCTTTACTCCCAGGTTCCCTGATGTGCTCCGTGCCTTGTTTCTGGTTCAGTATTGCATTTGCATTCTTTACTCCCAGGTTCCCTGATGTGCTCCGTGCCTTGTTTCTGGTTCAGTATTGCATTTGCATTCTTTACTTCCAGGTTCCCTGTTGTGCTCCGTGCCTTGTTTCTGGTTCAGTATTGCTTTTGCATTCTTTACTCCCAGGTTCCCTGTTGTGCTCCGTGCCTTGTTTCTGGTTCAGTATTGCATTTGCATTCTTTACTCCCAGGTTCCCTGTTGTGCTCCGTGCCTTGTTTCTGGTTCAGTATTGCATTTGCATTCTTTACTCCCAGGTTCCCTGTTGTGCTCCGTGCCTTGTTTCAGGTTCAGTATTGCATTTGCATTCTTTACTCCCAGGTTCCCTGTTGTGCTCTGTGCCGTGTTTCTGGTTCAGTATTGCATTTGCATTCTTTACTCCTAGGTTCCCTGTTGTTCTCCGTGCCTTGTTTCTGGTTCAGTATTGCATTTGCATTCTTTACTTCTAGGTTCCCTGGTGTGCTCTGTGCCTTCTTTCTGGTTCAGTATTACATTTGCATTCTTTACTCCCAGGTTGCCTGTTGTGCTCTGTGCCTTTTTTCTGGTTCAGTATTGCATTTGCATTCTTTACTCCCAGGTTCCCTGTTGTGCTCCGTGCCTTGTTTCTGGTTCAGTATTGTATTTGCATTCTTTACTCCCAGGTTCCCTGTTGTGCTCCGTGCCTTGTTTCTGGTTCAGTATTGCATTTGCATTCTTTACTCCCAGGTTCCCTGTTGTGCTCTGTGCCTTGTTTCTGGTTCAGTATTGCATTTGCATTCTTTACTCCCAGGTTCCCTGTTGTTTTCTGTGCCTTGTTTCTGGTTCAATATTGCATTTGCATTCTTTACTCCCAGGTTCCCTGTTGTGCTCCGTGCCTTGTTTCAGGTTCAGTATTGCATTTGCATTCTTTACTCCCAGGTTCCCTGTTGTGCTCTGTGCCGTGTTTCTGGTTCAGTATTGCATTTGCATTCTTTACTCCCAGGTTCGCTGTTGTGCTCCGTGCCTTGTTTCTGGTTCAGTATTGCATTTGCATTCTTTACTCCCAGGTTCCCTGTTGTGCTCTGTGCCTTGTTTCTGGTTCAGTATTGCATTTGCATTCTTTACTCCCAGGTTCCCTGTTGTGCTCTGTGCCTTGTTTCTGGTTCAGAATTGCATTTGCATTCTTTACTCCCAGGTTCCCTTTTGTGCTCCGTGCCTTGTTTCTGGTTCAGTATTGCATTTGCATTCTTTACTCCCAGGTTCCCTGTTGTGCTCCGTGCCTTGTTTCTGGTTCAGTATTGCATTTGGATTCTTTACTCCCAGGTTCCCTGTTGTGCTCCGTGCCTTGTTTCTGGTTCAGTATTGCATTTGCATTCTTTACTCCTAGGTTCCCTGTTGTGCTCCGTGCCTTGTTTCTGGTTCAGTATTGCATTTGCATTCTTTACTCCTAGGTTCCCTGTTGTGCTCTGTGCCTTGTTTCTGGTTCAGTATTGCATTTGCATTCTTTACTCCCAGGTTCCCTGTTGCGCTCTGTGCCTTGTTTCTGGTTCAGTATTGCATTTGCATTCTTTACTTCCAGGTTCACTGTTGCGCTCCGTGCCTTGTTTCTGGTTCAGTATTGCTTTTGCATTCTTTACTCCCAGGTTCCCTGTTGTGCTCCGTGCCTTGTTTTTGGTTCAGTATTGCTTTTGCATTCTTTACTCCCAGGTTCCCTGTTGTGCTCTGTGCCTTGTTTCTGGTTCAGTATTGCATTTGCATTCTTTACTTCTAGATTTCCTGTTGTGCTCTGTGCCTTGTTTCTGGTTCAGTATTGCATTTGCATTCTTTACTTCTAGGTTCCCTGTTGTGCTCTGTGCCTTGTTTCTGGTTCAGTATTGCATTTGCATTCTTTACGTCTAGGTTCCCTGTTGTGCTCGGTGCCTTGTTTCTGGTTCAGTATTGCATTTGCATTCTTTACTCCCAGGTTCCCTGATGTGCTCCGTGCCTTGTTTCTGGTTCAGTATTGCATTTGCATTCTTTACTCCTAGGTTCCCTGTTGTGCTCCGTGCCTTGTTTCTGGTTCAGTATTGCATTTGCATTCTTTACTCCTAGGTTCCCTGTTGTGCTCTGTGCCTTGTTTCTGGTTCAGTATTGCATTTGCATTCTTTACTCCCAGGTTCCCTGTTGCGCTCCGTGCCGTGTTTCTGGTTCAGTATTGCATTTGCATTCTTTACTCCCAGGTTCGCTGTTGTGCTCCGTGCCTTGTTTCTGGTTCAGTATTGCATTTGCATTCTTTACTCCCAGGTTCCCTGTTGTGCTCTGTGCCTTGTTTCTGGTTCAGTATTGCATTTGCATTCTTTACTCCCAGGTTCCCTGTTGTGCTCTGTGCCTTGTTTCTGGTTCAGTATTGCATTTGCATTCTTTACTCCCAGGTTCCCTGTTGTGCTCTGTGCCTTGTTTCTGGTTCAGAATTGCATTTGCATTCTTTACTCCCAGGTTCCCTTTTGTGCTCCGTGCCTTGTTTCTGGTTCAGTATTGCATTTGCATTCTTTACTCCCAGGTTCCCTGTTGTGCTCCGTGCCTTGTTTCTGGTTCAGTATTGCATTTGCATTCTTTACTTCTAGATTTCCTGTTGTGCTCTGTGCCTTGTTTCTGGTTCAGTATTGCATTTGCATTCTTTACTTCTAGGTTCCCTGTTGTGCTCTGTGCCTTTTTTCTGGTTCAGTATTGCATTTGCATTCTTTACGTCTAGGTTCCCTGTTGTGCTCGGTGCCTTGTTTCTGGTTCAGTATTGCATTTGCATTCTTTACTCCCAGGTTCCCTGTTGTGCTCCGTGCCTTGTTTCTGGTTCAGTATTGCATTTGCATTCTTTACTCCTAGGTTCCCTGTTGTGCTCCGTGCCTTGTTTCTGGTTCAGTATTGCATTTGCATTCTTTACTCCTAGGTTCCCTGTTGTGCTCCGTGCCTTGTTTTTGGTTCAGTATTGCTTTTGCATTCTTTACTCCCAGGTTCCCTGTTGTGCTCTGTGCCTTGTTTCTGGTTCAGTATTGCATTTGCATTCTTTACTTCTAGATTTCCTGTTGTGCTCTGTGCCTTGTTTCTGGTTCTGTATTGCATTTGCATTCTTTACTTCTAGGTTCCCTGTTGTGCTCTGTGCCTTTTTTCTGGTTCAGTATTGCATTTGCATTCTTTACGTCTAGGTTCCCTGTTGTGCTCGGTGCCTTGTTTCTGGTTCAGTATTGCATTTGCATTCTTTACTCCCAGGTTCCCTGTTGTGCTCTGTGCCTTCTTTCTGGTTCAGTATTGCATTTGCATTCTTTACTCCCAGGTTCCCTGTTGCGCTCTGTGCCGTGTTTCTGGTTCAGTATTGCATTTGCATTCTTTACTCCCAGGTTCGCTGTTGTGCTCCGTGCCTTGTTTCTGGTTCAGTATTGCATTTGCATTCTTTACTCCCAGGTTCCCTGTTGTGCTCTGTGCCTTGTTTCTGGTTCAGTATTGCATTTGCATTCTTTACTCCCAGGTTCCCTGTTGTGCTCTGTGCCTTGTTTCTGGTTCAGAATTGCATTTGCATTCTTTACTCCCAGGTTCCCTGTTGTGCTCCGTGCCTTGTTTTTGGTTCAGTATTGCTTTTGCATTCTTTACTCCCAGGTTCCCTGTTGTGCTCTGTGCCTTGTTTCTGGTTCAGTATTGCATTTGCATTCTTTACTTCTAGATTTCCTGTTGTGCTCTGTGCCTTGTTTCTGGTTCAGTATTGCATTTGCATTCTTTACTCCCAGGTTCCCTGTTGTGCTCCGTGCCTTGTTTCAGGTTCAGTATTGCATTTGCATTCTTTACTCCCAGGTTCCCTGTTGTTCTCCGTGCCTTGTTTCTGGTTCAGTATTGCATTTGCATTCTTTACTCCCAGGATCCCTGTTGTGCTCCGTGCCTTGTTTCTGGTTCAGTATTGCATTTGCATTCTTTACTCCCAGGTTCCCTGTTGTGCTCCGTGCCTTGTTTCTGGTTCAGTATTGCATTTGCATTCTTTACTCCCAGGTTCCCTGTTGTGCTCCATGCCTTGTTTATGGTTCAGTATTGCATTTGCATTCTTTACTTCCAGGTTCCCTGATGTACTCCATGCCTTGTTTCTGGTTCAGTATTGCATTTGCATTCTTTACTTCCAGGTTCCCTGTTGCACTCCATGCCTTGTTTCTGGTTCAGTATTGCTTTTGCATTCTTTACTCCCAGGTTCCCTGTTGTGCTCCGTGCCTTGTTTCTGGTTCAGTATTGCTTTTGCATTCTTTACTCCCAGGTTCCCTGTTGTGCTCCGTACCTTGTTTCTGGTTCAGTATTGCATTTGCATTCTTTACATCTAGGTTCCCTGTTGTGCTCAGTGCCTTGTTTCTGGTTCAGTATTGCATTTGCATTCTTTACTCCCAGGTTCCCTGATGTGCTCCGTGCCTTGTTTCTGGTTCAGTATTGCATTTGCATTCTTTACTCCCAGGTTCCCTGATGTGCTCCGTGCCTTGTTTCTGGTTCAGTATTGCATTTGCATTCTTTACTCCCAGGTTCCCTGTTGTGCTCCGTGCCTTGTTTCTGGTTCAGTATTGCTTTTGCATTCTTTACTCCCAGGTTCCCTGTTGTGCTCCGTGCCTTGTTTCTGGTTCAGTATTGCATTTGCATTCTTTACGTCTAGGTTCCCTGTTGTGCATTGCATTTGCATTCTTTACTTCCAGGTTCCCTGTTGCGCTCCGTGCCTTGTTTCTGGTTCAGTATTGCTTTTGCATTCTTTACTCCCAGGTTCCCTGTTGTGCTCCGTGCCTTGTTTCTGGTTCAGTATTGCATTTGCATTATTTACTCCCAGATTCCCTGTTGTGCTCCGTGCATTGTTTCTGGTTCAGTATTGCATTTGCATTCTTTACTCCCAGGTTGCCTGTTGTGCTCCGTGCCTTGTTTCTGGTTCAGTATTGCATTTGCATTCTTTACTCCCAGGTTCCCTGTTGTGCTCAGTGCCTTGTTTCTGGTTCAGTATTGCATTTGCATTCTTTACTCCCAGGTTCCCTGTTGTGCTCTGTGCCTTGTTTCTGGTTCAGTATTGCATTTGCATTCTTTACTCCCAGGTTCCCTGTTGTTCTCCGTGCCTTGTTTCTGGTTCAGTATTGAATTTGCATTCTTTACTCCCAGGATCCCTGTTGTGCTCCGTGCCTTGTTTCAGGTTCAGTATTGCATTTGCATTCTTTACTCCCAGGTTCCCTGTTGTGCTCCGTGCCGTGTTTCTGGTTCAGTATTGCATTTGCATTCTTTACTCCCAGGTTCCCTGTTGTGCTCCGTGCCTTGTTTCTGGTTCAGTATTGCATTTGCATTCTTTACTCCCAGGTTCCCTGTTGTGCTCCGTGCCTTGTTTCTGGTTCAGTATTGCATTTGCATTCTTTACTCCCAGGTTCCCTGTTGTGCTCCGTGCCTTGTTTCTGGTTCAGTGTTGCATTTGCATTCTTTACTCCCAGGTTCCCTGTTGTGCTCTGTGCCTTCTTTCTGGTTCAGTGTTGCATTTGCATTCTTTACTCCCAGGTTCCCTGTTGTGCTCTGTGCATTGTTTCTGGTTCAGTGTTGCATTTGCATTCTTTACTCCCAGGTTCCCTGTTGTGCTCCGTGCATTGTTTCTGGTTCAGTGTTGCATTTGCATTCTTTACTCCCAGGTTCCCTGTTGTGCTCCGTGCCTTCTTTCTGGTTCAGTGTTGCATTTGCATTCTTTACTCCCAGGATCCCTGTTGTGCTCCGTGCATTGTTTCTGGTTCAGTGTTGCATTTGCATTCTTTACTCCCAGGATCCCTGTTGTGCTCCGTGCCTTCTTTCTGGTTCAGTGTTGCATTTGCATTCTTTACTCCCAGGATCCCTGTTGTGCTCCGTGCCTTGTTTCTGGTTCAGTATAGCATTTGCATTCTTTACTTCCAGGATCCCTGTTGTGCTCTGTGCCTTGTTTCTGGTTCAGTATAGCATTTGCATTCTTGACTCCCAGGTTCCCTGTTGTGCTCTGTGCCTTGTTTCTGGTTCAGTATTGCATTTGCATTCTTTACTCCCAGGTTCCGTGTTGTGCTCCGTGCCTTGTTTCTGGTTCAGTGTTGCATTTGCATTCTTTACTTCTAGGTTCCCTGTTGTGCTCTTTGCCTTGTCTCTGGTTCAGTATTGTATTTGCATTCTTTACTCCCAGGTTCCCTGTTGTGCTCTGTGCCTTGTTTCTGGTTCTGTATTGCATTTGCATTCTTTACTTCTAGGTTCCCTGTTGTGCTCTGTGCCTTGTTTCTGGTTCAGTATTGCATTTGCATTCTTTACTCCCAGGTTCCCTGTTGTGCTCTGTGCCTTGTTTCTGGTTCAGTGTTGCATTTGCATTCTTTACTCCCAGGATCCCTGTTGTGCTCCGTGCCTTGTTTCTGGTTCAGTATAGCATTTGCATTCTTTACTTCCAGGATCCCTGTTGTGCTCTGTGCCTTGTTTCTGGTTCAGTGTTGCATTTGCATTCTTGACTCCCAGGATCCCTGTTGTGCTCTGTGCCTTGTTTCTGGTTCAGTATAGCATTTGCATTCTTGACTCCCAGGTTCCCTGTTGTGCTCTGTGCCTTGTTTCTGGTTCAGTATTGCATTTGCATTCTTTACTCCCAGGTTCCCTGTTGTGCTCCGTGCCTTGTTTCTGGTTCAGTATTGCATTTGCATTCTTTACTCCCAGGTTCCCTGTTGTCATCTGTGCCTTGTTTCTGGTTCAGTATTGCATCTGCATTCTTTACTCCCAGGTTCCCTGTTGTGCTCTGTGCCTTGTTTCTGGTTCAGTATTGCATTTGCATTCTTTACTCCCAGGTTCCCTGTTGTGCTCTGGGCCTTCTTTCTGGTTCAGTATTGCATTTGCATTCTTTACTCCCAGGTTCCCTGTTGTGCTCTGTGCCTTGTTCTGGTTCAGTATTGCATTTGCATTATTTACTCCCAGATTCCCTGTTATGCTCTGTGCCTTCTTTCTGGTTCAGTATTGCATTTGCATTCTTTACTCCCAGGTTCCCTGTTGTGCTCTGTGCCTTGTTTCTGGTTCAGTATTGCATTTGCATTCTTTACTCCCAGGTTCCCTTTTGTGCTCCGTGCCTTGTTTCAGGTTCAGTATTGCATTTGCATTCTTTACTCCCAGGTTCCCTGTTGTGCTCCGTGCCTTGTTTCTGGTTCAGTATTGCATTTGCATTCTTTACTCCCAGGTTCCCTGTTGTGCTCCGTGCCTTGTTTCTGGTTCAGTATTGCATTTGCATTCTTTACTCCCAGGTTCCCTGTTGTGCTCCGTGCCTTCTTTCTGGTTCAGTATTGCATTTGCATTCTTTACTCCCAGGTTCCCTGTTGTGCTCCGTGCCTTCTTTCTGGTTCAGTATTGCATTTGCATTCTTTACTCCCAGGTTCCCCGTTGTGCTCCGTGCCTTGTTTCTGGTTCAGTATTGCATTTGCATTCTTTACTCCCAGGTTCCCTGTTGTGCTCCGTGCCTTGTTTCTGGTTCAGTATTGCATTTGCATTCTTTACTCCCAGGTTCCCTGTTGTGCTCTGTGCCTTGTTTCTGGTTCAGTATTGCATTTGCATTCTTTACTCCCAGGTTCCCTGTTGTTCTCCGTGCCTTGTTTCTGGTTCAGTATTGCATTTGCTTTCTTTACTTCTAGGTTCCCTGTTGTGCTCTGTGCCTTCTTTCTGGTTCAGTATTGCATTTGCATTCTTTACTCCCAGGTTCCCTGTTGTGCTCCGTGCCTTGTTTCTGGTTCAGTATTGCATTTGCATTCTTTACTCCCAGGTTCGCTGTTGTGCTCTGTGCCTTGTTTCTGGTTCAGTATTGCATTTGCATTCTTTACTTCTAGGTTCCCTGTTGTGCTCTGTGCCTTGTTTCTGGTTCTGTATTGCATTTGCATTCTTTACTTCTAGGTTCCCTGTTGTGCTCTGTGCCTTGTTTCTGGTTCAGTATTGCATTTGCATTCTTTACTCCCAGGTTCCCTGTTGTGCTCTGTGCCTTGTTTCTGGTTCAGTATTGCATTTGCATTCTTTATTACCAGGTTCCCTGTTGTGCTATGTGCCTTGTTTCTGGTTCAGTGTTGCATTTGCATTGTTTACTCCCAGGTTCCCTGTTGTGCTCTGTGCCTTGTTTCTGGTTCAGTATTGCATTTGCATTTTTTACTCCCAGGTTCCCTGTTGTGATCCGTGCCTTGTTTCTGGTTCAGTATTGCATTTGCATTCTTTAATCCCAGGTTCCCTGTTGTGCTCCGTGCCTTCTTTCTGGTTCAGTATTGCATTTGCATTCTTTACTCCTAGTTTCCCTGTTGCACTCCGTGCCTTGTTTCTGGTTCAGTATTGCATTTGCATTCTTTACTTCTAGGTTCCCTGTTGTGCTCTGTGCCTTCTTTCTGGTTCAGTATTGCATTTGCATTCTTTACTCCCAGGTTGCCTGTTGTGCTCTGTGCCTTTTTTCTGGTTCAGTATTGCATTTGCATTCTTTACTCCCAGGTTCCCTGTTGTGCTCCGTGCCTTGTTTCTGGTTCAGTATTGCATTTGCATTCTTTACTCCCAGGTTCCCTGTTGTGCTCCGTGCCTTGTTTCTGGTTCAGTATTGCATTTGCATTCTTTACTCCCAGGTTCCCTGTTGTGCTCTGTGCCTTGTTTCTGGTTCAGTATTGCATTTGCATTCTTTACTCCCAGGTTCCCTGTTGTTCTCCGTGCCTTGTTTCTGGTTCAGTATTGCATTTGCATTCTTTACTCCCAGGTTCCCTGTTGTGCTCCGTGCCTTGTTTCAGGTTCAGTATTGCATTTGCATTCTTTACTCCCAGGTTCCCTGTTGTGCTCTGTGCCGTGTTTCTGGTTCAGTATTGCATTTGCATTCTTTACTCCTAGGTTTCCTGTTGTTCTCCGTGCCTTGTTTCTGGTTCAGTATTGCATTTGCATTCTTTACTTCTAGGTTCCCTGGTGTGCTCTGTGCCTTCTTTCTGGTTCAGTATTACATTTGCATTCTTTACTCCCAGGTTGCCTGTTGTGCCCTGTGCCTTTTTTCTGGTTCAGTATTGCATTTGCATTCTTTACTCCCAGGTTCCCTGTTGTGCTCCGTGCCTTGTTTCTGGTTCAGTATTGCATTTGCATTCTTTACTCCCAGGTTCCCTGTTGTGCTCCGTGCCTTGTTTCTGGTTCAGTATTGCATTTGCATTCTTTACTCCCAGGTTCCCTGTTGTGCTCTGTGCCTTGTTTCTGGTTCAGTATTGCATTTGCATTCTTTACTCCCAGGTTCCCTGTTGTGCTCCGTGCCTTGTTTCAGGTTCAGTATTGCATTTGCATTCTTTACTCCCAGGTTCCCTGTTGTGCTCTGTGCCGTGTTTCTGGTTCAGTATTGCATTTGCATTCTTTACTCCCAGGTTCGCTGTTGTGCTCCGTGCCTTGTTTCTGGTTCAGTATTGCATTTGCATTCTTTACTCCCAGGTTCCCTGTTGTGCTCTGTGCCTTGTTTCTGGTTCAGTATTGCATTTGCATTCTTTACTCCCAGGTTCCCTGTTGTGCTCTGTGCCTTGTTTCTGGTTCAGAATTGCATTTGCATTCTTTACTCCCAGGTTCCCTTTTGTGCTCCGTGCCTTGTTTCTGGTTCAGTATTGCATTTGCATTCTTTACTCCCAGGTTCCCTGTTGTGCTCCGTGCCTTGTTTCTGGTTCAGTATTGCATTTGGATTCTTTACTCCCAGGTTCCCTGTTGTGCTCCGTGCCTTGTTTCTGGTTCAGTATTGCATTTGCATTCTTTACTCCTAGGTTCCCTGTTGTGCTCCGTGCCTTGTTTCTGGTTCAGTATTGCATTTGGTTCAGTATTGCATTTGCATTCTTTACTCCTAGGTTCCCTGTTGTGCTCTGTGCCTTGTTTCTGGTTCAGTATTGCATTTGCATTCTTTACTCCCAGGTTCCCTGTTGCGCTCTGTGCCTTGTTTCTGGTTCAGTATTGCATTTGCATTCTTTACTTCCAGGTTCACTGTTGCGCTCCGTGCCTTGTTTCTGGTTCAGTATTGCTTTTGCATTCTTTACTCCCAGGTTCCCTGTTGTGCTCCGTGCCTTGTTTTTGGTTCAGTATTGCTTTTGCATTCTTTACTCCCAGGTTCCCTGTTGTGCTCTGTGCCTTGTTTCTGGTTCAGTATTGCATTTGCATTCTTTACTTCTAGATTTCCTGTTGTGCTCTGTGCCTTGTTTCTGGTTCAGTATTGCATTTGCATTCTTTACTTCTAGGTTCCCTGTTGTGCTCTGTGCCTTTTTTCTGGTTCAGTATTGCATTTGCATTCTTTACGTCTAGGTTCCCTGTTGTGCTCGGTGCCTTGTTTCTGGTTCAGTATTGCATTTGCATTCTTTACTCCCAGGTTCCCTGATGTGCTCCGTGCCTTGTTTCTGGTTCAGTATTGCATTTGCATTCTTTACTCCTAGGTTCCCTGTTGTGCTCCGTGCCTTGTTTCTGGTTCAGTATTGCATTTGCATTCTTTACTCCTAGGTTCCCTGTTGTGCTCTGTGCCTTGTTTCTGGTTCAGTATTGCATTTGCATTCTTTACTCCCAGGTTCCCTGTTGCGCTCTATGCCGTGTTTCTGGTTCAGTATTGCATTTGCATTCTTTACTCCCAGGTTCGCTGTTGTGCTCCGTGCCTTGTTTCTGGTTCAGTATTGCATTTGCATTCTTTACTCCCAGGTTCCCTGTTGTGCTCTGTGCCTTGTTTCTGGTTCAGTATTGCATTTGCATTCTTTACTCCCAGGTTCCCTGTTGTGCTCTGTGCCTTGTTTCTGGTTCAGAATTGCATTTGCATTCTTTACTCCCAGGTTCCCTTTTGTGCTCCGTGCCTTGTTTCTGGTTCAGTATTGCATTTGCATTCTTTACTTCTAGATTTCCTGTTGTGCTCTGTGCCTTGTTTCTGGTTCAGTATTGCATTTGCATTCTTTACTTCTAGGTTCCCTGTTGTGCTCTGTGCCTTTTTTCTGGTTCAGTATTGCATTTGCATTCTTTACGTCTAGGTTCCCTGTTGTGCTCGGTGCCTTGTTTCTGGTTCAGTATTGCATTTGCATTCTTTACTCCCAGGTTCCCTGTTGTGCTCCGTGCCTTGTTTCTGGTTCAGTATTGCATTTGCATTCTTTACTCCTAGGTTCCCTGTTGTGCTCCGTGCCTTGTTTCTGGTTCAGTATTGCATTTGCATTCTTTACTCCTAGGTTCCCTGTTGTGCTCTGTGCCTTGTTTCTGGTTCAGTATTGCATTTGCATTCTTTACTCCCAGGTTCCCTGTTGCGCTCTGTGCCGTGTTTTTGGTTCAGTATTGCATTTGCATTCTTTACTCCCAGGTTCGTTGTTGTGCTCCGTGCCTTGTTTCTGGTTCAGTATTGCATTTGCATTCTTTACTCCCAGGTTCCCTGTTGTGCTCCGTGCCTTGTTTCTGGTTCAGTATTGCATTTGCATTCTTTACTCCCAGGTTCCCTGTTGTGCTCTGTGCCTTGTTTCTGGTTCAGAATTGCATTTGCATTCTTTACTCCCAGGTTCCCTTTTGTGCTCCGTGCCTTGTTTCTGGTTCAGTATTGCATTTGCATTCTTTACTCCCAGGTTCCCTGTTGTGCTCCGTGCCTTGTTTCTGGTTCAGTATTGCATTTGGATTCTTTACTCCCAGGTTCCCTGTTGTGCTCCGTGCCTTGTTTCTGGTTCAGTATTGCATTTGCATTCTTTACTCCTAGGTTCCCTGTTGTGCTCCGTGCCTTGTTTCTGGTTCAGTATTGCATTTGCATTCTTTACTCCTAGGTTCCCTGTTGTGCTCTGTGCCTTGTTTCTGGTTCAGTATTGCATTTGCATTCTTTACTCCCAGGTTCCCTGTTGCGCTCTGTGCCTTGTTTCTGGTTCAGTATTGCATTTGCATTCTTTACTCCCAGGTTCGCTGTTGCGCTCAGTGCCTTGTTTCTGGTTCAGTATTGCTTTTGCATTCTTTACTCCCAGGTTCCCTGTTGTGCTCCGTGCCTTGTTTTTGGTTCAGTATTGCTTTTGCATTCTTTACTCCCAGGTTCCCTGTTGTGCTCTGTGCCTTGTTTCTGGTTCAGTATTGCATTTGCATTCTTTACTTCTAGATTTCCTGTTGTGCTCTGTGCCTTGTTTCTGGTTCAGTATTGCATTTGCATTCTTTACTTCTAGGTTCCCTGTTGTGCTCTGTGCCTTTTTTCTGGTTCAGTATTGCATTTGCATTCTTTACGTCTAGGTTCCCTGTTGTGCTCGGTGCCTTGTTTCTGGTTCAGTATTGCATTTGCATTCTTTACTCCCAGGTTCCCTGATGTGCTCCGTGCCTTGTTTCTGGTTCAGTATTGCATTTGCATTCTTTAGTCCCAGGTTCCCTGTTGTGCTCTGTGCCTTGTTTCTGGTTCAGTATTACATTTGCATTCTTTAGTCCCAGGTTCCCTGTTGTGCTCTGTGCCTTGTTTCTGGTTCAGTATTGCATTTGCATTATTTACTCCCAGGTTCCCTGTTGTGCTCTGTGCCTTGTTTCTGGTTCAGTATTACATTTGCATTCTTTACTTCCAGGATCCCTGTTGTGCTCTGTGCCTTGTTTCTGGTTCAGTATTGCATTTGCATTCTTTACTTCTAGGTTCCCTGTTGTGCTCCGTGCCTTGTCTCTGGTTCAGTATTGTATTTGCATGCTTTACTCCCAGGTTCCCTGTTGTGCTCTGTGCCTTGTTTCTGGTTCAGTATTGCATTTGCATTCTTTACTCCCAGGTTCCCTGTTGTGCTCCGTGCCTTGTTTCTGGTTCGGTATTGCATTTGCATTCTTTACTCCCAGGTTCCCTGTTGTGCTCTGTGCCTTGTTTCTGTTTCAGTATTGCATTTGCATTCTTTACTCCCAGGTTCCCTGTTGTGCTCTGTGCCTTGTTTCTGGTTCAGTATTGCATTTGCATTCTTTAGTCCCAGGTTCCCTGTTGTGCTCTGTGCCTTGTTTCTGGTTCAGTATTACATTTGCATTATTTACTCCCAGGTTCCCTGTTGTGCTCTGTGCCTTGTTTCTGGTTCAGTATTGCATTTGCATTCTTTACTCCCAGGTTCCCTGTTGTGCTCTGTACCTTCTTTCTGGTTCAGTATTGCATTTGCATTCCTTACTCCCAGGTTCCCTGTTGTGCTCTGCGCCTTGTTTCTGGTTCAGTATTGCATTTGCATTCTTTACTCCCAGGTTCCCTGTTGTGCTCCGTGCCTTGTTTCTGGTTCAGTATTGCATTTGCATTCTTTACTCCCAGGTTCCCTGTTGTGCTCCGTGCCTTGTTTCTGGTTCAGTATTGCATTTGGATTCTTTACTCCCAGGTTCCCTGTTGTGCTCCGTGCCTTGTTTCTGGTTCAGTATTGCATTTGCATTCTTTACTCCTAGGTTCCCTGTTGTGCTCCGTGCCTTGTTTCTGGCTCAGTATTGCATTTGCATTCTTTACTCCTAGGTTCCCTGTTGTGCTCTGTGCCTTGTTTCTGGTTCAGTATTGCATTTGCATTCTTTACTCCCAGGTTCCCTGTCGTGCTCTGTGCCTTGTTTCTGGTTCAATATTGCATTGGCATTCTTTATTTCTAGGTTCCCTGTTGTGCTCTGTGCCTTGTTTCTGGTTCAGTATTGCATTTGCAATCTTTACTCCCAGGTTCCCTGTTGTGCTCTGTGCCTTGTTTCTGGTTCGGTATTGCATTTGCATTCTTTACTTCTAGGTTCCCTGTTGTGCTCTGTGCCTTCTTTCTGGTTCAGTATTGCATTTGCATTCTTTACTTCTAGGTTCCCTGTTGTGCTCTGTGCCTTCTTTCTGGTTCAGTATTGCATTTGCATTCTTTACTCCCAGGTTCCCTGTTGTGCTCTGTGCCTGGTTTCTGGTTCAGTATTGCATTTGCATTCTTTACTCCCAGGTTCCCTGTTGTGCTCCGTGCCTTGTTTCTGGTTCAGTATTGCATTTGCATTCTTTACTCCCAGGTTCCCTGTTGTTCTCCGTGCCTTGTTTCTGGTTCAGTATTGTATTTGCTTTCTTTACTTCTAGGTTCCCTGTTGTGCTCTGTGCCTTCTTTTTGGTTCAGTATTGCATTTGCATTCTTTACTCCCAGGTTCCCTGTTGTGCTCCGTGCCTTGTTTCTGGTTCAGTATTGCATTTGCATTCTTTACTCCCAGGTTCGCTGTTGTGCTCTGTGCCTTGTTTCTGGTTCAGTATTGCATTTGCATTCTTTACTTCTAGGTTCCCTGTTGTGCTCTGTGCCTTGTTTCTGGTTCTGTATTGCATTTTCATTCTTTACTTCTAGGTTCCCTGTTGTGCTCTGTGCCTTGTTTCTGGTTCAGTATTGCATTTGCATTCTTTACTCCCAGGTTCCCTGTTGTGCTCTGTGCCTTGTTTCTGGTTCAGTATTGCATTTGCATTCTTTATTACCAGGTTCCCTGTTGTGCTATGTGCCTTGTTTCTGGTTCAGTATTGCATTTGCATTCTTTACTCCCAGGTTCCCTGTTGCGCTCTGTGCCTTGTTTCTGGTTCAGTATTGCATTTGCATTCTTTACTTCCAGGTTCCCTGTTGCACTCCGTGCCTTGTTTCTGGTTCAGTATTGCTTTTGCATTCTTTACTCCCAGGTTCCCTGTTGTGCTCCGTGCCTTGTTTCTGGTTCAGTATTGCTTTTGCATTCTTTACTCCAGGTTCCCTGTTGTGCTCCGTACCTTGTTTCTGGTTCAGTATTGCATTTGCATTCTTTACGTCTAGGTTCCCTGTTGTGCTCGGTGCCTTGTTTCTGGTTCAGTATTGCATTTGCATTCTTTACTCCCAGGTTCCCTGATGTGCTCCGTGCCTTGTTTCTGGTTCAGTATTGCATTTGCATTCTTTACTCCCAGGTTCCCTGATGTGCTCCGTGCCTTGTTTCTGGTTCAGTATTGCATTTGCATTCTTTACTTCCAGGTTCCCTGTTGTGCTCCGTGCCTTGTTTCTGGTTCAGTATTGCTTTTGCATTCTTTACTCCCAGGTTCCCTGTTGTGCTCCGTGCCTTGTTTCTGGTTCAGTATTGCATTTGCATTCTTTACGTCTAGGTTCCCTGTTGTGCATTGCATTTGCATTCTTTACTTCCAGGTTCCCTGTTGCGCTCCGTGCCTTGTTTCTGGTTCAGTATTGCTTTTGCATTCTTTACTCCCAGGTTCCCTGATGTGCTCCATGCCTTGTTTCTGGTTCAGTATTGCATTTGCATTCTTTACTTCCAGGTTCCCTGTTGCACTCCGTGCCTTGTTTCTGGTTCAGTATTGCTTTTGCATTCTTTACTCCCAGGTTCCCTGTTGTGCTCCGTACCTTGTTTCTGGTTCAGTATTGCATTTGCATTCTTTACATCTAGGTTCCCTGTTGTGCTCAGTGCCTTGTTTCTGGTTCAGTATTGCATTTGCATTCTTTACTCCCAGGTTCCCTGATGTGCTCCGTGCCTTATTTCTGGTTCAGTATTGCATTTGCATTCTTTACTCCCAGGTTCCCTGATGTGCTCCGTGCCTTGTTTCTGGTTCAGTATTGCATTTGCATTCTTTACTTCTAGGTTCCCTGTTGTGCTCCGTGCCTTGTTTCTGGTTCAGTATTGCTTTTGCATTCTTTACTCCCAGGTTACCTGTTGTGCTCCGTGCCTTGTTTCTGGTTCAGTATTGCATTTGCATTCTTTACGTCTAGGTTCCCTGTTGTGCATTGCATTTGCATTCTTTACTTCCAGGTTCCCTGTTGCGCTCCGTGCCTTGTTTCTGGTTCAGTATTGCTTTTGCATTCTTTACTCCCAGGTTCCCTGTTGTGCTCCGTGCCTTGTTTCTGGTTCAGTATTGCATTTGCATTATTTACTCCCAGGTTCCCTGTTGTGCTCCGTGCATTGTTTCTGGTTCAGTATTGCATTTGCATTCTTTACTCCCAGGTTCCCTGTTGTGCTCCGTGCCTTGTTTCTGGTTCAGTATTGCATTTGCATTCTTTACTCCCAGGTTCCCTGTTGTGCTCAGTGCCTTGTTTCTGGTTCAGTATTGCATTTGCATTCTTTACTCCCAGGTTCCCTGTTGTGCTCTGTGCCTTGTTTCTGGTTCAGTATTGCATTTGCATTCTTTACTCCCAGGTTCCCTGTTGTTCTCCGTGCCTTGTTTCTGGTTCAGTATTGAATTTGCATTCTTTACTCCCAGATTCCCTGTTGTGCTCCGTGCCTTGTTTCAGGTTCAGTATTGCATTTGCATTCTTTACTCCCAGGTTCCCTGTTGTGCTCAGTGCCTTGTTTCTGGTTCAGTATTGCATTTGCATTCTTTACTCCCAGGTTCCCTGTTGTGCTCTGTGCCTTGTTTCTGGTTCAGTATTGCATTTGCATTCTTTACTCCCAGGTTCCCTGTTGTTCTCCGTGCCTTGTTTCTGGTTCAGTATTGAATTTGCATTCTCTACTCCCAGGATCCCTGTTGTGCTCCGTGCCTTGTTTCTGGTTCAGTATTGCATTTGCATTCTTTACTCCCAGGTTCCCTGTTGTGCTCCGTGCCTTGTTTCTGGTTCAGTATTGCATTTGCATTCTTTACTCCCAGATTCCCTGTTGTGCTCCGTGCCTTGTTTCAGGTTCAGTATTGCATTTGCATTCTTTACTCCCAGGTTCCCTGTTGTGCTCAGTGCCTTGTTTCTGGTTCAGTATTGCATTTGCATTCTTTACTCCCAGGTTCCCTGTTGTGCTCCGTGCCTTGTTTCAGGTTCAGTATTGCATTTGCATTCTTTACTCCCAGGTTCCCTGTTGTTCTCCGTGCCTTGGTTCTGGTTCAGTATTGAATTTGCATTCTTTACTCCCAGGATCCCTGTTGTGCTCCGTGCCTTGTTTCTGGTTCAGTATTGCATTTGCATTCTTTACTCCCAGGTTCCCTGTTGTGCTCCGTGCCTTGTTTCTGGTTCAGTATTGCATTTGCATTCTTTACTCCCAGGTTCCCTGTTGTGCTCCGTGCCTTGTTTCTGGTTCAGTGTTGCATTTGCATTCTTTACTCCCAGGTTCCCTGTTGTGCTCTGTGCCTTCTTTCTGGTTCAGTGTTGCATTTGCATTCTTTACTCCCAGGTTCCCTGTTGCGCTCCGTGCCTTGTTTTTGGTTCAGTATTGCTTTTGCATTCTTTACTCCCAGGTTCCCTGATGTGCTCCATGCCTTGTTTCTGGTTCAGTATTGCATTTGCATTCTTTACTTCCAGGTTCCCTGATGTGCTCCATGCCTTGTTTCTGGTTCAGTATTGCATTTGCATTCTTTACTTCCAGGTTCCCTGTTGCACTCCGTGCCTTGTTTCTGGTTCAGTATTGCTTTTGCATTCTTTACTCCCAGGTTCCCTGTTGTGCTCCGTGCCTTGTTTCTGGTTCAGTATTGCATTTGCATTCTTTACTTCCAGGTTCCCTGTTGTGCTCCGTGCCTTGTTTCTGGTTCAGTATTGCATTTGCATTCTTTACTTCCAGGTTCCCTGTTGCACTCCGTGCCTTGTTTCTGGTTCAGTATTGCTTTTGCATTCTTTACTCCCAGGTTCCCTGTTGTGCTCAGTGCCTTGTTTCTGGTTCAGTATTGCATTTGCATTCTTTACTCCCAGGTTCCCTGTTGTGCTCCGTGCCTTGTTTCAGGTTCAGTATTGCATTTGCATTCTTTACTCCCAGGTTCCCTGTTGTTCTCCGTGCCTTGGTTCTGGTTCAGTATTGAATTTGCATTCTTTACTCCCAGGATCCCTGTTGTGCTCCGTGCCTTGTTTCTGGTTCAGTATTGCATTTGCATTCTTTACTCCCAGGTTCCCTGTTGTGCTCCGTGCCTTGTTTCTGGTTCAGTATTGCATTTGCATTCTTTACTCCCAGGTTCCCTGTTGTGCTCCGTGCCTTGTTTCTGGTTCAGTGTTGCATTTGCATTCTTTACTCCCAGGTTCCCTGTTGTGCTCTGTGCCTTCTTTCTGGTTCAGTGTTGCATTTGCATTCTTTACTCCCAGGTTCCCTGTTGTGCTCTGTGCCTTCTTTCTGGTTCAGTGTTGCATTTGCATTCTTTACTCCCAGGTTCCCTGTTGTGCTCCGTGCCTTGTTTCTGGTTCAGTATTGCTTTTGCATTCTTTACTCCCAGGTTCCCTGTTGTGCTCCGTACCTTGTTTCTGGTTCAGTATTGCATTTGCATTCTTTACATCTAGGTTCCCTGTTGTGCTCAGTGCCTTGTTTCTGGTTCAGTATTGCATTTGCATTCTTTACTCCCAGGTTCCCTGATGTGCTCCGTGCCTTGTTTCTGGTTCAGTATTGCATTTGCATTCTTTACTCCCAGGTTCCCTGATGTGCTCCGTGCCTTGTTTCTGGTTCAGTATTGCATTTGCATTCTTTACTTCCAGGTTCCCTGTTGTGCTCCGTGCCTTGTTTCTGGTTCAGTATTGCTTTTGCATTCTTTACTCCCAGGTTCCCTGTTGTGCTCCGTGCCTTGTTTCTGGTTCAGTATTGCATTTGCATTCTTTACGTCTAGGTTCCCTGTTGTGCATTGCATTTGCATTCTTTACTTCCAGGTTCCCTGTTGCGCTCCGTGCCTTGTTTCTGGTTCAGTATTGCTTTTGCATTCTTTACTCCCAGGTTCCCTGTTGTGCTCCGTGCCTTGTTTCTGGTTCAGTATTGCATTTGCATTATTTACTCCCAGGTTCCCTGTTGTGCTCCGTGCATTGTTTCTGGTTCAGTATTGCATTTGCATTCTTTACTCCCAGGTTCCCTGTTGTGCTCCGTGCCTTGTTTCTGGTTCAGTATTGCATTTGCATTCTTTACTCCCAGGTTCCCTGTTGTGCTCAGTGCCTTGTTTCTGGTTCAGTATTGCATTTGCATTCTTTACTCCCAGGTTCCCTGTTGTGCTCAGTGCCTTGTTTCTGGTTCAGTATTGCATTTGCATTCTTTACTCCCAGGTTCCCTGTTGTTCTCCGTGCCTTGTTTCTGGTTCAGTATTGAATTTGCATTCTTTACTCCCAGATTCCCTGTTGTGCTCCGTGCCTTGTTTCAGGTTCAGTATTGCATTTGCATTCTTTACTCCCAGGTTCCCTGTTGTGCTCAGTGCCTTGTTTCTGGTTCAGTATTGCATTTGCATTCTTTACTCCCAGGTTCCCTGTTGTGCTCTGTGCCTTGTTTCTGGTTCAGTATTGCATTTGCATTCTTTACTCCCAGGTTCCCTGTTGTTCTCCGTGCCTTGTTTCTGGTTCAGTATTGAATTTGCATTCTTTACTCCCAGGATCCCTGTTGTGCTCCGTGCCTTGTTTCAGGTTCAGTATTGCATTTGCATTCTTTACTCCCAGGTTCCCTGTTGTGCTCCGTGCCTTGTTTCTGGTTCAGTATTGCATTTGCATTCTTTACTCCCAGGTTCCCTGTTGTGCTCCGTGCCTTGTTTCTGGTTCAGTATTGCATTTGCATTCTTTACTCCCAGGTTCCCTGTTGTGCTCCGTGCCTTGTTTCTGGTTCAGTATTGCATTTGCATTCTTTACTCCCAGGTTCCCTGTTGTTCTCCGTGCCTTGTTTCTGGTTCAGTATTGAATTTGCATTCTTTACTCCCAGATTCCCTGTTGTGCTCCGTGCCTTGTTTCAGGTTCAGTATTGCATTTGCATTCTTTACTCCCAGGTTCCCTGTTGTGCTCAGTGCCTTGTTTCTGGTTCAGTATTGCATTTGCATTCTTTACTCCCAGGTTCCCTGTTGTGCTCCGTGCCTTGTTTCAGGTTCAGTATTGCATTTGCATTCTTTACTCCCAGGTTCCCTGTTGTGCTCAGTGCCTTGTTTCTGGTTCAGTATTGCATTTGCATTCTTTACTCCCAGGTTCCCTGTTGTGCTCCGTGCCTTGTTTCAGGTTCAGTATTGCATTTGCATTCTTTACTCCCAGGTTCCCTGTTGTTCTCCGTGCCTTGGTTCTGGTTCAGTATTGAATTTGCATTCTTTACTCCCAGGATCCCTGTTGTGCTCCGTGCCTTGTTTCTGGTTCAGTATTGCATTTGCATTCTTTACTCCCAGGTTCCCTGTTGTGCTCCGTGCCTTGTTTCTGGTTCAGTATTGCATTTGCATTCTTTACTCCCAGGTTCCCTGTTGTGCTCCGTGCCTTGTTTCTGGTTCAGTGTTGCATTTGCATTCTTTACTCCCAGGTTCCCTGTTGTGCTCTGTGCCTTCTTTCTGGTTCAGTGTTGCATTTGCATTCTTTACTCCCAGGTTCCCTGTTGCGCTCCGTGCCTTGTTTTTGGTTCAGTATTGCTTTTGCATTCTTTACTCCCAGGTTCCCTGATGTGCTCCATGCCTTGTTTCTGGTTCAGTATTGCATTTGCATTCTTTACTTCCAGGTTCCCTGATGTGCTCCATGCCTTGTTTCTGGTTCAGTATTGCATTTGCATTCTTTACTTCCAGGTTCCCTGTTGCACTCCGTGCCTTGTTTCTGGTTCAGTATTGCTTTTGCATTCTTTACTCCCAGGTTCCCTGTTGTGCTCCGTGCCTTGTTTCTGGTTCAGTATTGCTTTTGCATTCTTTACTCCCAGGTTGCCTGTTGTGCTCCGTACCTTGTTTCTGGTTCAGTATTGCATTTGCATTCTTTACATCTAGTTTCCCTGTTGTGCTCAGTGCCTTGTTTCTGGTTCAGTATTGCATTTGCATTCTTTACTCCCAGGTTCCCTGATGTGCTCCGTGCCTTGTTTCTGGTTCAGTATTGCATTTGCATTCTTTACTCCCAGGTTCCCTGATGTGCTCCGTGCCTTGTTTCTGGTTCAGTATTGCATTTGCATTCTTTACTTCCAGGTTCCCTGTTGTGCTCCGTGCCTTGTTTCTGGTTCAGTATTGCTTTTGCATTCTTTACTCCCAGGTTCCCTGTTGTGCTCCGTGCCTTGTTTCTGGTTCAGTATTGCATTTGCATTCTTTACGTCTAGGTTCCCTGTTGTGCATTGCATTTGCATTCTTTACTTCCAGGTTCCCTGTTGCGCTCTGTGCCTTGTTTCTGGTTCAGTATTGCTTTTGCATTCTTTACTCCCAGGTTCCCTGTTGTGCTCCGTGCCTTGTTTCTGGTTCAGTATTGCATTTGCATTATTTACTCCCAGGTTCCCTGTTGTGCTCCGTGCATTGTTTCTGGTTCAGTATTGCATTTGCATTCTTTACTCCCAGGTTCCCTGTTGTGCTCCGTGCCTTGTTTCTGGTTCAGTATTGCATTTGCATTCTTTACTCCCAGGTTCCCTGTTGTGCTCAGTGCCTTGTTTCTGGTTCAGTATTGCATTTGCATTCTTTACTCCCAGGTTCCCTGTTGTGCTCTGTGCCTTGTTTCTGGTTCAGTATTGCATTTGCATTCTTTACTCCCAGGTTCCCTGTTGTTCTCCGTGCCTTGTTTCTGGTTCAGTATTGAATTTGCATTCTTTACTCCCAGATTCCCTGTTGTGCTCCGTGCCTTGTTTCAGGTTCAGTATTGCATTTGCATTCTTTACTCCCAGGTTCCCTGTTGTGCTCAGTGCCTTGTTTCTGGTTCAGTATTGCATTTGCATTCTTTACTCCCAGGTTCCCTGTTGTGCTCTGTGCCTTGTTTCTGGTTCAGTATTGCATTTGCATTCTTTACTCCCAGGTTCCCTGTTGTTCTCCGTGCCTTGTTTCTGGTTCAGTATTGAATTTGCATTCTTTACTCCCAGGATCCCTGTTGTGCTCCGTGCCTTGTTTCAGGTTCAGTATTGCATTTGCATTCTTTACTCCCAGGTTCCCTGTTGTGCTCCGTGCCTTGTTTCTGGTTCAGTATTGCATTTGCATTCTTTACTCCCAGGTTCCCTGTTGTGCTCCGTGCCTTGTTTCTGGTTCAGTATTGCATTTGCATTCTTTACTCCCAGGTTCCCTGTTGTGCTCTGTGCCTTGTTTCTGGTTCAGTATTGCATTTGCATTCTTTACTCCCAGGTTCCCTGTTGTTCTCCGTGCCTTGTTTCTGGTTCAGTATTGAATTTGCATTCTTTACTCCCAGATTCCCTGTTGTGCTCCGTGCCTTGTTTCAGGTTCAGTATTGCATTTGCATTCTTTACTCCCAGGTTCCCTGTTGTGCTCAGTGCCTTGTTTCTGGTTCAGTATTGCATTTGCATTCTTTACTCCCAGGTTCCCTGTTGTGCTCTGTGCCTTGTTTCTGGTTCAGTATTGCATTTGCATTCTTTACTCCCAGGTTCCCTGTTGTTCTCCGTGCCTTGTTTCTGGTTCAGTATTGAATTTGCATTCTTTACTCCCAGGATCCCTGTTGTGCTCCGTGCCTTGTTTCTGGTTCAGTATTGCATTTGCATTCTTTACTCCCAGGTTCCCTGTTGTGCTCCGTGCCTTGTTTCTGGTTCAGTATTGCATTTGCATTCTTTACTCCCAGATTCCCTGTTGTGCTCGGTGCCTTGTTTCAGGTTCAGTATTGCATTTGCATTCTTTACTCCCAGGTTCCCTGTTGTGCTCAGTGCCTTGTTTCTGGTTCAGTATTGCATTTGCATTCTTTACTCCCAGGTTCCCTGTTGTGCTCCGTGCCTTGTTTCAGGTTCAGTATTGCATTTGCATTCTTTACTCCCAGGTTCCCTGTTGTTCTCCGTGCCTTGGTTCTGGTTCAGTATTGAATTTGCATTCTTTACTCCCAGGATCCCTGTTGTGCTCTGTGCCTTGTTTCTGGTTCAGTATTGCATTTGCATTCTTTACTCCCAGGTTCCCTGTTGTGCTCCGTGCCTTGTTTCTGGTTCAGTATTGCATTTGCATTCTTTACTCCCAGGTTACCTGTTGTGCTCCGTGCCTTGTTTCTGGTTCAGTGTTGCATTTGCATTCTTTACTCCCAGGTTCCCTGTTGTGCTCTGTGCCTTCTTTCTGGTTCAGTGTTGCATTTGCATTCTTTACTCCCAGGTTCCCTGTTGCGCTCCGTGCCTTGTTTCTGGTTCAGTATTGCTTTTGCATTCTTTACTCCCAGGTTCCCTGATGTGCTCCATGCCTTGTTTATGGTTCAGTATTGCATTTGCATTCTTTACTTCCAGGTTCCCTGTTGCACTCCGTGCCTTGTTTCTGGTTCAGTATTGCTTTTGCATTCTTTACTCCCAGGTTCCCTGTTGTGCTCTGTGCCTTGTTTCTGGTTCAGTATTGCTTTTGCATTCTTTACTCCCAGGTTCCCTGTTGTGCTCCGTACCTTGTTTCTGGTTCAGTATTGCATTTGCATTCTTTACATCTAGGTTCCCTGTTGTGCTCAGTGCCTTGTTTCTGGTTCAGTATTGCATTTGCATTCTTTACTCCCAGGTTCCCTGATGTGCTCCGTGCCTTGTTTCTGGTTCAGTATTGCATTTGCATTCTTTACTCCCAGGTTCCCTGATGTGCTCCGTGCCTTGTTTCTGGTTCAGTATTGCATTTGCATTCTTTACTTCCAGGTTCCCTGTTGTGCTCCGTGCCTTGTTTCTGGTTCAGTATTGCTTTTGCATTCTTTACTCCCAGGTTCCCTGTTGTGCTCCGTGCCTTGTTTCTGGTTCAGTATTGCATTTGCATTCTTTACTCCCAGGTTCCCTGTTGTGCATTGCATTTGCATTCTTTACTTCCAGGTTCCCTGTTGCGCTCCGTGCCTTGTTTCTGGTTCAGTATTGCTTTTGCATTCTTTACTCCCAGGTTCCCTGTTGTGCTCTGTGCCTTGTTTCTGGTTCAGTATTGCATTTGCATTATTTACTCCCAGGTTCCCTGTTGTGCTCCGTGCATTGTTTCTGGTTCAGTATTGCATTTGCATTCTTTACTCCCAGGTTGCCTGTTGTGCTCCGTGCCTTGTTTCTGGTTCAGTATTGCATTTGCATTCTTTACTCCCAGGTTCCCTGTTGTGCTCAGTGCCTTGTTTCTGGTTCAGTATTGCATTTGCATTCTTTACTCCCAGGTTCCCTGTTGTGCTCTGTGCCTTGTTTCTGGTTCAGTATTGCATTTGCATTCTTTACTCCCAGGTTCCCTGTTGTTCTCCGTGCCTTGTTTCTGGTTCAGTATTGAATTTGCATTCTTTACTCCCAGGTTCCCTGTTGTGCTCCGTGCCTTGTTTCAGGTTCAGTATTGCATTTGCATTCTTTACTCCCAGGTTCCCTGTTGTGCTCAGTGCCTTGTTTCTGGTTCAGTATTGCATTTGCATTCTTTACTCCCAGGTTCCCTGTTGTGCTCTGTGCCTTGTTTCTGGTTCAGTATTGCATTTGCATTCTTTACTCCCAGGTTCCCTGTTGTTCTCCGTGCCTTGTTTCTGGTTCAGTATTGAATTTGCATTCTTTACTCCCAGGATCCCTGTTGTGCTCCGTGCCTTGTTTCAGGTTCAGTATTGCATTTGCATTCTTTACTCCCAGGTTCCCTGTTGTGCTCCGTGCCGTGTTTCTGGTTCAGTATTGCATTTGCATTCTTTACTCCCAGGTTCCCTGTTGTGCTCCGTGCCTTGTTTCTGGTTCAGTATTGCATTTGCATTCTTTACTCCCAGGTTCCCTGTTGTGCTCCGTGCCTTGTTTCTGGTTCAGTGTTGCATTTGCATTCTTTACTCCCAGGTTCCCTGTTGTGCTCCGTGCCTTGTTTCTGGTTCAGTGTTGCATTTGCATTCTTTACTCCCAGGTTCCCTGTTGTGCTCTGTGCCTTCTTTCTGGTTCAGTGTTGCATTTGCATTCTTTACTCCCAGGTTCCCTGTTGTGCTCTGTGCATTGTTTCTGGTTCAGTGTTGCATTTGCATTCTTTACTCCCAGGTTCCCTGTTGTGCTCCGTGCATTGTTTCTGGTTCAGTGTTGCATTTGCATTCTTTACTCCCAGGTTCCCTGTTGTGCTCCGTGCCTTCTTTCTGGTTCAGTGTTGCATTTGCATTCTTTACTCCCAGGATCCCTGTTGTGCTCCGTGCATTGTTTCTGGTTCAGTGTTGCATTTGCATTCTTTACTCCCAGGATCCCTGTTGTGCTCCGTGCCTTCTTTCTGGTTCAGTGTTGCATTTGCATTCTTTACTCCCAGGATCCCCGTTGTGCTCCGTGCCTTGTTTCTGGTTCAGTATAGCATTTGCATTCTTTACTTCCAGGATCCCTGTTGTGCTCTGTGCCTTGTTTCTGGTTCAGTATAGCATTTGCATTCTTGACTCCCAGGTTCCCTGTTGTGCTCTGTGCCTTGTTTCTGGTTCAGTATTGCATTTGCATTCTTTACTCCCAGGTTCCCTGTTGTGCTCCGTGCCTTGTTTCTGGTTCAGTATTGCATTTGCATTCTTTACTTCTAGGTTCCCTGTTGTGCTCTTTGCCTTGTCTCTGGTTCAGTATTGTATTTGCATTCTTTACTCCCAGGTTCCCTGTTGTGCTCTGTGCCTTGTTTCTGGTTCTGTATTGCATTTGCATTCTTTACTTCTAGGTTCCCTGTTGTGCTCTGTGCCTTGTTTCTGGTTCAGTATTGCATTTGCATTCTTTACTCCCAGGTTCCCTGTTGTGCTCTGTGCCTTGTTTCTGGTTCAGTGTTGCATTTGCATTCTTTACTCCCAGGATCCCTGTTGTGCTCCGTGCCTTGTTTCTGGTTCAGTATAGCATTTGCATTCTTTACTTCCAGGATCCCTGTTGTGCTCTGTGCCTTGTTTCTGGTTCAGTGTTGCATTTGCATTCTTGACTCCCAGGATCCCTGTTGTGCTCTGTGCCTTGTTTCTGGTTCAGTATAGCATTTGCATTCTTGACTCCCAGGTTCCCTGTTGTGCTCTGTGCCTTGTTTCTGGTTCAGTATTGCATTTGCATTCTTTACTCCCAGGTTCCCTGTTGTGCTCCGTGCCTTGTTTCTGGTTCAGTATTGCATTTGCATTCTTTACTCCCAGGTTCCCTGTTGTCCTCTGTGCCTTGTTTCTGGTTCAGTATTGCATCTGCATTCTTTACACCCAGGTTCCGTGTTGTGCTCTGTGCCTTGTTTCTGGTTCAGTATTGCATTTGCATTCTTTACTCCCAGGTTCCCTGTTGTGCTCCGTGCCTTGTTTCTGGTTCAGTGTTGCATTTGCATTCTTTACTCCCAGGTTCCCTGTTGTGCTCCGTGCCTTGTTTCTGGTTCAGTGTTGCATTTGCATTCTTTACTCCCAGGTTCCCTGTTGTGCTCTGTGCCTTCTTTCTGGTTCAGTGTTGCATTTGCATTCTTTACTCCCAGGTTCCCTGTTGTGCTCTGTGCATTGTTTCTGGTTCAGTGTTGCATTTGCATTCTTTACTCCCAGGTTCCCTGTTGTGCTCCGTGCATTGTTTCTGGTTCAGTGTTGCATTTGCATTCTTTACTCCCAGGTTCCCTGTTGTGCTCCGTGCCTTCTTTCTGGTTCAGTGTTGCATTTGCATTCTTTACTCCCAGGATCCCTGTTGTGCTCCGTGCATTGTTTCTGGTTCAGTGTTGCATTTGCATTCTTTACTCCCAGGATCCCTGTTGTGCTCCGTGCCTTCTTTCTGGTTCAGTGTTGCATTTGCATTCTTTACTCCCAGGATCCCCGTTGTGCTCCGTGCCTTGTTTCTGGTTCAGTATAGCATTTGCATTCTTTACTTCCAGGATCCCTGTTGTGCTCTGTGCCTTGTTTCTGGTTCAGTATAGCATTTGCATTCTTGACTCCCAGGTTCCCTGTTGTGCTCTGTGCCTTGTTTCTGGTTCAGTATTGCATTTGCATTCTTTACTCCCAGGTTCCCTGTTGTGCTCCGTGCCTTGTTTCTGGTTCAGTATTGCATTTGCATTCTTTACTTCTAGGTTCCCTGTTGTGCTCTTTGCCTTGTCTCTGGTTCAGTATTGTATTTGCATTCTTTACTCCCAGGTTCCCTGTTGTGCTCTGTGCCTTGTTTCTGGTTCTGTATTGCATTTGCATTCTTTACTTCTAGGTTCCCTGTTGTGCTCTGTGCCTTGTTTCTGGTTCAGTATTGCATTTGCATTCTTTACTCCCAGGTTCCCTGTTGTGCTCTGTGCCTTGTTTCTGGTTCAGTGTTGCATTTGCATTCTTTACTCCCAGGATCCCTGTTGTGCTCCGTGCCTTGTTTCTGGTTCAGTATAGCATTTGCATTCTTTACTTCCAGGATCCCTGTTGTGCTCTGTGCCTTGTTTCTGGTTCAGTGTTGCATTTGCATTCTTGACTCCCAGGATCCCTGTTGTGCTCTGTGCCTTGTTTCTGGTTCAGTATAGCATTTGCATTCTTGACTCCCAGGTTCCCTGTTGTGCTCTGTGCCTTGTTTCTGGTTCAGTATTGCATTTGCATTCTTTACTCCCAGGTTCCCTGTTGTGCTCCGTGCCTTGTTTCTGGTTCAGTATTGCATTTGCATTCTTTACTCCCAGGTTCCCTGTTGTCCTCTGTGCCTTGTTTCTGGTTCAGTATTGCATCTGCATTCTTTACACCCAGGTTCCGTGTTGTGCTCTGTGCCTTGTTTCTGGTTCAGTATTGCATTTGCATTCTTTACTCCCAGGTTCCCTGTTGTGCTCTGGGCCTTCTTTCTGGTTCAGTATTGCATTTGCATTCTTTACTCCCAGGTTCCCTGTTGTGCTCTGTGCCTTGTTCTGGTTCAGTATTGCATTTGCATTATTTACTCCCAGATTCCCTGTTGTGCTCTGTGCCTTGTTTCTGGTTCAGTATTGCATTTGCATTCTTTACTCCCAGGTTCCCTGTTGTTCTCCGTGCCTTGTTTCTGGTTCAGTATTGCATTTGCATTCTTTACTCCCAGGTTCCCTTTTGTGCTCCGTGCCTTGTTTCAGGTTCAGTATTGCATTTGCATTCTTTACTCCCAGGTTCCCTGTTGTGCTCCGTGCCTTGTTTCTGGTTCAGTATTGCATTTGCATTCTTTACTCCCAGGTTCCCTGTTGTGCTCCGTGCCTTGTTTCTGGTTCAGTAGTGCATTTGCATTCTTTACTCCCAGGTTCCCTGTTGTGCTCCGTGCCTTCTTTCTGGTTCAGTATTGCATTTGCATTCTTTACTCCCAGGTTCCCTGTTGTGCTCCGTGCCTTCTTTCTGGTTCAGTATTGCATTTGCATTCTTTACTCCCAGGTTCCCCGTTGTGCTCCGTGCCTTGTTTCTGGTTCAGTATTGCATTTGCATTCTTTACTCCCAGGTTCCATGTTGTGCTCCGTGCCTTGTTTCTGGTTCAGTATTGCATTTGCATTCTTTACTCCCAGGTTCCCTGTTGTGCTCCGTGCCTTGTTTCTGGTTCAGTATTGCATTTGCATTCTTTACTCCCAGGTTCCCTGTTGTTCTCCGTGCCTTGTTTCTGGTTCAGTATTGCATTTGCTTTCTTTACTTCTAGGTTCCCTGTTGTGCTCTGTGCCTTCTTTCTGGTTCAGTATTGCATTTGCATTCTTTACTCCCAGGTTCCCTGTTGTGCTCCGTGCCTTGTTTCTGGTTCAGTATTGCATTTGCATTCTTTACTCCCAGGTTCGCTGTTGTGCTCTGTGCCTTGTTTCTGGTTCAGTATTGCATTTGCATTCTTTACTTCTAGGTTCCCTGTTGTGCTCTGTGCATTGTTTCTGGTTCTGTATTGCATTTGCATTCTTTACTTCTAGGTTCCCTGTTGTGCTCTGTGCCTTGTTTCTGGTTCAGTATTGCATTTGCATTCTTTACTCCCAGGTTCCCTGTTGTGCTCTGTGCCTTGTTTCTGGTTCAGTATTGCATTTGCATTCTTTATTACCAGGTTCCCTGTTGTGCTATGTGCCTTGTTTCTGGTTCAGTGTTGCATTTGCATTGTTTACTCCCAGGTTCCCTGTTGTGCTCTGTGCCTTCTTTCTGGTTCAGTATTGCATTTGCATTTTTTACTCCCAGGTTCTCTGTTGTGATCCGTGCCTTGTTTCTGGTTCAGTATTGCATTTGCATTCTTTAATCCCAGGTTCCCTGTTGTGCTCCGTGCCTTCTTTCTGGTTCAGTATTGAATTTGCATTCTTTACTCCTAGGTTCCCTGTTGTTCTCCGTGCCTTGTTTCTGGTTCAGTATTGTATTTGCATTCTTTACTTCTAGGTTCCCTGTTGTGCTCTGTGCCTTCTTTCTGGTTCAGTATTGCATTTGCATTCTTTACTCCCAGGTTGCCTGTTGTGCTCTGTGCCTTTTTTCTGGTTCAGTATTGCATTTGCATTCTTTACTCCCAGGTTCCCTGTTGTGCTCTGTGCCTTGTTTCTGGTTCAGTATTGCATTTGCATTATTTACTCCCAGGTTCCCTGTTGTGCTCCGTGCCTTGTTTCTGGTTCAGTATTGCATTTGCATTCTTTACTCCCAGGTTCCCTGTTGTGCTCTGTGCCTTGTTTCTGGTTCAGTATTGCATTTGCATTCTTTACTCCCAGGTTCCCTGTTGTTCTCCGTGCCTTGTTTCTGGTTCAGTATTGCATTTGCATTCTTTACTCCCAGGTTCCCTGTTGTGCTCCGTGCCTTGTTTCAGGTTCAGTATTGCATTTGCATTCTTTACTCCCAGGTTCCCTGTTGTGCTCTGTGCCGTGTTTCTGGTTCAGTATTGCATTTGCATTCTTTACTCCTAGGTTCCCTGTTGTTCTCCGTGCCTTGTTTCTGGTTCAGTATTGCATTTGCATTCTTTACTTCTAGGTTCCCTGGTGTGCTCTGTGCCTTCTTTCTGGTTCAGTATTACATTTGCATTCTTTACTCCCAGGTTGCCTGTTGTGCTCTGTGCCTTTTTTCTGGTTCAGTATTGCATTTGCATTCTTTACTCCCAGGTTCCCTGTTGTGCTCCGTGCCTTGTTTCTGGTTCAGTATTGCATTTGCATTCTTTACTCCCAGGTTCCCTGTTGTGCTCCGTGCCTTGTTTCTGGTTCAGTATTGCATTTGCATTCTTTACTCCCAGGTTCCCTGTTGTGCTCTGTGCCTTGTTTCTGGTTCAGTATTGCATTTGCATTCTTTACTCCCAGGTTCCCTGTTGTTTTCTGTGCCTTGTTTCTGGTTCAATATTGCATTTGCATTCTTTACTCCCAGGTTCCCTGTTGTGCTCCGTGCCTTGTTTCAGGTTCAGTATTGCATTTGCATTCTTTACTCCCAGGTTCCCTGTTGTGCTCTGTGCCGTGTTTCTGGTTCAGTATTGCATTTGCATTCTTTACTCCCAGGTTCGCTGTTGTGCTCCGTGCCTTGTTTCTGGTTCAGTATTGCATTTGCATTCTTTACTCCCAGGTTCCCTGTTGTGCTCTGTGCCTTGTTTCTGGTTCAGTATTGCATTTGCATTCTTTACTCCCAGGTTCCCTGTTGTGCTCTGTGCCTTGTTTCTGGTTCAGAATTGCATTTGCATTCTTTACTCCCAGGTTCCCTTTTGTGCTCCGTGCCTTGTTTCTGGTTCAGTATTGCATTTGCATTCTTTACTCCCAGGTTCCCTGTTGTGCTCCGTGCCTTGTTTCTGGTTCAGTATTGCATTTGGATTCTTTACTCCCAGGTTCCCTGTTGTGCTCCGTGCCTTGTTTCTGGTTCAGTATTGCATTTGCATTCTTTACTCCTAGGTTCCCTGTTGTGCTCCGTGCCTTGTTTCTGTTTCAGTATTGCATTTGCATTCTTTACTCCTAGGTTCCCTGTTGTGCTCTGTGCCTTGTTTCTGGTTCAGTATTGCATTTGCATTCTTTACTCCCAGGTTCCCTGTTGCGCTCTGTGCCTTGTTTCTGGTTCAGTATTGCATTTGCATTCTTTACTTCCAGGTTCACTGTTGCGCTCCGTGCCTTGTTTCTGGTTCAGTATTGCTTTTGCATTCTTTACTCCCAGGTTCCCTGTTGTGCTCCGTGCCTTGTTTTTGGTTCAGTATTGCTTTTGCATTCTTTACTCCCAGGTTCCCTGTTGTGCTCTGTGCCTTGTTTCTGGTTCAGTATTGCATTTGCATTCTTTACTTCTAGATTTCCTGTTGTGCTCTGTGCCTTGTTTCTGGTTCAGTATTGCATTTGCATTCTTTACTTCTAGGTTCCCTGTTGTGCTCTGTGCCTTGTTTCTGGTTCAGTATTGCATTTGCATTCTTTACGTCTAGGTTCCCTGTTGTGCTCGGTGCCTTGTTTCTGGTTCAGTATTGCATTTGCATTCTTTACTCCCAGGTTCCCTGATGTGCTCCGTGCCTTGTTTCTGGTTCAGTATTGCATTTGCATTCTTTACTCCTAGGTTCCCTGTTGTGCTCCGTGCCTTGTTTCTGGTTCAGTATTGCATTTGCATTCTTTACTCCTAGGTTCCCTGTTGTGCTCTGTGCCTTGTTTCTGGTTCAGTATTGCATTTGCATTCTTTACTCCCAGGTTCCCTGTTGCGCTCCGTGCCGTGTTTCTGGTTCAGTATTGCATTTGCATTCTTTACTCCCAGGTTCGCTGTTGTGCTCCGTGCCTTGTTTCTGGTTCAGTATTGCATTTGCATTCTTTACTCCCAGGTTCCCTGTTGTGCTCTGTGCCTTGTTTCTGGTTCAGTATTGCATTTGCATTCTTTACTCCCAGGTTCCCTGTTGTGCTCTGTGCCTTGTTTCTGGTTCAGTATTGCATTTGCATTCTTTACTCCCAGGTTCCCTGTTGTGCTCTGTGCCTTGTTTCTGGTTCAGAATTGCATTTGCATTCTTTACTCCCAGGTTCCCTTTTGTGCTCCGTGCCTTGTTTCTGGTTCAGTATTGCATTTGCATTCTTTACTCCCAGGTTCCCTGTTGTGCTCCGTGCCTTGTTTCTGGTTCAGTATTGCATTTGCATTCTTTACTTCTAGATTTCCTGTTGTGCTCTGTGCCTTGTTTCTGGTTCAGTATTGCATTTGCATTCTTTACTTCTAGGTTCCCTGTTGTGCTCTGTGCCTTTTTTCTGGTTCAGTATTGCATTTGCATTCTTTACGTCTAGGTTCCCTGTTGTGCTCGGTGCCTTGTTTCTGGTTCAGTATTGCATTTGCATTCTTTACTCCCAGGTTCCCTGTTGTGCTCCGTGCCTTGTTTCTGGTTCAGTATTGCATTTGCATTCTTTACTCCTAGGTTCCCTGTTGTGCTCCGTGCCTTGTTTCTGGTTCAGTATTGCATTTGCATTCTTTACTCCTAGGTTCCCTGTTGTGCTCCGTGCCTTGTTTTTGGTTCAGTATTGCTTTTGCATTCTTTACTCCCAGGTTCCCTGTTGTGCTCTGTGCCTTGTTTCTGGTTCAGTATTGCATTTGCATTCTTTACTTCTAGATTTCCTGTTGTGCTCTGTGCCTTGTTTCTGGTTCTGTATTGCATTTGCATTCTTTACTTCTAGGTTCCCTGTTGTGCTCTGTGCCTTTTTTCTGGTTCAGTATTGCATTTGCATTCTTTACGTCTAGGTTCCCTGTTGTGCTCGGTGCCTTGTTTCTGGTTCAGTATTGCATTTGCATTCTTTACTCCCAGGTTCCCTGTTGTGCTCTGTGCCTTCTTTCTGGTTCAGTATTGCATTTGCATTCTTTACTCCCAGGTTCCCTGTTGCGCTCTGTGCCGTGTTTCTGGTTCAGTATTGCATTTGCATTCTTTACTCCCAGGTTCGCTGTTGTGCTCCGTGCCTTGTTTCTGGTTCAGTATTGCATTTGCATTCTTTACTCCCAGGTTCCCTGTTGTGCTCTGTGCCTTGTTTCTGGTTCAGT